>NW_021940917.1:2781655-2908018 GCF_001715985.3 Manacus vitellinus | reverse complement strand
TGCAGCTCCCCCCGCATCTACATTGCATTTCCACGCGGGGGAAATGAAGGAGCTGCCGCCGCCCCCCGGGTGGAATCACCGCGGCATCCCGTGGTGCCGCTGCTGCCGGGCGTGCCGCGCTGCTCGAGTTTCTCAGGGAATTGAATCCCTCTCATGTGCTGTTTCGGTCTGTGGATGTCAGTCCCCTGACAGCTGGTGATGGGCGGGCGCTGCGGGGAGCGTCTGCACCCCCCGGCACAAGTCTCTTCAGGATGCCTTCAGAAGTCTCATTTCTCCCTTTGTCCTACACTTTATGTTGGGAAAAGGTGTCTTTTAGCAAATCCTCTTTCTGAAAAAACCCTCACATCTGTCACATTCCTGTTAAGCTGCGTTATTTTTTTTTCTAAATATATTTTGTGTTTCTACACCAACAGCAGAGGCATTTTCAGGGTAGGAGACAATTTTTGGCAAGAATATCTTTACAACATGTTCAATTAAGACTCTTCTCTGTTTTATGGTACCCACAGTTCAACAGGAAAAAGTTAAGCGTTGGTCTGTCGGTATGTTGTATTAGAGTTTATAAGACTTACTGCCATTGAAAGAGAGAACAAAATCCAGTCACTGCACAGAATTTCCATGCACCTTTAACTCCTACTTGGTAACTTTTTAGTGTAGACTCCAATTTTTGACAGCATCTACGTGAACATACCAAAAGACTAAACAAAAATAAATACAACATCATTATAACTGGGCGACAAAATAATTTAGCTTCGGTTGTATTTTCACCACAATGTCGTTCATGAAGTGAAAGTTGTGCTCACACAGTAAAAGGGAGTGTGCGTTTTTAAAGTTTTTAAGTTCTGAAACAAGTGTCAAGAATAATGAAGGCATGAGTACAGACACAAAGAGATAGTCATGTCCTCACTATCCATCATCAGTGCTCCATTCAAAAGTGGCTGGTCGTAGTTTTTCATTCCACCTGTCACTCAGTTTATAAAAAAACCACTTTTTTGTACCCAGTTCTAACATATGCAAAATAAATAATCTTAATTGTTAATTTTTAGGTTGATCATTAGACTTTAAGAATATACAAAGAGTGCTCAGAAAAGCCTTCAAGGATGTCATAACTGAAATACTTGCTTTTTATCTTATTTATTTGTTTGTTTGATATGTATTTGTTAGTTTATTTATTTATTTAAATATACATAGATTTTCCTGTATTTTTGAAGATACTAGTGGAAATTTAATAACCATCTTTACTATCTCAGCTATGCCTCTTAACATCATGCCCTCTTAACCCACTGATCTGTGAAGCAACACTTACTTCCTTGGGATTGACAGGGAACCATACGGTAGTGGTATTGATTCAGCTCCAAGGGACTGTGAGATGCTGGGAGTAATACCTACTGAAATGGATGTGCATCATGTTGTGCACATCCGTGCTACAGTGCTTCAAGAACCAAGGAAGTTTTATCTGAGGTTTGGATCAGCAGCCTGCTTTTTTAGGTCAATAGAACACAATTTTGGTTGTTGTAGTTTGACTTTTCTGTGCAACCATAAGCATACCAGTGGCTGCATAGCTTCCATCATTGCTCATCTTATTTTCAGGGATATATAACTGGACTGTCATACTCTGGGAAGGTATGTGATATACCAGCTCTCTTAATAGGCATAGTTCTGTCAGCATTTCCCTTATAAACAGTTTCCCACAGTCTGTAATTTAATCATAGCAAGTAATTCCATGCAAATATTTGGCACAGAAAGTCTCTTCAGAAATACATTCACATAGTCATAACTAAATCTAGTTGAAAATAGTTCATCCAATTCTACACAGCAGGTGTTAAAAAACTAGTCTTCCTCAGGTGCTTTTTCATTCGTCTCATAAAACCGTGCTCCTTTTGCCAGCGCGGAGTCCTGGCATTTGCTGGTCAGTGTATGTACATGTGGTAATTTACTGGGACAACAGAGAAAGTTAAGGATGGGAGAGGCAGCTTAGCTTTGAATTGTTGCACCTTTTCCTTGCATTGCTTCAAAGTTGCTTTATTATTTTAAAATATTATTTGTAATATTCATATTCCTAGTAATATTCAGCAGATCTCTTATAGGGATTATCTGACTTGCAGTGTAAGTTCTTTCTTCTTATAAATCTCTCAATAGTGTGGTCTTGTGCCAAACTGTCAAGGTGATGTAAATATAACTAAAACCGTGCCCAGAAATTTCCACTCCATACTTGAAAGTTTTTTGCCCAGTTGCCAAGGACGCCAATAATTTCTGATGAGCTAGGCACAGAAAGGAAGTGTGAGACTTAAGTTTCACCTCTGTTTATAGCTATATATTCCCACTTAAATGAACAGGTTTCTAAGGTTCAGCTGCTTTTTGAAATGTTTCTGGCTTCTCTTTAGTGTTCTGGTAGTTCTAGGATACAAGATTTTAGGATTTTTATAATTGAAAATATTTTTATTTTTTAGCTGAAGTGGGCATTTCAGGGCCCATTTTAGTCAAGTACAAAAGAAAAACCCTAAGAAAATATTAAATGCTAAAATAATTAGCTGTTTCACTCTTTACTGCTTTACTCAAGAGTGGCAAATCAAGCCCTAATGAAGTGGATGGTTGTAGGATACCAGCTGCATAAGAAACAATTCAGGCACCTGTGCAATGCTCCCATAAACTTCTGCTTCACTGAAATCCTGTGTAAGCCTCAAGCTCCCTCACACAACTCTGACTTCAGGAATAGGGCCTTCAAGTATAAACACCAAGGTGCTCTTTTTAACTGTGAGCTTTTTGAGTCTCTCACCTGCTAGGCCAGTGTTTGCATTTTTGGAATTATAATGACAAAAACCATGCAAAGAAAAATGTAAAATATAGAAACAACTGAGGATATAAATTTCTTGTGAGCTTACCTGTGACTGAGAGGCACACCTAGCTGAGGTTATGGTGCAGGCTGGGTAAATACAGCACTATGCTTGAGGCAGCATGTTTCCTAATGTGCCAGTTCTGTTTTCAATGTAAGCTGGGGAATTCTATGCAAACGTGTTGTGCTTCATGAAGTGCGTGTTTGTAGGATACTAGCTACACAAGAAACACAGTAATGTTGTTACTCAGGAAAAGAACATCATCAAGTAATCCTGGTTCTGAAATCTGATGAGGAGCAGATGAGTTTGCGTGCGACTGGTGATAAGATCTGAAAGTTTTAAGTGATTTGCTAGTGCACATAGATGAATCTGTCAGCGGTCCATTTTAACTTCAGAGATGTAGGCATGCTCCCACAAATATTCTTGCATTCATGATGCCTCTGAACAGATAATTTATTTTTAAAAATCCAGCTCAGAATATAAGACAAAGATCAAACTCCTTGGGCCCAACTAATGGATAGGAAATTTAGAAACTGTATCTGTATTCATCACTACTGTGATAATTAGAGGTAGTTGAGAAGCTTGAATACCATGTTGCTTCTATTAACACCTGCAGGTATATTTAACATGAGTTCATGTCCAGTTATTTTGGGGCATAAAGCTTTGTGTAGTGGCAGATTTCCACAGGAATTTACTTCTGTGTGGGCAGCATATGTGTGGCAAGGGAGATACCTAGTTAATTTTAATACATGCTGTCGGGCTTTGTAGGATAAGGTTTCATCAAATAATCTTGAGATTTTCTTCAACAAAATTGCACATTTATTTCAGAGGTCACACGTGCTTTGTAAATGCAAAATGATCTTTGAAACAAAGGAAGATACTGTATGTAATAATAGGCAGTAATCCTAAGTAGAGGGATAAATATAGCCATGCAGACCCACTTGAAACGGCAGTAGGACACACATCCTTATGTCAATTGCAGCCATTCTGAACTGTTGGATTCAGACATTTTTTGCTTTCCTCCTAGCCCTGCCCAGCACAGAGCTGGCCATAACCTGGATGTAAGAACATCTCACTCACAGCACTACTATAGATAAATTTCATTAGACAAAATAACTATGACATGTCTTTTCTGTGACTCTGGACAATGTTTACATTTCTGCCTAGAATAGCTGTACAGCATTTTGTGTGAACTGTGTCTATGTTTTGTTTTACATTGCCCTTCATTCTAACAGGGCCCAGTTTAATAGAGCTAAAAATAATGTGCACTTGGGCTATCAGCTCAAGTCTGCCCTAATGGAGTTTGCTATGCTGCAGCTGCTTGCTCGGATTTAAACGCTAGATAAGAAATTTGTGTATTACCACAGCACACTGTAGGAAAGAGAGATTATTTATATTAGCAATGTGCTCCAAGAAAACAAGTGATCCTTGTTAAATATGCCCATGCACTGCTTAATGAGTTTTGTGCCATCGAAACAGAGGTTATAACTCGTAGTTGATACAGCCGTATGCTTCTATCATCCTTGAAAAGAAATAGATTTCATTCAGATGAGTGATGCAATAGATCACATTGTATGCAAACATAGTGTTATTTTTTATCCTTAAAGTTTGCCTAGTTTTTGCCACATTAGTCCAAAACACTGTTCCTGTGATACGCTCTAAACAGGCATACATCAGGTAACAGATTATGGTAAGCAGGTAAGCAAGCAACATCACTAACAACAGTTTCAGGAAGCTTCAGTTTGTCTTTTGGGACATACTTATCACGTAGCTACACTTCAAAATGTATGGAAAATACTTTCAAGAGACAGGACAGCTAATGCAGGCCATCGGATAATTCAGGCATGAGGGCAGCAGCATAAGGAATCTCAAATCTAAACATTGCTTGCATACCATTAAAATAGCTTGTATTTACAGCTGTGCCATATGACTTAAAACTGACCTCTTTTGACCTAAGCTCTTTCATCTTGAATGTCACATCATTTGATTGTAATACACAGAGTCATGAAGCAGGTAATAATTGGTGATCCTAGATTTTGTGTCACAGCAAGCACAGTTCATGTCTGATGTATGCTGTGTCATGCTCAGATACAAACCTACAGGCAAATAAATTATCGCATTTGAAGTGTTAATTTTCTTTCCATCTATCTGCAGCACTTTCCTGTACATAGCGAAGTACACAGTTTGAATATGTAAAAAAGGGCGTAACATTATTGACTTTGTACAACTCATAAGATGAGACAAGTGGTCTCACATGTTTGTGGTAACTGTGCACTTGGGAGTCAAGGAGACTTGCACCAGCTCATACCTAGCTGCAGCAGAACCAGGCTGGCATACCACAGTGCTTGTTTGCAGCCCAGGTTTCAGCTGAAAAATTCACCCTGACATGGGAGCTTATGGGTTTGGGTCTTCCAAACCTGTAGCCTGAACTTCTCTGCACTGAATGCTATCTGATGGAGGGTAAAAGCCCTTAGAGCTGGCACACAGTTCTGTTTTGCCTTGACCTGATGATTAAAATGTTGGTCTTCCTGGCCAAACTAATTGAATTTGGAGTGACAATTGTCCTTCCTAGTCACTCCCAAGGAGAGGGGAAGGAAAGGCTGACTCGCATGCTTCTGCTACACTTAGGTTATCATGTTCTTATTTTCCTTCACTTCTAATGCCATTTCTCCTGTACACTCTGCTTTGAATAGTCAACCACTACTCTTGTGTTAGCAATTAATTTCTTCTCGCTGTTTTCCTGTTTAGTCTGTCAGCAGATTAGTAGTTTTACCATTTGTGAGTGGCATTCCAACCTGCTCCAGCCTATCCCTTGTCTTGCTGATCCCAGTATGAAATCTGACATTTTGCGTGCCCTCATATAACTTCCATCCTAGGTTTCTGGGCAATAGCGGTTTTTTTGAACTATGCCCAAATTACAGTTATTAACATATTTTTTCCTCAACTTCAGAGTCAGGTCTTGTGCAAAAAAAAGATAGCCAAGAGCACTTTATGTCCATGGAGGGCTTTATCAGCAGCTGCCCATACATGATGACACTTTTGATAATTCTGGGCTTTCCATTTGCTGCAGGGGAACAAAGAAAGACTAAATTCTTATCAGTGAGTCACTGCATAAGAGATGAGTTTCAAAGCATTCCTTCCCTCCACAGGATAGGAACATTCTCATAAGTGTATTTTCGCATACAGCTGTTAGTGATTCAGTGCTTAGAGAGTCAGCAACTACTGTAGTGCATTTTACACTGAGCCATGGAGTTTAGTCACAAGAGAGGGAGGACGGCTTCATGTTTACTGAATATACCTGCCACTTTTGACAATAGGCTGGACTTTGTTTTGCATGAAAAAAATCCTGAAAATAGATTTACCATTAGAATTTGAAAAAAAAAGATGAAAAAATTGTAGGAGGGCAAAAGAGTGTTTAGGAGTGGTGACGGAGGCCAAGTCACCTCAGTCAAACAACTAACTTGCATGTCACCCCTGGCCTTGCAAATGTTGTTGAAGTTTACTAAAATTCAAGTACAGACATGCAAATCACTTGCTGAAAACTGCTAGAAATATTTTCAGCTTTCTGAAAAAGAACGAAAGATGCAAATGAACTGAACTAAAGTTTCTTTTAGGAATTTCAGGATGCATGCATAGCATGAATTTTTATATAAGTAAAAGTGCTATCAGGCAGTACTTTGTGGTCATTGCACTTATTACACTACATGTGTAATCATCTTGAAAATGAAGAAGAAAGCCAATCATTTGCCAGTTCATTTTTTGAAGGGAGGGGAAGGTATTTTCAGCACTGCCAGTTTTCAGTATAAATTTTGGTCAAGACCTGATATGACTCAAGATCTGTAGTGAGGAAAAGTAAGCTTCCACTTCTGCTGAAAGGGTGACCATAGACACTTCAAGAGTATTTCTATTAGTAAATAGACTTGTTTCACCTTGCACATGCTACTGATTTTAATAGAATTAGCCTGCAGATGTCCTAATAGTCTTATTATATAGGATGCTATCAAGTAGAAATATTGGAAAGCTTGAAAAAGCCTCAACCAGTTACAATTAGTTGTTCTGTGTTCCCTTTTTTTTGATTTCTCCCATTATATTACGTTCTGAGATGTCTAATCCCCAGCCATTGTGTGCAAGAATAGTACAAGCAATGCTATAATTACTTGACTGATTGAACGTACAAATGGAGTCAAGTCTATGGTTACATCTCAAGAAAATATGCCATTAAAAAAAAAAAAAAGATAGAGATGCTTTCCTTTAATCTTTCTTTTTTTACTGTCTTAATATTACTCTGTAGCAGTAATGCTACAAAAGGCCAGATAAAAGGCCAGCACAGTGATTCATGTAACTTTATACAATGCTTTGATTGCTTAGAATCCTTCAATTGAACAATGGTATTGTTTCCATTTAAAAGAGTAAGCATCTTGTGCACCATCCTTTCTTGTGATTCTAGGCAGCCAAAGATTCAAGTATCATTATTACAGTTCTTCTCCATGTGAGAATCAAGCCAAAGATTCCTACAATTTTACATGACAAGGTAGTGTTCTTTCATTAACAGAGTGTGTCTTCTATATGATATAGCTTTTCCTCCAACACATTTTCTTTTGAAAATGTGGCTCAAGATCAGTATATTAGACAACCCTAGTGGTATGAATAGTATGAGTAATTAATTTAGTGTACTTTGAATGCTGTTTTAAATAGATAAATTCTCCAATAAATTATGAACTACATGTTACTAGCACTTTGCTGTGTTCTGAAACTTTACGAGTCCTACTGTGAAAATATCCATGAGTCATGGTAATGAGATTTCCATTTGAAACATCAGCCAAAGTCTTTTAGGAAACAGAGTCTTCACAGTTTTCAATTAGCAAACCACTAAAATACTTTAGGAAGCTCTGTTGTGACTTGACAAGTTTCTTCAAATTAGCTGGGCCACAAACTGTATTTCATATAAAAATGCATAAAGAGCTACAGAAGTGGAAGGGCAGATTACAGCAATTGTATACAAAACCGTACAAAGTTATCAAAGGAAGTAATTCTCCACCTTTCAGATTCTCTTATTTTTTTGATGTTCCATCATCATCATCATGGCTAGGCTTCGCGAACAAAGATTTGGGAAGGGCTCTACCCACATTTGCTAGAAGCGCGCTGGTGGCTAAAGAGGCCAATGCGAGATAGACAAGTCCGGTTGCAAAAGGCACAGCAGAAAGACTCCTTGGATGGTATCGGCAAGACACGATTCTTTCTGCATTATTTTTTTGATGTTACATCACTAACAACTGATCCATACTGTGAGTCTGTTGCTTTGGCTGTCACTCCTGGTTCAGAAAGGTGTCAGCAGGCTTTTGCGTGACAGCGGTGTCTAGATAAATGCTATTGCAAATGCATTTTTGGCAAAACGTTATGCCTGGAGGGTAAGGTAAGCTCTGTGAATAAGCAGAAGACTTCCCTGTTTTCTGATAGTAATAGTAAAGACCGTGTGTTAATCTACTCTGTCTATACAAAGTTTAGATTTACTCCGTAAACACTTCAATAAATATCCACAAAGCACTTACCACTTGCATTAGAAATCCTCAGCAGATTCTCTCCCTTGCCTTGCTTACCTACCCCTCTGAGTCCTTACCTTGCAATGCCTACCTCTCCCTTGCCTTGTATTGCCTTGCATACCCATCCTCTGCCTTGACTTGCCTATACCTTTCTTTCTGGGCCTTGCCTGGCCTTACCTACAACTTCTGGCCTTCCCTTGCCTCCCTTGCATTTCCTTGTCTTGCCTACCCAACCTTGCATTTCTTTTCTGTGGCCCTCCATTCCTTGCCTTGCCTTGCCTACCACTCCCCTGTCCTTGAGTTGCCTACACCTCCCTTGCCTTGCCTTGCCTTTCATTGCCTACATTAAAAAAGTCCTACTGCAGGTCTTTCAGAGACATCTCCAATCACAATGAAGAACATGAGAATTTCTGGTACTTTTTAAAGCAAGAATGAAACAGAATAGTCACATGTATATGTACATGCCTGAGTGCCTGAGTCCATTTATGTGTATGTATGTATGAAATCTCTGCACCTTCATTTAAGAGAAGAAATGACAGTTTGTTGTAGGTCTGCTGTTGGATGAATGATCTCTTAATTGTTGTTAGCAGGATATGGAGAACCTTCAACTTAATGGTACCTTTGGGGCTTGATTATCATGGAGCTAATTTTTTCTAATGCTCATGCTGAAGAATTTCACGGGAAGCAGATATGGTAAAGCGTACTCTGATGCATTTTGTGACATGATCTATTATTTGTCATTTCTTACTTTTTTAGTAATTTCTATTTGAAAACTTGTCTTTGGTGTGTACTGTTTTACACATGGTTGTTATCCTGGGGAAGCTTTAGAAAAATAATTGTGCTCCATCTAATGACTCTTGGCAGATCATTCTGTAAATGAATCTCCTTGACTGAGAGTACAGTCTGGCAGCTGTGTGGCCAAAGTGAGTTGAGTTCATTTTAGGCCATACAAGGGAGTTGACAGTAATTGGCATCATTGTTTATTGGTGCCAGCAGGGAGGCAGATGAATGAACGGATATTGACTCTGAGTTGCTCTCAGCTCATAGGAATAGTTTCAGGCAAGTGATGAAACAGATGTAGATGTTTGTGCTGTCTCTTTTGCATCTGGTTGGGAAATAGAGTCCTTAATTCTCCCAAGCCATGTACTCTCAAGCTGACATGCAGTTCATTGTCAGTATTTATTGCTGTTGTCTGCTCTTAGCAAATCTCTTCTTCTCCCCTTCCCCCATGTGCCAGGTGCCTGGTGTACAGTGAAGTATTCCACGCCGTAGACATGTAAACACTTGTGGCAATCAATCACAATAATTTACAAGCTGTAAGTAGGAGCTGGAACCAGCAGACCAGAGACCTGGTGACACATTTCTTCATGCTTCACAATCTTACCAAAACATTTATTATCCCAGGGAAATCATATCTGAGTACCGAAGTGTCAGGTGATAGCTAATTTTGTTCTGTATGATTATGGTAGAACAACAGTGAAAATCTGTAGCAGGGTTGGAATAATGCCATTGTTTTTATATTTTACCTCCGCAGTAAATAATTTTTCATTATAGTGCCAAAAATTTAATGTCATCCTTAGCAGTTCTATTCAGAAAATTTACTCAATACAGACAGCAAGAAAATTGAAGAGCTTTTACACTGCTCTGGCTTTGAGCTATAGCTTAAGCAGCAGTTTACTCCCATAGCTGTGAACAAATCTGAGACCTCTCCAGTAATTAGAAGATCAGTGGTTTATGGTTTTCCATAGCATAAACTAACTTGTGCCTGTGTAAATTCCGAAGTTCTTATAAAGGGAAGTAAAAACTGCCTTGAGTGCTAGAGTACACATGCAAATGCAAACTGTAAATGCAAGTATCCTGATACCTGGATTTTAAAAGTGTACCAAATATAGCAACAATAATTTTATTTAATAAAACTGGATTTACTTGATCATTTCTTCCCATATAGATATATCTTAGAGACATGGTAATGTCCTGGACACAAACAATGGTAGAATCTGTCAGTGTGCAGAATAAAGTTTGTTTTCTAGTCTGTGTCAACATACTGGTTTGCTTAGTATCTGCATCTGCAGTTGCATATTGAGCTTCACAGTACTTACCATCAGCAAGCCACTTATTAACATCTGCATATATATCCTTGAAAACCTACATGCAGCTAGATGAATGCTTCATTTTAAGATGTTGCTTATGGAATTTCAAGTAGGGGGTTTTTCACATTTTAAAAGTGCACCCATATAGCTAGGCAATGCTAATCTAAGCTGTGCTTTTTAGAAGATCAGTTGAGGTTCACTAACAAGCAGAAGGAGTTCAAACAAATGAATCTTTGCTGGTTCCTATACAGTCATTGGTTTGCATTTTAATTCTTACAAGACCTTTGCAGAGGGCTTTCTTTCCTGGCCAAGGATATTCTTGTGTGCTTGAGTGGAAACATGAGAGGCTTTATACCAATACAAGATTGTTCTCTAAATATAGCCATTTCCAGTGGTTATTTTAAACTAAGTGTCAAACTGGAGAGTTATTAGGGCAGGAACTGTAGTTTGTTTGAAAAAGAAGAGAGAACTTTGCACAGTGAAGTTGTCTTATATGGAAATAAGATGACTGGTATGTGTAGTTTGGACTACCACGTGTAGCTAAAAAGAAAGCTGTAATCAGTTTTTGTTTTAATATGAATTTGGAGTAGACTTCACAGCTGGTGGGTCTTGAAGCCAAAAATAGTTACATGATCAATCACACCTGACTAACAGGGGACTCTGATAATCTTTTCTTGTGCTGGGTCAGCTAGACATTTTTCTGTTAGTTAACCTTTCCATAGTTGCTTAGCTTTTGTGCTGTTTCTTTTTGATAGACCATTTTGTGTTTTCTGTTAGTTATGTATCTAGAAGGAAGTTTCACTGTTATGCCTTTAGCTGATCTGCAGGTTAGTCCACTGTTTTTAAGACAGATAAACTAACCACTAACTGCAGCATTGCATATGGAATCCATCATCTTTGATACTTCTGTTTGATTAGAGAGAGAGAGTGAGAGTAAGAGGGTTGGAGAGAGAGAGAGAAAGAGAGAGAGGGAGAAGGAGAGAGAGGGAGAGAGAGGAAGAAGTCCAAAGCAGTAAGAAATCTCAGCAGAAGTTCACATTCTGAAAATATTCAGACAACTCTGTGAAAAGAGAAAAAAATGCTTTATCTTTGAAACTTGCTGAACAATTTAATTGTTGCCTGCTGGACACATGCATGAGCTGAACCACTCTCATGAGTGGCATCTTTTCTAATTCAGTGATTGTGCCATCCTTTTGTACAGTGTGTGTATGACCTGTAGTGTACTGCAGTCAATGCCCTGGGAGAGAAGGGTGGCAAACTGAAGGGTCCTCATAGCAACATAGTAACATGTTGCTTTACACAGAAGAAGATCTTTTGGAGAGAGATGTGTAATGAGCAAATGAGTAAAGGAGGTAATGAGCCCAGTCCGAGACACTGGTGCAGGCCACACCAGCATGAGCCAGCCTATGCACTGTGTTCTCCAGATGAGTGCATGATGGGGCATATCTTCATCAGTTTTAAGCACTAAAATTAGTCAGTACGGAATGCGCATGTCTGCCATGCAATCCCGCAGGCCATGATTAGACAAATTTCTTGATATCATTTTCTTTCCACTTTTATATTTGTTGCAGAATTTAAGTCCTCATATACTACTGAATTATTTCTTGTAGAAGCCTAGGAGATAAGGGGCTAATATGTATGTCTCAAACACTAATAGTTGGATAGCTGTGAAGCCAACCAAGGATTGTTGGTAATAATAGCCAAGGATTGTCAGTAATAACACGCTGTGATCAAGAACAGAATGTGACTGGAGAAAAGGGTGATACAGAGGTAAGAGAGCACTTTTCTGGGACAAACATCCTTATTCTGGCTCGTGGAGACAAGCACAACATAGTAGAGTACAGGCACAGGAACGAGATCAAGAAGCAGGCATGGACTGTAGTGGGGGGATCAAGACCACCAAAGACCCCCGAAGTCCTCTGACCCATTTCTAGAAAGGCTTAGAAGAAGAGACTGTGCATGGTAACTGATTTGCATAGAAAGTCACAAACTTACCTGCAGGGCAGGGAAAAATTACCTATAAAAAGGTAACTCCATGATGCTCTGCTGAAGGGGCATTTTCAGATCCATGGATACCCCATCAGCTGGATCAATGCTGGAGCCAGGACTGGTGATATCTTTTTTTTTCTTCTCTCTCTCTCTCTCTCTCCCTGTTTAATTCATCTCTCTCTCTCTCTCTGCCCTTTCACCTTACCTCTTTATCCAAAACCCTCTCTTGTGTGCTTATATAGGAGGTCAGGGAATAACATATGAATGTCCTTGCAAAGTGTGTGATTTACTAATAAAACTTTGTAAGCTTTTGTAGACCCTCTGACTTCTGTCATTCCTTTTTACCACAAGCATCTATAAGCTTTGCATGCTCCCTTCCCCTTAAGGGTGGGATGCCACACTTACAGAGGGAGATACAAAGAAGTAACTACAGGTTTATTCTCTCAATAAATATTTCATCAGAGGTGAGCTACCAAGTTAGATCTGTTTTCAGTAAAGCTCCATGGGTTTCATTTTCTCTGACTGCCATTCATGTGGCATGGAGATGTAGAGGAAAAAAGCAGTTTTAAAATTTCTCGTATGCCTCCCCTGCTGGAATCAGTCTATATTCTCCTGAAACAGATTGGTTCAGAGGTCTGAGAACAGCTGGAAAGCAGAGATATTTTCCTCCACAGAACATTGCAAGGACAACCATGAGCATTTCTTGAGGCCAGTTTCCTGACTGTTAATACTGCTACACTTTGCTTCAAGAGTTGGAAACATGGCAAAGAACCAATTCTTTATTTGCAAAAGCTAGAAGATACAGAATACTTTGATTTCTTCTTTAAAGCAAATTTTTAAAAAAACAACATGGAAGAAAAAAATCCCAAACCAAAAAAACATCTTCTGTGGAAAAGAAAATAAAATAGAGCAGTTTTAAAGGCAAGGAAATAACCAAGTATATGAATATTTTTGCTTTGTTGCTTTCTTTGTATTGCATGCTGTATCCCTTGCTTCCTAAATCATTCTGGTTTTTGCTTCTAAAAATTTACAGAAAATTTACTTGCCTATTTGCATGATGTATTTTATTGATTCTCCCTCATTAAAATTTTTATTTTTTAAATGCAGTCAGCTTGTGACATTACATTTTCCTAAATTCTGAATGTGAAAATTTTTGGCCTTAGGTGATTGTTGTATACTAGGTCAGTTTGAATCAGCTTCTTGGTAGCATTAGAGACCAGGCTTTTGAAGACTGGTATGTGAGCCTTGTAATTTCTTTTCTCCATAGAAGCACTGCAGTTACAGAAATGCTGGCTTGGTACTTCGGGTTATTTCAGTATCATGCATTGAAAAGTTGTCTTTTTGGTTTTTTCCAAGTTCCCAATGGTCATAAATATTCCACTTGTTTTCCAAGATAAAACTTGGCAGACATCCTCTTCTGTGGCCTAGTTTACTCTCAGCTTCTGAGGTGTGGAGGAGCTCTGTGAGTTTCACCCTCTCTGTTCTCTGGAAGTGGGTCTTTCTCCTGCTCCACATTAGAGGGAGAGGCTGGGGACCATTCAGAAAATTGCACTGATACTGTATGGCAAATGTCTCTTGTGTGAGTTGTGAAGCAGCTGTTGATGCTATTTGAGTTTGTAGCTTGCAACAGAGGCGGGAAAAGACAGTCCTACACCTTCACTTCTAAGCGTTGAGTAGCATATGTGTTAAATTTGAACCCAAAATAACAGTTGTGGAGCTAGTATAATCACTCATTAACATTTAATAAGGATCTAATTGTCTCTGTATTCCCAAATATGTCCATTGATACTTCTTGGATGAGCACAACTTCAAATTTCTTCAGTAAATAATAAGCTTTCTCTGCAAGCAGCCAAAGTTTTCAACTCCCGAGTGTAACAGGCAAAACTTGTGGGATCAGCTGCTGGGGCAGACTTGAAAATCTGTTTTTTGAATTATTTCACTAGAAACAAAGTGATGAGTCATTGCCAGTGACTTGTGCTGGCACTGTCAAGTTTGGAGAGCAGCAAATGGGAGTCCTCAGATGTGCTCAGTGCAAGCTCCTGGCACCAATTTCTTCCCAAGGGATGCACATTTGCAGAAAATACTTTTTCAGCAGAGAATTCACTAGTCACTGTTCCTGTGGAAGCTGTAAACATGCAGAAAATGTGTTGGGACCGGTGCTGAATGTGTTTGTTGATGTTGTGTGAACTGTGGTAACACCTTCAAGCATTCCAGCATTTGCCTTGTCTCAATTCTGAGCTATACTTTATGGCAAATGTAACATTAAAAGGCATTCTCAGAAAAACTGGAATAAGGACTGTTTTTAGAAAGACCACTCAAAGCTTGGCAGATAGAGCAAAGTTATATCTGCGGGCTTTATTTTCTGCATAGTTTCTTTTTATTTTGAAAAATGCGAGGCACATGCTGCTTAGTTGAGCTCATGTGTTGATACAGTCAGTGTCACAAACAGCACAGGCAGTCCTTCACACTGGAAAATGGCAACAAGAACTGGGAGGCAACAGGGAGTAGTATTGCAGTGCACTTCTTTTACGGTTAATTCATACCTCAGCATCCCTCTGTGACCACTCTTGAGGATGCAAGTTAGATCTGCTGCTGCCTTTTTGGCAATAAACTGGGGGACAAATTTGAAAGAGAACCACTCCCTGGAGGCAGTGTTAAGTGCCTGGTGAGATTTAGCAGCCCTAGTGTACTATGGTAAGTTAATTCAAATGGTGTTTTATGGATTTACCTAAACTTCATTAATGTCTGTATGATCACCCTAGGATATTTAGGATATAAAGTAGAATAAGACCTAGTAGCCTTAGTAATCCTTTAGGGGAAAAAATAATAATAGTTAGAAAAAATGTAATGAAAGGCGATAAACTCTATTACTTTGGAAAGTTTTGACAAGCTTTTGCTTATTTTGACCATGAAAGAGTAGTCAATTAGAACATCCTGAAGGAAACAGTGTCATGAACTGTCAGGGCCAGATTGATAGATTTCTTCAATGACTCATTTATATCTGAGGTTCTAGTCCAATCTTAATAAATGTGTCTTACAGTTCAAATGGGGTATGCTAAATTCCTTTGTGAGCAATTGCCCAGGGATAATACTGGATACTCACTGGAATGATATTGAAATAAGTGCTAAAATTCACCATAATTCTCAATAGCTTTTCACTTCAAACGTAATCTAGAAAAAAAAATAGAAATATTTGGGGCTTGTGTTAAGAATAAAGTCTTAGCATCTGTGATGACAAGTGTTTCAGGGCAGCTGGGGAGCGTTTGAAGGGGATGCCTGAAGGACTTCCTTTGTTACCATTGCCTAGTGAGGAGAAGCAGAGAGGCCACCAGGACGTGACAGATGTGAAGAGTGGACTTGGCCAGACAGATGGCGGAGCCCTGCGCCTATTCTGGGTGACATCAATGGCCAGAAATGAATCCAGATGTATTAGGTTGTTCACTGACTTGGACTCAGTTACAAAGAAGAATTCGACTGGCTATATTAGTTTAAACACAAAGCCCAGGGAAGTTAAAATGTATCAAAAGTCCTGTTGCTTGTAAACAGCAATTAGATACCTGCTTCCTGAATCTCCTAGATGCCTAAACATTCAGGATGTTGATGGACATCCATCTCTTTCTCTTCCCTTAGATTGGAGTATGCATAAGAAGGTATCTTTTGCTTTTGATACCAAGTGATCCTCACTAATTCTGGGTAGTTCATATCTTGCTCGGTGCAGAAGCTCCACAAATGAATCTCCTTCCAGTGGTACTAGAGACTCCTGAGGCACAGGGGAGGGAGCTCTAGGGCATCAGCCCCATCCCTGCATTGCCCACAGCATCCTGTAAAATACTTTGTGAATCTTTTGGATGTTCAGACTATCACTGCAATTTGCTGTAATCCCTGCAAAAACTGAAAAGTCATTCTGGGGTTAATAACTATGTGCGAGTTACAGGTCAAAAAAACCAAAATCCAAACCAAACCAACCAACCAACCAACCAAAAAACAACCAAAAAAAAATCAAGCTTTCATTCCTGCCTTTTGATTTATAGCATTTTGTATTTTTTAAATTAGCTACTCAGCTAATAGGCATAGAAAGTAATGATTGAAGAAGAAAGAACAACAAAACTCAGAGTACCCTTGGTAGGTTGAATTGCTGTTTTCTTGGACTGTGAAATTAACTTCCTTTTTAATTTTGCCATTTTTAACAATTTCTATTTAAGGGTACTTGGTCAGAAGTCATATTTGTTGAAAGTAGCTCCCTTGTAGGATTAGGGTTATGACCAGAGTCCCTGTGCTCAGCTTGCAAAGGATGTACGCTACCATGGAGTGTGGATATGTATCATTTAAAGTGTACTTTCTGCTCAAAGGGAAGAGATAGGATACTGGACGCATTATACTTGAATCAAAATTCTGTTGGCAAGCATCTCTGGACACAGGGTAATCAATATCTAATAAATGTGACGGTACAATGGGTTATATTTAAATCTCCAGTAACAAAGATGGATTTCAGGTTTAAATGTACAACTACTTTCCATTCCCTTAAAATGTGTATGAGATGTTCTAGAGATTACAGTCACATAACCTGGGGCTTCAAAAAACTCCATTCTCCAGTATTGTGGGTTTTGGCTCAGTCTATCAGTACACCTGACAAACTTCCCCAGTTGCTACCAGCCTCCTGCCAGGCAGGAATGATGTACAGGACTGAAAGCCTAAAAGCATCCCTAATAAACTGAATCTAGTCTTTGAAGTGGTTAATTGATGGACGTTGTATAGAACTCCAGGAAATACTTGCCATGGTCCTTACAGTTGTGATGTTCAACGTCAAGAGTGTGTTTCTTGGCTGCAGGTTTTGTGGTTGTGGATGCTGAATCTTCACCATTGCATATTCCCAGTCCAGGATGAACCTGTCAGGTCAGATGAGTCACTGCAGCTGCTTTCTTGCTTAAGGTGGGTTACTTGAGAGTAGCCATTGAGTAAATAGAGCAGGAGCCAAGAGGCTGCCCCAACAGCAGCCTTGTTAGGGCAGATCGACCTCCAACAGTTTTTGGAAACTGATGGTGCAGTTAGGCTAGTTCCCTCAGGTGACCTTTGACTGGGTTACTGTCAGCACCTGTGAGAATCTGATTAGCTCACTTGTAAGCTCTTTCTGTAGCCAGCTATTTCAGCTCGAGTATGTGCCTTGTCTGTTTGCAGTTCTGTTTGTATTTTGTGATGTGAGATCACTGATCAGCCCACCATGAGCCTGCCAGTCATCCTAATGATTCTGGTATAAAAAGAGTATAAAACCACCAAGCTTATGGAAAGCAGGAAAGTGAACTCATTGGAGTTCAACTTCTGAAGTCAATGAAAACAAATAAATATTTTGATTTTTTTCTTTCCATCTGTGTAGAACCTGGGGCCCAGCTGAGTATCAGAATAAATGTAATTTCCACAAGCCAAGCACATTTATAACTTTCCTAAGAGGGACAAAGCTTGTGGACAAAGGTGACATTTTAGTTGATCTGATGTAGCTGGGAGAGACAGACAAGTGTTTAGGCAGATGAGTGTTTTTCAGGGTAATGCAGTAAGGCCAAGTGATTTGGCAGATGCCAAGAGAGCAGATCCATGTGGTAGAGAAGTTTTGCTTTTATAATCTTTCAGTTAGTGCATCCCTGTAGTTTGCAGATGCACTCCAGAAGGCCACCAGCTGAGGTTTTTTTCTTTTCTTGAGAGAAAGCCTGGCCCAGGACCCCCCATGAATGCTGTGACCCTATTCCCTCATGCACCTAAGTCGAGTCATGGTGACTTTTGTTCCCTGCTCACCTGAACTCCAAAGCTTGCTTGTCCTCTCCTCCCAGGGCTGCTGCTTGCTGTGACCAGAGTCTTCCTGGTTCCTGACTGAGTCCAGGTTTGCTTCAGAGCTTGCCTTAGATGGTGAGCACCACAGGCTTTTAGTTTAGCCTCTTTGGAGTATACCGAGGAAGTAATTGCTTCAACCAAGAAGTCATTGCTTTTGAAGTACAAAATCTTCCAGATTAATGGAAATCCAGAAATGCAGCAGCCAAATCAGGGTTGATCGAGTTGGAGCATCTCTTCTTTCTCTTTATCAAACTCTTAGTCTGAGGAGAAGCGTGGCCCCAGAAATGCCCCCTTATAAAACACAAGAGTCCCTTTTTTCATGGTCTGGCTTGCTAAATTCCTTATATTGGCTCCCCTGTGGGGTGCTGGTCAATAGTTTGCCACAGGTTGCAGATCTGATGGAATTTTTCTTCAAAGAAGTGCCACCAAAGCTGTGGGGACTACAATGGGCAGGTTTGCCTTGGCCAAGCTGAGATGTACTCAGCACATAACACAAAGCAGAGTTACAGGCATTCTCCCTCACTTTACGTCATGTGCACCTATGTAAACAAAGAAGAGGTGTGATGAGCGAAGTAAATTGACAACATAATGCAAGGGAATACCGTAGTTGTGAAATTTTGTATTCTTCTGCTGAATGAAGGCAGCCTTGTGATGCATTCCGCCAGGTCAGGCAGCTGTGCTGGAAGAGCTGTCACAGTGCCTTCCCCTGTGTGATTATCCTAGTGGAAACATGATTTAGCAAAGAGATAGAGGTAGTAATGAAAGAGATGAGCACTGAGAACAAGTAAATGCCTGATGATTTCTACTTTATCTGGTTTTTATCTTTAACATTCTGTGTGCATTGAGGACAATGAAAATTGATGTAGGATGACAAAGAATAAAGAAAAAGCTTTTCTCAGTTTTATTTTCCATTCAGAAATTCACAGCAGAGAATCATTTGTCTCCAAATATTACCTATGTTCTGCTCAAATATACCAGCTAACAGAAGTCATGGAGATGGCTTTTTGAAAGAGCTGTTTGAAGGGAACTCAGAGATACCAGAGCAGAACCTGGCAGGCTTTGTGTTAGCAGATAAAAAGTTGTCAAAATTATGTAATGAACAGCACGAAAAGCAGAACTGAGTGGTGTGAACAGCAGATTGCTGGGACTGATGGATTGGCTGGAACAAGCAGAAACAAAATCTAAGTGTATAAAAATGAGTGAGGTCATTGTGAAAGGAAACAAACCCACATGTGCTTAGAACAAACAGGAGATCTGGTGTAATTAGTGCATGATGTAAGGGCCTTGGGACTTGAAAGAGAGCAAGAAGAGGAAGCGTCCCCAGTGCAGTGGAGCAACTCCTCTAAATCAGAAGCAGAAAACAGCAGCTCAGGCTGGGCCCTTGCCAGCCGTTCACAGGCATGCTGACGGACGGAGGCTGGAAGGCTTTTCCAGTGTGGTAGTAGCTGCAACCAGATGCCGCAGTCATGGAGTGTTTCAGGGCTAATTGTATTACTTTTATGGGTTTTGACAGGCATGCTAACAGCTGTGTTTCTGAGCTTTCTGGGGAAGCAAAGGACAAGGCAGGAGGTGGAGGTGGTAGTTAATCCATAAAGCCATCCTCTGAGAAAGGAGCCTTGAAAGATTTATCCCCCAGGGCTGGCAAAGAGGAGGTCTCTGGCCAGGTCTGGTGGATTTGGCAAAAAAAAGGTCAAATGACTAATCTCAGTCCATATATGAAGACTCAGTTTGTAAAGCAAGGTGAGCTGGAAAGAAAACTCCTGGAGGGACTTCTGTTGTCACGTTTGTTCATTCAGCCAGAGGAAGATGAGTGGCTGCCTGCATGAACTGTCTTGTGTTCCTCACCCTATGATGTTCTTTTCTACAAAATGCTTTTGTTTTTAATAAGTATTACTCAGCTTTGTGAGAATTACCTGGAAATCCCATTGACTACCTCAAGAAGACAACTATCACAGGGACAGATTTGGTGGGGTACTGAGGTTCCCTCCCTGCCTAGAGAGTGAGGGGGGCTTGGGCAGCCAGCACTGGTCAGGTGGGACCATGGACTTTTTCTGCAAAGAGGTGTCAGCTTTATGCTTGAGGTGCCCCGTAGGCACACAAGAGGAGGAAAAGCCTTGACAGTAGCAATGAATGTTAGTCAATGCAGGCAATAAACACGGACCGCCCATCTTGTGCTTCTCCATCCCTCAGCTGTTTTCGCAGAGCTGCTTTTAACCATGGAGGAGACAAGGAGGTTTAATGAACAGAAAGAGTGTATCATGTAGTTCTGGTGTGAATCTAACAGCTTATCAGAAATAAAGTCATCTGTGGCTTGATAGGAATGAGAACACCAGTTATGCCCTGCAGCATCAAGTAACCTTAATCATTGCACCACCCTGAATGTTTTGGGACTGAGTCTCTGTGTTCATTAATGTGGGTCAGGCTTTTCCACTCAGCCCTATGTGTGTTGTGCATACATCCATCTGTCCACTGGAGAAGCTGCTGCTGCAAGTCTCCTTGGGACCAAAGGGATGGGATTAAACACCAACTCTTGCAAAAGTGGACCACTGCTGCTGCACTTCCCTGTCTACAGGGGAAGACCCCCCCTGAGGAGGGGGGTGTAGGGCAGACCCCCCAGGGACTCAGGTGGTGGGCAGACCTCTCTCTGGGGTCAGGCAGAGGTGACAAGAGGTGATGCTTTCTCCAGCTGCCTGAGATGCTCTGCTGCTGGTGAGAGATCACACTGGACGTCTCGGTGGCTCTTGATGTGCATTAGTTTTGGTGACATTGTGGCTGAGGCTGCCTAGAGGGGTCTGCCGTGTTGTGGGCAGACCGGGCAGCAAGGGGAAGCCCGCAGACAGCTGGGAGTTGGCACCAACACCCTGTCAGAGCCGCTCCACAGCAACAGGCATGGGGACCTGGGGTGAGGGCTCGGTTCCCTGTAGCCCAATGCTGCCTAGCTTTTAGGGCTGCATAGACTGAAACTTGCTGCAAAGACCTCCATCTCCAACAACTCTGTACTTGTAGATTGAAAGATATTAAAATGTTTCAAACTGCATTTGTCTGATTTCTCATAAACAATCATAGTTGCAGTTTAAGATGATTTGCTAATCCCAGCACAATATTGTGGGCCCAGCTGAAATATTTGTGCAGGCATTTGTGTTTGATCAGTATGGAGGTTTCTTTTACTTTCTTCATGAAGTTGTAGGGCAAACCCTTCCCCTCCAATTGAAAAGTCACTTGCTCATACAATTCTTCACTTTCCCAAGACACTGCCTAAAAAATTAGGGAAAAACCCACCTCATCCTCCAACTCTTCCTCTTCCCTGCAAAAAGCCTCACCAAAATGCATGGTGGCTGTTCCTGATTAGAGGAAGAGTTTTCTGCAGAAAACCTTAACTTTACATAGATAGGATATATTTAACTTTGATTTTCACAGTTCTATTTTTGAAGACAAATTGTCAGCAAAAATGTTGACTTTTGTTGAAAAGTTTTCTTTCTACTGAAAAGAAAATGAATGAAAAGTGGAGTGTTGAACCTGAAGCTTTCCTGGTCTGGTGCCACAAGCTTTCTCCTAGGTTCACCCAAAATCCCACATGAAGTAACTGGTAGAATTTCTTTGTTGTTAACTCAAAGTCTGAACCTTCATCTAAACTCATCTGTACCCAGGGATGGCCTCCATGTGCAAACTTCATTTGCAAAATTTTGTGTCTCTGGCTCTATTGTTAATATTTTTAACGAACTTTTTTCAGAGATGTAAGAAGGCTTAATAGGTCGTAAATATGAACTGCTTTGCTACTTTAAAAATTTTTTTTTAATTTCTTTTTTTTTTTTTTGGCATAGAAGGCATCAATAGATCAACTGGCAATATTCTTTCCCGTTTCTGTAGGGAAATACAGAGAAAATCGTAACAGGACTTACAAATTTAAGACATTTGTTTCAGATTGTCTGTGTAAATGAGTACCTAATCAAACGTAAATTCCTAAATTTTTTCTACTTCTTATTTCCTTAATACTGTTTCTCTTGGAACTTGCTGCTTATATTCAGTTTTTCTTGTAAAGCTGTACTGTGGCTGAACCAAGTGAACAGCTGTGTCAGACATAAACCCCATGAAGGGCCAGAACATGTCTGTGGTTATCCTTCCAAATTTTTACAGAGGAAATATATAATTGAAAAGCTAACTGGTAATTTTATTTATCCCAACGGGGGGGGGGGGATGGTTTCCATTTTTTTCCTCAATGCAGTTTGGTTGAGTTTACAGCATCTGGAATTTTGTCTTGTTTGTTATTTACAGAGAAAGCAGCCAGTGTAGTTTCTGATTTCGAAAAAGATTTTTGGAAAAAGTAATGTGTTTGGTCTCAGTCGCCCTTATCTTAAGCCATTGATATAATCACTGCTGAATGATCTATTGATGCCCATTTAGTAAGTAAATGGAAATATATTTTATGTATATTTTTGGAAAACTTGGGTGAATGACTCATGAAGTTAATGTAACACCAACTGTAATTGAGAGAGACTCTGTACAGAACTGCTTATTAGAACAGCAAGATGACAGATGTGCATACAGAAGGATTTTAAAGGTCTCATTTTGTAAGTCTTACCACTGCAGTGCATAGTTGCATTGAGGAGGGATAGATTTGAAACACAGTGTCCTAGTCCTTCCTGGTCTCAATATTTTGCTTGGACATGGAGAAATGTAAAACGAACACATGCTTGGTCCTGTAAGTTTGAATCAGCTGTCAAGCAGAAGACAGTCAAGTTGCACAGTAGGTAAAAAGTCATTACAGGAATGTGGGTAAAATGTGCATTACTTGCTAGCCTGAGCAGTGAGACTGGTGAGGGAAATACATCTTAGAGTCCCCCTTCTGCTGTCCTTTCTCCTGGCAGTAGGTGTTTGCCTTCACCAGGGAACCACTAGCAGTAAAAGGTAATTAGTCCCTGGCTTTTGTCATCTGTGCAGAAGCTTGTCTTTGCTCTGAGTCTTTGCTCAGGAGCTAGCAGGGCTCATTGATGGAGCTTTAGACTAGACATGACAGGGGAAGGAGACAATATAAGGCTTGCTGTTGTCAAGCTGTGGAGTTACACGCCAAGATTAGAGGGACAGAGTGCAGGCAAGGGCCCTCAGCCAGTGGATCCTGTGGTGTTCTAGCCACACTGGAGCACAGCTGAAATCTTATGCAGACAACCCAGAGGCTCCTGAGGTACTAGAAGCCAACAGGGGAACCCTAGTGAAATATCTCAATGAAATTAAGGGGCGTTTCTCTAAGAAGGCAACACGGCTGACACACAGCTGAGATGCCTTTACACCAATGCACAAAGTGTGGGCAACAAACAGGAGGAGTTGGAAGCCACTGCACTGCTAGAAATCTATGACCTCATTGCCATTACTGAAACTTGGTGGGACAAATCTCATGACTGAAGTGTGACTGTTGATGGCTACAGGCTGTTCAGAAGGGGCAGGGGAGGAAGGAGAGGCGAAAGGCTTGCCCTCTACATCAAGAGGTGGATCAAATGTGAAGAGCTGTTTCTGAAGAATAGCTGTGGGTAAGAAAGACCAAGACAATAAAGGGAACCACATGGGTGGCATTTACTACAGGTCACTCAGTCAAGGGCAGCCTATTGACAAAGGTTTCTTGCTCCAGCCACAGGAGGCATCGCACTTGCAGTCTCTTGTCCTGCTGGAAGAATTCAACTACCCTGCCTTCTGCTGGGAAAGTAGTACAGTGAGCTGTAGGCAATCCAGTAGACTCCTGAAGTGCATTGAGAATAATTTTTCAGGCCAGGTAATAGACAGGGCCACCAGAGGGGATGTCAACCGACACAAGTGATCAGGGCCATCAAGACTGGAGGCAGCCTGGGCTGCAGTGATTGCACACTGGTGAATTTCACAGTCCTGAGGGGTATGGGCCAGGAGAAGAGTCAAGTCAGAACCATGAATTTTAGGAAAGCAAACTTCCAGGTTGCCAAGGAGTTAGTGAATAGGACCCCTTTGTAAGCTGCTCTGAGGGACAAGAGAGCAGAAGAGATCTGGCAGATCTTTAAGGATGCTTTCTGTAGAGCACAAGAACTAGCGTCCCCCAGCAGCAAAAGTTCAGGCAAGGAAGAGACCAGCATGGCTGAGTTGGGACCTGCTGATCAAACTAATGGGCAAGAAAGAAATCCACAGGCAGTGGAAGCAGGGACAGGTGTCCTGAGAAGAGTGTAGGGATTCAACCCAGTTGTGTAAGGATGGGATGAGGGAAAGCTGCAGCTGAACTTGAGAAGGGTCACAAAGAGTAACAAGAATGGCTTCTACAGGAGCTTCAGCCAAAAAAAGAAGGTCAAAGAAAGTGTTCACCCCCTCGATAAGCAAGGCTGGCAAACCAGTAACAAGGACTAGCAGGCTGAGGTACTCAACAATTTTTTGTCTCAGCTTTCACTTTCAACCTCTCTTCCTACACCTCTTGAGTGGATAGACTGTAAAACGGGGCTGGGGGAGGCAGGCCTCTCCCACTATAAAGACAATCAGCTTTGCGACCACGTGAGGAATCTGAGCATATGTGATGAGATGCATCCCAGAGTCCTGAGGGAATTAGCTGATGTCGTTGCCAAGCCACTCTCCATGATATTCAAAAAATCATGGCAATTACAAAGTGGAAAAGAAAGTGCAGCCTTCCTGTATTTGCACAGCCCCTTACACTGCTTAGGGCTGCATCTACTCCCTGAGCAAGTAATTGCCAAAAATTGCATGCTTGTGTTTCTGTATCTTCTGTGTTTTCCTAGAGTTTTGTGATTACCTCTGATTTTCAAAAATCTCCTGTGATTTTGAAGAATAACCCTCTCTTGATAACTCCTGAATGACTGCTATAAATTAAGTGCCATAGGGATTTTCAGGAGGACTGTGGCAGGCTGCAAAATGGAGCTGCACATTGTATTTTTAATGAGATTTCAGGCTAGAGCACTGTGCATTCATCAGATTCTTCATAGACTGGTAAATAACCTTCTGTTACTCCCAAAAACAAGTGTGGAAAGTTGTCTGCTTCTTTACTCCAAGGAGCCCTCTCTTGGCATTGATTTGCTCTCACAATTGCTCTGTGTCAGTCCATGTGGTCTGCATTGTGAGACCTTCCTTTCTGCAGCTAATGCATGTCGTTGCTATTGCTGAACTACAGTTTAGGGTAAAGGCCATTTAGTCAATGTCAGCATTCATTCGGAAGAAGTTTAATGTTAGCATTTTCTGTGCTTGGTGCTGCCAAGTGCCAGGCTCCCTGATCCTGATTAGCAAAGCATTTAAACTTGCCCATGAAGCTCTCCATCAGTCCTCACATTGATTTCAGTGGAGCCAATTACACACTTGAACTTTCAAAAGATGCTAAAATGATTAGGTTGGGGGTGAGAGCACATCAATTAAAGAGAGAGTTCTTTGTTCTCATATCTGTGGGGAATCAGACAAAGTGAGAGCAAGTGTATAGCACACAGAGAACACAGAGTCAAGTTTACAGTAACATAATCATCACTACTGGAAATTGTGAGAGGCTTTCTTTTAAA
The DNA here is from genome assembly GCF_001715985.3 of Manacus vitellinus. Lineage (NCBI taxonomy): Eukaryota > Metazoa > Chordata > Aves > Passeriformes > Pipridae > Manacus > Manacus vitellinus. Next base: position 2,882,243 of record NW_021940917.1, on the reverse strand, counting down.
CCACTATTTTTGTAGAAGAACCTTAGTCTACTTATAATTAAGTCTTAAAACCAGGGAGCCATCTAAGCTTCATAGCTGGCAATTTGAGGTCTTCCTGTGAATATATTTTCCTGTATCAACACTAATTTATTCTGGGGGGGAAAAAAAAGTTTACTATTATAAGAAAGATCTGTTTCCTATGGGGTTTCTCTTGAAGTGCAGACAAAAATAGGGCTTAAATCTAAACTGAAATTGCCAGTATGGATTCTGAATTGTAGGTTTCTTTGTAAAATGATCCAAATTCAGACTAGTCAAAAAATGTAAATTCTTCATCTGAATGGGATATTGCCACTTACATCGATTTAAAAAAATGTGCAAGAAGCATTCAAGGTGAATTTCTTTTATCTTCCTGTGAAAAAACATGCATACCTTTGGCTGGCACATGCCAGCAAATAAATGCTGTGAGTGTTAACTTTTGTGAACTAACTGGATATCTGCATGCAAGTAGATGTTTTATGGACTCACATTTATGTAGTGGCAGATTAAGTATTTGGCATGGACATTAGGGACCTATTTTTAAGTATTCCTGTGTTTATTTTTCTTTCAAATGCTGCTGCAGTAACAAGTTACTTGCACTTAACCAGTGATTTTGTATCTTTCCCCAACAGACTAAAACCAGAGAGTAGATATAAAGAGAAATTATAAGAGGCAAAAAAAACTTCCATTCCCTAAAAAGGGAAGGGAAACAAATTTCACATTTCTCTGTTTGCATGGCCTCTTATACTGGTTAGAGCTGCAGCTACCTCCTAGCAATCATTTATCTTACATGTGTTAAACAAAGTGTACAGTACAAATGGGTTACTGTGCACTCTGTCTGCAGGTGAGAGAGAGAGCAGATGCAGGGTAGATGCTGTAACATGCACTGCCCAAAGAATCAGGTGTTGACAGAGTGGCTGTCTTGCTCCTGGCTTCTTCCCAGGAGTGTATGGGAGAGGACTTTGGGATTCTCATAGAGCAGATCTTTACCTGCTCTTTGCTTTGAGGGGGTGGTGACTGTTCATGAGGATGATTTTTTTTCCCATCGAAGAGAATACTTTTGAAAAGGCAATGGGGGAGCTCCTGGGAAGCAACCTCAGGGTGGCTTGGGCTTGGAGGGTTGAGCCAGGGTTTGGGAGGGCAGAGTATGTCTCAAAGACAAGCAATGCATTTAACATCAGTGCAACTGCTGAAGTTTCCAAGTTACACAGGTATTTGCATACACATATAAACTGAGACAAGCTCCTTGGTCAAGTAAAATGAGATTAAAGAAAAGGAAATATATTCCCTGGGCATTTTAAAGTGTCTATGTCAAAGGTTGACTTGGCACAGTCCCTGACAGCACTTATGACTCGTGCTTGCAAGCTTGGCTGTTGAGAATTAGTATCAGAAATGGGATTTGTCTAATACACATTGACACTAGGTGAGAAGGATCATCTTCCTGATTGTGTATGGGATAGTGTCTCAGACATGGGTGTCCTATCTTGTTTTGGTTTTTGTTTTGTGGTGTTTGGGATTTTTAATTTATTTTTATTTTACAATTTTCTTTCTCCTTGTTTCACTTGTTTCTGGCAATGCATTTCAGGTTTCTGTGACTTCTGTATTCCATTTTACTCTTCCAATCTTGGTTTTGATGTCTTAGTAAAGCCTCCAGGACCAGGCTTCTGTTTTCCTGTAATTTATTTACTGTTGCCTTCTTTTTCTACATGTTGTTTCTTTTGCACTTTTTAGGCCTCTGTGCATTTTTAGCTTGGAGTTGGACTTGATGATCCTTATCCCTTCCAACTCATAAAATTCTGTGGTTCTGTGATTTCTTTCTTTTTTGTAGAGAAGGTTGTGTTTTAGGCCAAGCTCCAGAGAGTAATTTTGAAATAATCTGATTGAGAATGCTGATACATTTAAACATTGCTTTACATTTAGCTCTTCCTTAAATCAGCAGCCTTGTACACATTAATATTACTACATAAAAGTGTCTTTCTAATTTTAATGTTTGAAACCAAAAGTGGTTTGGAAGTTTTTAGCTGCAGTGTCTTGTTTTATGTATTGTTTTAAAATTTAAATTAAATCAAAAAGCTTTGATCCATGAAACAACTAAATATTCCTGCAAAATATTTCTGCATGTGTAAATTATCTGTCAACAGCTATCAGTTCTGTCAACAGCTGTCTGCTTTATGCTGATACAACATCTTCCTGTTAAGATTTCCGATAGTTTAAAAATTGTGATGAAAACCACTCTGAGACATAGGAAGTCATGTTTGTGTGAGTACAGTAGGATATCAAGAGGTTAAATGACTTATCAGATGAGTGGCAGTCTCAGTCTCCTGACCTAGCCCCAGAACTGCCATTCCTTTCTAAATAAGAACTTTTTCCAGGGATGCAAAAGCAAAGCCTTTGGCATTTATTATTTGGATGTGTGTGTGTTCTCAGGACATTACATTTCTGTGGATACATCTTACGAGGGTGAGAAAGCAGTGCTGTACAGCCCAGATCTGTACTCCGAGGAGTGGACCTGTGTCAGACTGATTTATCAGATAGCAACGACTTTAGAGACTTCACCTGATCCCACCAGGCTCAACCTGTACCTGAGGCAAGAAGGAGAAAGTTTTGATCGTTTGCTGTGGTCAGCCAAGGAGACCTCAGACAGCTGGCTCATAGCTAGCTTAGATTTAATGAACAGCACAAAGAAGTATAAGGTAAGCCCAATTTTAGTAGATGCCAGAGACTTTCTGGTGCATATGTTGGACTGTACAGACTTCTTTTTTGACCTATTCAAACTCTTTTGAGCCCAGTTCTTCGCTTTCATCTCTAAGGCTGGCAGCACATCAGTCAGTTGACCCCTCTGTCCCCAGCACTCATGAGCAGGGCTGGCATGAGGCTGTGTTCTGACCAGCAAAGGTGTGGAGCAGCTCCCGGGGATGCACAGCTGGCTGAAACCTACAGTGAGGATGCTTCACCTCCTGGCATCCCTGTGGAGCGACTGGTGCCATGTAGCAGATATGAAACCTCCCCAGTTCTGGACCTGCAGCTGCACTCACTCATTCCTGCCCACTGTGCCTTTCAGGAAAGAGTCAATTGCTGACAGGAGAGTATTTCTACCCAAAAATCATCACATCGCATCACTCACAATAACATCTTGCGTAACCACAGCTGAGGAATATGGAATTCGTTACTCTTAAATGAAGTGTGGGAATTTTTTGCCTTGTTTCATTGTCCTTCAGTGTGTCTTCTGTGCACAAGTAAGAGCATTTGCTCTGTCTTTAATGCATTCTGCCAAGCTCTTTCAGCAAAAGCACCTCTCCTGACTGTAAGGATGATGAGCCCCCCACATGTATTTAATTCATTCTCCTGTTTATCCTGTTTAAATATTCAGGATAATGAAAACCTAAAATTTACAGCTTGATTTATATTTTACAGCTTGTACTGGAAGGTGAAATGGGACAAGATAAATCTGCCAGTATAGCAATTTTTGAAATCAAAATAACTCCTGGATATTGTATGGGTAAGTACTCTCTGCTCAACCCCTATATTCTCTGCATAAAAAGAAAAAGCCTTGTTGGCAGTTATAAAGCTGGATTAAAGGTCTGGGTTTAGAGAAAAGGCAACGGCTTTTTCCTTATTGACTGCCATGTTCAATATAGATGATTTTTAAGGTAAGGTTACACACACTAATTAGTGGAGGTTTTTTTCACCTGTCTCTGTGATATACATAGATATATCACATAAAATAATTAATTCCAAAGTTATTTATTGTCCAAGCAGGAATAAGGGTTATTTTTTAAAAAAACTTTGCACTGCTGCAAATACTAGACATAACAGTTGCAATATTATTTCTGCTCTCTGCCTGCTCATGCTTCATTACAGTGGCATCTTGCAGGCTGCAGAGCCAAAACTGTTGATATTTATGGTTTCTGCTATTTCCTCAGGACATTTGCCAAAAACTGCTAATGAAGTTCAAAAATTTCAGCATCTAGGAAGCTGAGAGACCTTTGCATTTCTGGGGAGGTCTGGCGAATTGTCACAATTCTTTGGCTCTGTGAAGGAAACAGAGCAGTTGCATTACTGTTATGAAATACTAATCCTGTGTTGTTTCTAGCTATCCCTGATTTACTAGTGAAAGTTCTGCTCTAAGCATTTAATACCATGAAGTGCTGTATTTTAAATCTGCTTTATTTGGTTCTAAATTACAACAGTCCTATATTGACAAATAATGGAAAAGCAGATTAGTCCAAAGACGATGGAAATGGAAATTTTTTTAAAAAATGATCTAAAATGGGAGCTAAGTTTGCTTCTGTTTATTATGAGCTCATAAGTGCTGTGTCCGGTTTTATAAATATAGGCATTATCTGCACTGCCATATATGAAGTGAGGGCAGTGCTTAGCAATTTGCTCTTGCCATTTCTGTAATGAAAATGTGTGCACTCGGCTGATGGTGTCTGCAATTGCAGAATGTGACTTTGAAGAAAATCATCTTTGTGGTTTCGTGAACCGCTGGAATCCCAATGTCAACTGGTTTGTTGGTGGAGGAAACATTCGCAATTCTCAGTCTATCCTGCCCAAAGACCACACACTTAACAGTGCACTGGGTAAGCAACAAATGTAGAGCAAAAATATAGTGGAAAAATCTGAGTCTGTGATTCATGTATGACTCTCATTCTGGGAGTTATTATTATGTGAGTTCTTTCTTTTCTCCCAGCATTGCAGGGGGTGGGGTGTTAAGAATGATTCAGGAGATAAAAAAGGGATTAGAAAAAGTTTGGGGTATTCACAGGTGTTCACACAAAATGTCATGTAGGTTTTATAATAAGGTTGTTTTGCTCTTTGCTAGGATTCAAAGGTACTCAAAGTAAGAATAAAATTTTGAATGAAGAGGGGGAATATTCACCCTTCTGTGTATTTTAAAAGTATGGGTCACACTAAGTTTTAGATTCTTGTACATCTGGCAGGGGTTTTCTTTCCCATGGCTATCGAGAAAGTTGAGTAGGAAAACTTAGGGATTGAAACATGCTTGGAAACTCATTAAATTGCACGGTTTAGGAGTTTTGTTTCTTTCAGTCTAGTCTAGTACAGCCCCTCAGAGGCAGAATACTCTAAAGACTTACAGGAATTTTGGCACTTGCCTTGTATGAAATCCTTGTCCTGGACACATCACTGAGAGGAGAGCTTTTTACATAGCCATGGAGAAGGATGTACCACAGCAGGTGATGGTCAGGACACCTGGCTGCTGCAACACACTGTGTGTCTCAGACAGTGTGATGCTTGTGACTGTGCAAGGAATGGCATCATGAAAAGCAGGGTTGCTCCTCTTTCCTTAACTCATGCCACTGTGCCTTTTTATTTATTTCACAATTGTGTGAGTTGAGTACAGAGTGTAATTCTGTCCCTGCATCACGTCACAGCACCTAAATGCTGGTAAAATTTTGATGGAAGTTTAACTTACCACAACTTCAACAACAGACAGTGGGTCAACCTATTAAATGGGTACTGTGACAGGAAATACTGCCAACTGGGAGGGATCTGTTTTCTTGTAGCCACAGCATTTCTATTTCACACCAAACCCTCACTGCTGACCATTGACTGAGAAGGCCACAGGAAGCCTAAAGTCAAGAAAGAGCCTTCTTTTTTGCAAGAATTGGACTATGGAGGTGCATCAGCCAGGGAGATAATAGCTAAGCTATGAAATGTGCTAAAACTGTAGAGTAAAAGTGAAGCTGAGAACTTCTCAGGCAAGTATCACTTAAGTCACCTCTCCCCTGGCAGTGGGCAAGCTAGAGGAGACCCACAGCCAAGAAAGCCCTTTCACCTCCCTTCACCAGAGTGAAGTGAGAAGTGACATTTACAGCTTTGAGAACACTATGAGCTAATTATCTTAGTGATGCCCATACAAACCTAACGGCACAGTTTGCAGTGTCCATGCTGAAGTACTCTGCCAATTTGACACTTCATTCTCTTCTGAGTTTTCTACTGTGAAGAACCATTTTTTGATTAATCATATACTGTTTGGTGCTGTGTTTCTGGGAGTGTAGAAGAAGAAAAACTAGAGATGCACAGCATATTTGTGAACATGAATGTGGCCTGTTTAAACTGAGATTGCTCTTCCAAAATCAAAGCCTTAGAAGCTGTACCCTTTGAAAATCCTGCAGGTCATATTGGCTGTTGAGGGGGAGGGAGTGTGTACTCATGGGTAATGCACTTTTCTGTTTATTAATGTCTCCCAAAACTCTTCTTTAAGGTTTTACAAAAAACCTCCAGTCTATTCGGTAAAGATAGATAAACCAAATCCTAGATAGACCAAGCAGAATTATACAAGCAGTGAAATGTGCAGATTAAAGGTTATTTGCCAATTAATTAGATATATTAAAAGAACTGCTGTGTAAAATGTGAGAAAACACGACTTATAATCTTGATCATTTACTTCAGTTGCCTCAGTAAAGGTTGCACTTTTCAGTGCCTTTTTTTCCGAAAAAAAGACTAAATACTATACTGAGGCGTTGGTAGGCAGACAATTTACACAATTGTTACACAGTTTTTCATTTATGGATGGCTCCCAAAATTTAGAGTTATTACTTTTCAGATATAAATATAAATATTTATTTATAATAATAACAAATATTTAAGAAAGAACTGAGACTGACTATTTTGCCAGTGGTACCTTAACCAAACAACTTTGGCTTGTACGTAGGAGGAAAGGAGAAAAAAAAATCTTTTAGAATTACTAAAACTTACTAAAAAGCAATCATTGTTGCCAGGACATGGTCTAAGCCATATGTTTAGTCCCTGTTCATCTCCTGATACTGTGAGATACTATGAGATACTGTGACTTATACCAAGTTTCTTTCCTACTCATAGGTCATTACATGTACGTGGACTCTGTTTATGTCAAACATTTTCAGGAAGTGGCCCAGCTAATCTCACCAAAGACAACAGCCCCAATGTCTGGATGCTTATCTTTTTATTATCAACTTAAGCAGGAGAGCAGCATTGTTTTTACTGTTTACTTGAGAGATGTGAGTGGCTTTTACGAAGAGATCTGGAAAACAGACACTGCTCTGACTACAGACTGGGCACTGGCAGAAGTTGACTTCAATGCACCGTACCCCATGGAGGTAAAGCAATCCTGCCTGTACAGGCCAGCTATGACTTCCAGGTTGCCTCAGATATGAGTGCCAGCTCAGGCTAAGCCAGGAACATGGCAGTGACCATCCAGTATCTGAAAAATGGTTATAAAGATGCTGGTGATCTGTGGTTTTCTTTGCCCTCTGCATAAGTGTCAAGGAGGGATCACTTTCCATACTTGTGCTTGATTTTGAAGTCAGGTGTTGTGGTGCTTGATCAGAATACCTTGGGAGGTTGTAGAGTCCTACTAATGTGAGGTTTCTCAGTTGTGACTGAATAATTCTCTCAGTCCTGTATTTCTGTGACTCCATGGTCCATTTTTGAGGATGCTGAGTATCATAAAATAATGCCCTGAAGAAGACAATTTTTTGCAATGTATGTGAGGTCTATTCTCTACCTTAATATGACCCTGCAATTCATGAGATAAAGTTCAGACTTGGGTCCTAATAGTACAGTAGTCCTTAGATGTAAAAGACAACCCTCAATGGTTATTATAATGACTTTCAAGAATATCAGAAAGAAATTGGATTCTTTATTCCCTAGTGTTTACTAAGAAATACCTCAAACTTAGAAGATTGAAATAAAGTGTGTATATATTATATACATACATATATACTTAGTATGTATATTTTATACATATATATGTAATTTATGTATTTATATATGCATACATAAATACTCTTTCTCTATATATGTACTTGTAATACTATGATTACAAATAAATTCTGTCTACTTGCTTTAATTCCACCTAAGTTATTTGCTAATTCACCATAAGCCTGCAGATTTTCAGAAATTATGAGGGGTAGAGCTAATTTTCATGAGATGTTACATAGCCCTTTTATACTCTAAAACGTCAGTGATCAAGTCATCCATTTCAACTGTCAGACTTCAAGGGAAAAGAGAGTAGCCCTGATAAAGTCTTGTAATATTGAATGGTAAGTGAATTACTGGTTCAATACGTACAAAGGAAGAAGACAAAACCAGTCCTAGGACTATCAATGGAAATTAATTAATAATCACTTAGAGCTTGGCATTACTGTGGTTAGTTTTGTGAAAATACCCTCTGATTTCTTAGTGGCATTCAAAAAAACATCCAGAATTTTGGAAACTGTCTACACTGGAATAAACCATAAAACAGAGGAAGTTATACCTCTGGATGAATGCACAGGGTACCCTTGTGATAAGTAGAGTATGCAACTTGAGCCCTCTCAATTAAAAAAGAATATCTTAGAACTACAAGAGGGAGAGATGTGGATAATCAAAAGTATGGAGAAGTTACATTAACGAAATAGCAGTTTTCAGCCCTTAAAAGAAAGCTTGAAGTAGAATATGGTAGAGGTTCTTAAAAGTCAAGAATAACACGGAAAATATAACTGTACCCTTTTTCTCATAATTTACACTCCTGTTCCAAATTCTTAACTACCAGGTAACAGTTTTAAACTGAATATTTTTTCTTATACGACATATCTGTAGAACTCACTTCCACAGCATGCTATGCATGCCATTATTTGGATCAGTTAAAAAACTAATTAGAAAAATTAATGGGAAAGAAAGAAACCATCAGGAATTTAATGTGAGGGAAGAAGAACTGAAAGCCTGCCATTGTCTTCAGTTCTCTCTGTAGATGCTCTCTGTTGGAAAAAGGATATGGGGCTAGATGGGCCTTTAATCTGCCCAATGAATTTTTATGTAATCCAACACAGGAAATATTTTAAAGATTATTTTATAGAAATAAGATTAAACCTTGCATATAATTTCTTCAGTTGCTTCAAGAGGGTCTTCCTCTTTGTTTCATCTGGCTAAAGGAGATTGCTCAGGGTTCTTTCACAGCTCTCCTAGTTTGGCTCCCATCCATAGGCAAGACATCACAGGCATTGCTTTCCCTGAACAGGATCTTGCTCTGAAAGCATTTATCCTCATATCCTTGTTTTGTCCCTGGGGTTGCCTTGGGATTCAGGCGTCTTCTCAAAGTTTTTCTGTAACTCAGACCTTTGATACTTAAGAGAAATTTTAAGACACTTCCTCAAGAGTTATAGACTGTCCTCCACTTACTTGAGGAAATCATGTCCTTTGGGAATGACTAAGTACAAATATTGTTTGATCTTTGTGGTAAACAAAGCACAGCAATAGCTTTTCTGGTTCTTAAATAAATTTTGTAAAGGAAATCTTCCCTGCCAGCTGATTCCAAGTCATGGGTTTCAGTGTCTGAAGATGTTTACAGAAAACAGTAAAACTTAATATTTTAATAGGAGAGTAATGAACACAGGGTTTTTAGCTCTTGATCCAGATAGATTTTAGATACAGTAATAATCAGACAGCTTTGGAGTTCTAGTCTGTACAAACTGAAGATTGTGAATACTGTCTTTGTATAATATGGCAGAAGCCTTACTGCATCTTTAAAACTGATGCTTCATAAAGCGGCAGGAAAGCTATGTCCCCTTTGTTTTTTCCTTGGCCCTGAGTGGACAAAGATCTGGTGTCGAGGTCAGACTCTGATTTATATCCCTAATAAGTGATATGATATAATTTAATTTATCCTAACATTTACAGTGCTAGAGTCTGTCTGGAACATCCGATCAGAATTTTTTATTTCAAAAATATGTACCAAAATTATTGCTGAGTATATGGCAGATGAATAACAACTTATTATAATTTCTAGGTAGTATTTGAAGTTGCTTTCAACAGTGCCAAGGGAGGATACGTTGCCCTTGATGACATTTCTTTCTCTCCAGTTTACTGCAGCAATCAGACAGGTATGATGAGCTCTTGTTGCTATTTACTGTTTCCCCCTGTGCTTTGCCCCTCTGAATTGTCAGTATTTGCAATATTTAGTGCTACCTTCTTAACTGACCAGTCCCATTGGGCTTCTTTTTCTTCTGGTGACATAACAGCAGATAACACTGGTGCCATTCATTTGACCTAGAAACTAGTCCTTAATGCTTCCTTTCCAAAGACCTCGCCTTGGGGTTTTGCAACTGGAGTGCCAGACTGAATGCTGTATTTGCATCACTCCAGGTTTTGAGAAATTACCACTTGCAGGTCTGGCACAGAAAGAGAGGGCAGATTTACCAGGTGTGATGGTATAAGGAAGAAAATGTGTAGGCATTCTTCTTCATTCCATATGCCCTGAGATGTTCTTCAGAGCCAAAACATGAGCCTTGCCTTCCTGTCTTCACTCTTCCAGGATGTATTACTCATCTCAGACAGTGGTGTGGCTCTCAGGTTTTTATTAGGTTTTCATAGCAGCAGCAATCAGCTGAATCCATGTGACCTTTGCTGTACAGGCAGTTGGGGCAAAGGATTTTGTCATTTGTGAATTCAGCCTCTTAAGTAGCTATGTACTGGTTGCTGGCATTTTACTGGGGCATTTAACACTAGTCAAAAGTAGATTAGTGGTTTCCTACCTACTCCTTTGTTCATAAGTTTGAATTTTTTGGCTAATGCTTTGAAGTGATCAAGGAAAAAGATGGGGTTTTGCCCTGTTTTTACTTGCTTGGAGTATCTGCTAGCTCTGCCTCCACTGCTGAAGTATCACTCCCGAAGGAGGTAGATTCCAGATGTTAGTAATCCACACAACTCCTGGCTGAGTAAATCTGGTTCATTATCTCCTTAATATCTCTTTCAGTTTTGCTTTGTTTTGCAACAAAAATCCCATGTTGTGTTTGTGGTATTCCATAGATGGGAGCTGTGTGCTCATCTGTGTTTCCTGTTTTAATTTTCAGACAGTTTATATGTGATGAGGTATAGGATAAATTTTACAGCATTTTCTGCCCCAATGGTTGAAGTTCAGATTTAATCTGAATGGCTCATAATCTATTCTGAATATGATAGGTTCAGCTACCTAACTCTGATTTTGAAGGTTGGTTTGGTTGTTGGGGTTTTTTTCTGTTTGAGAAATGAATGCAAATAATCTGTTTTATATCTTGCTGGAGTACAGCATATACTGCTTGATCCTTCAGACTTATCTCATATTTTCATCTTCAATTTTTCTGTGTAGAGATTGTAAAAAACAAGAGATCTTGTATTCAGCCATAATAGTGTATATAACAGTACTACGTTTTTTCCTTATTTCTTCTGGAAGTTTTGTTCAAAAGGTACCAGAGTGTTAAACTTGCCCAGCAAAGAATGAATCAGAACATGGGTTTAATGCTGCATGGACCTGGTAGTGCTACAGCTGCATTTTCTTTAATTAGGAAAGTAGAGATGGGAGGCCTTGGCCGCAGGCAGAGTAAGACACAAAGTGCTTAGATTTGGCCTATCTGAGGCTGCTAAAGTGCTGAAATATGGTGTGAGGCAAGCTCCAGAGGTCAGTAGCCATAAGGTGGTACATGAATTAAAAAGTGTTTTACATACATATTTACAGCATGCATTTGCACGCACATTATACATGATTACAAAAGGATTTTTAAAAACTGCTCTTTAAAAAAATATTGAATGTTGATGTCCAAAAGTTATCCCTTTGGAAATTAAAATGAGAATATGATATCCATGCACACACAGGCAGACACTCACACTCATTTTGTCCTAATATCTTTTGCATGAAGGAGCAGGATGAAAACAAATAGTCTGAATGTCTTTGTGCATTATGTCCTGAAAGAAGAATCTTCTCTTAATAATCTTCTTCTGTAGCTCATTTATATTTTGAAGGGGCTATGAAGGAGGTTTCCTCTTGGCTCCAGCAAAAATATAAGAATATAAGACCAATTTGCAATAGAAAATTGATTTCATTGTGACTTTGTACTATATATGTGTAACATCTCTGCACATGCTTGTCTTCTGTAAAGCAAAGAAAGGTGAACCAGAGCATGCTTTGGCATCATTCTGCTTCAGATATCTGTGCTTATTACACTGTGCTCTTCCTAACAGAACATATACATCTATCTTTTAGGAACTCTTTTCGATCCTGCCAATGCAGGCTGCAATTTTGAGGAAGATCTGTGTAATTTTTACCAAGATCAGAAAGATGGCCCAGGATGGAGCAGAGTGAAAGTGAAGCGCAACGTTTATAGAGCAGGAGATCACACTACTGGGTTTGGTAAATCAAAACTGTTTTTCCTTAGAAGAGTCAAACATGTCTAAAGGGTATATAAAAGGTTATATAAAGGTTAATCTGTTGTATCATTGCTCACTCTGTTAAGTAATGTCACTTGGCACACTGGTTAATTTGCCTCACTGCAACTCTGCCATTAAAAATCAGTGTACACAACTCGGTCCCATCTGGAACCCTACCTGTGATTCCCCATGTGTGAAGTGGGAAGGTCATGAATAGTCATGCGGGCCCATAAATCAGAGTATCTTCACTATACTGCTCCATAGTCACTGGAAGGATGATTCCACAAAAATATGCAAGTAAATGTAATAATAGCTTAATGCATTGTTTTTACTGTAGTGGAAAGGTGGGCTCTTCCAAGCTTAGGATAGTTGGCATTGCTAAGGGAAAACTGAAATACTGTGTAGTGAAGCCACATAGTGAAAGGACTACTAACAAGTTCTGAAACTCAGACATCTATTTATGTAGAATATTTATGGTTATTAATCACATGTGGTAAAGTCTCACCTCTTTATACTTGGTGCAGAGAATAATAGGCCTTGTGCCTTACCTTCCATTCTTTGATCTTGCTAGCTTGAAACAGCTAGTTTTCCAGTGAGGCCAGCAGGACAGGGAATTTTTCAGGGTAAATTTGAAAAAGGCTTATTTCTGGTAACTTAGCAATATGCCATTTGAACTAGAAGTAGACAGGATGCTTTTAAAAAAAAATTGTTATTTCCTGTCAGAGTGTGATAATCTATTTCTTGCCAGACGAAATTGTTTCTTGTAGCCAAAGTCTGATGCAATAACAGAAGCTGCTTTAATAGCAAACCAGCTGTGCTGATAGCATATTAGAAACAATAATTGTGCTGTCTTGCAGGTTATTACTTGTTGGCGAACACAAAGTATACATCACAGCCTGGGTACATTGGACGTCTATACGGCCCTACCCTGCCAGGAAACTTGCAATTTTGTCTGAGTTTTTATTATGCCTTATATGGGTTTTTCAAAATGAGTGGCACTCTTGCAGTTTATATCTTCGAGGAGAATCATGTTGTTCAAGACAAAATCTGGTCTGTCTTGGATTCTCCAAAGGGAGTTTGGACTAAAGCTGAAATCTCCTTCAAAAAGCCTATGCCTTGCAAGGTAAGAGCCAACTCTTCAAATCTGCTAAATCCTGGATGGGGATTTTCCTTGCCTTCTCTTCTCATGGTTCTTTGTTATCTGGGGATTAATCCTAAGTGAGCTATACCTGCAAAGTGAAATAGTATTCCTCAAGCAGTACCATGGGGACTAGAATGCTTCTTCACAGCCTGGCTCCCATGGGAGCCCCGATACAGGGGCTTCATACCAGGAATGGGGCAGTGCTTCCTGGTGTCCTCAACTGTAGTCACAATATTGCTGGAGATTTTGCCAGAGGAGCTCTAACAAGAGCCAGTTGTGTTTTGGTTTCTCAGCATGCTCCACATTCCATAATTTTGTTTGTGTGTTTCCTATGTGAGTCACATAATTTTCATACTCAATTACAGATTTTAATTAATCTAAAAAATCACTACTTCTAAGTTCTGATTGAAACAGGGAGCTCATCCTACTTCCCTAAACTCAACTGCTTTATTAGAATATGAAACCAGAATTCAGTGCAATGGACTTCAAGAATTTGCAGTGTCGTGTTGGAGAGGTCACTATGTTATCTCAGCAAGTTAATAAGGCAGTATTTGACATCACCTCCTGAGTAAGTCCTTAAGCTCTTGTTATTCCTCATCTCCACTCTTCTTACAAAGACTGACTTTTACAGAGATTTCTGTAGGCACATCTTCTGTGGTTATCCTGAATTCTGTAACGCATTTTCACTATCTGTGAGTCATCTAAGGAGGACCAGATAGATCACTACCTGCTGACATTTAGATTAGTCCAGCTTTTTTTTCCATGTGATAGTACAATGAACATATGAATGAAAGCTTGTCTTGGAACGCAGGCACTTCTAAATCAAAGACAAACATCTTCAGCATTTTGTCCACTACAAATTAGTTTTTGAAATGGCAGTAGTTACTGAGTTTAAATTTTCTTGGAGAAGGAAAAAAAAGATGTTTATCCTTTGAAGTAAATACACTCAAAAAGTTCACCAAAAACCAGTTGCCTGACTGTATCAATAAGCAAATTTATGCTAAAAAATTCAGTCCTAATTGTTGACTAGTGTTTTTTTCTCAGATACCTTAAAAATATGATGGGATTTTATGTATTTATGCATAAAACATAACAGAATTTCTAATTCTCTTTATTTTATAGGACAAAAAAAATTCATTACTGCACAGCAAGTGCATGATAGATAAGTTTCTCATTGTGTCATTCCAGGATATTTGCATAAAAGTATTTTTCTCTTTTTTTTCTTTTTAATTATGAAAAGTATTGTTTAAGAAGGCGAGCCATTTACTTTTACCATCTACAGTTTACATATTTCTTTATTGCTTCTGAAAAGGTTCAGTAGCATAATAGACTGCATGAGTAATGATGACGTGAGCAATTCTGTTAAAAATGGTTTATAGCCGTTGGAGGCAGCTGGGTTCTTTTTAGCTTCAGACATTTACATAGAAAAATCTTTTACAATATGAATTTGCGAAGTACAATTTTTATGTTTTCCTAGAAGTCAGTATATCTAAAACAGTTGTAAAGAAGTTTACCTGCAATGGAAATCTTTTCATGAATTAGAGTTTTCATGTCTGTAGTTACCATTCTCTCTGTGCTCAGTAACTGATGGGGAGAAAAGCACAGAGGAGAATAAAGAAGTCAAGGGAATGTCCTTGCTGCTTCTGAGCCTGAAGGTCTGCAGGAGGGGAGAAATGCCATGCTCTGCAGCAGGAGGGTTTGTTGGCCTCTGGCAGTTCTGAAAAACCTTCACTGGGTGCTTCAGGTCTTCCGAAAGAAACCCTTCTTTCCCATGGAAACAAGTTGCAAAATATTTCTGTTGAGGAGGCATTCCTCAAATATCATGAAATAGGAGATGTATTGGGCTTTAGAGAAGTCAGCATGTATTCAGCCTATCACAATTCAGGTACCCCTTAGCCAAATAACTATCTGTTTTGCATGCGATTCAGTTTATGAAGTTTTCCTTTAGATAAATAGTACATGGAAGAAAATGGGTGAAGTTCTGAAATATGTTAATATGGAAAAGTACACCAAGACATGTTTAGAGATGAGAAGGTAGCATATAAAAGACAAATATTGCTAAAGTTTGAGTGTGTGTCTGCCTGCCATAAGGCAAGGGTTAAAACCTAATGTAGTTACAGGTCGTCTGCTTGTAATATTCACAAGCAGGGTCGAATGAAGTTGCACAGTGAACCTGATTTTGGCTTTTCCTTGCAACCTCATGCCCAATTTTTCAACCTTAATGCTTTAAAAGGTCTTTTCATGCTTTATTTTGTTTGTTTCTTCTTTTCCGCGCCAACAGAAGGAAATAAAAGAACTCTGTGTGGCACTGTATAAACACTTAGATTAGTTATCTGTGAACATGTGCCTGCCTAGCACCTAGTGAAATATCTGGCAAAAAACACTTATTTCAATGAAGGGTAAGAGTGGAGGTGTATCAGAGCATGTTTTGTCTGAGAGCAAGGAGTGGTGGGAACCAGCAAGTTGGGGATTACACTTCAGGCTCTGGAGGAAGAGACAGCATTGAGAAACACAAGAGAAGCCTGACCTCTTTTGTCCTGCCTCCTCCAACCTTGCTTGTGTCTCTTTCCTCCTCACTGAGGCATCTTTATGTTATCTAACCTACTCCATAGGCAACAAACCACTCCCACCCCACTCCCCATGCCAGTGTTCATCTTACTTCTGGCTTCTGGCTCTGGACAGTCCAATTTTCCCCCCTCTAATCTTGTTCGTGTCCCACTCTGTTTGCTTTGCTTGTCCCAGTTCTTACAAATTCTAGTTTTTCAAAAACTAACGACTTGACAGAAAGCACAGTCCTGGCACAAAGGCCAAAGTATAACACTTTCCTGCTCCCGCTCCAAAGCCTAGGAGTGCTCAAGCTTTTCACATATATATTTTTTTTAATAGGGGCAAAATAAACCCTTTTTTTCTTAGCCTTGTTCTTGGAAATGATGGAACTTTTTTGGATTAAATCTTCCAAAGCAAGCCTGAAGTAAGGACCCAGCATGGAAAGTCTGAGATGAAA
This sequence comes from Manacus vitellinus, assembly GCF_001715985.3. NCBI lineage: Eukaryota > Metazoa > Chordata > Aves > Passeriformes > Pipridae > Manacus > Manacus vitellinus. The sequence continues at coordinate 2,865,918 of NW_021940917.1, read as the reverse complement.
TAATTGTGTCTTGGCAATGTTATAAGCAAGTGAAAAACAGTCTTCTAGTGGAGAGATGTGGTCTCAAAATAAGATAGGGCTGCCACTTTTGCTCTTACACATGTAGAGGCCAGTGTGCCTATCGTATTGTTTTCTGAGATGCATCCTGTCTAGACATGAATGATAAGTTGTAGGCATGCACAGTAGTTTGGCTGAGCAGCTTCTTGGTTACCAGGTGTGACTTGTAGATTGGGTCAGCGGCTGTGGAAACAGTAAACAGTCTCCTGGCAGTTCCTTAATGGCAGTCATATGTCCTGAAGGTCATAATGGTTTTTCAGCCAGAAAGTGGTTCTACTAAAATACCTGATTACCCACGTCCTTTATCTTTCTCCTAGTACGAATACTACTCACAAAGTTTTGGAAACAATATAAAATCTGTCTGATATGTTTTAATTTTGTTAGCATGTTTGTTTGCATTGGGACAATAAAAAGATTCAGATTTTCATCTCTTGGTTTGTGTAATGTTTTTTGCAAGTTCTTTTTGAATTAGCTAACTGCAGTCTGGCACAAGTTGATGGCTTGAATTCTGTGGGCAGGAATTGTGAAGCTGGCCAATTGGCTTTAATATGACACTTTGAAAATACGATGTTGTAAAGATGAAGTGGGTATAAGCCAGCTAAGCAAGTCATAAATGTTTATATATATATGTATGTGTGGATGGATGTATATATGTGTACATATGTACTGCAAATACATATGCTATATAATGCTAGTGAGAAGGCAGGAAATTTGAAGTCCTGATTTCTCAATTTGTACTTCAGGCATTGTCTCGGTTTAAGTACCTCTTACACATACAATTTTTTTTATACTGTGCCCAGGGAATAAATGTGAAAAGGAAGAAATGGAAAAAAATTCTGTTATTTTTTAAAATAAATTAAACTGTTCATGGTTTGTTGCCTCTTGAAGGGCAGCATAAAAACCTAAGCCTGAAATATGTAGATTTCTTTTGATTTGATTGTATTGAAACTGATCTTCCAGGCCAACACATGGCAGAAAAATGTAAGAGCTAATTGAAAGAAAATGTCACATGTTAAATGAGACCTAGAGAAGCTCACACACACTGTGGAGTAAGAATCTGCATTTTAACTGTGTGTGTGTGTGTGTTTGTGGGTATACACCACCATGGGAGGTATTTCTTAACAACAAAGTCCAAATGCCTAGATTAAAATGAAGGTTTGATTTCACCTGGGTCTTCTTATACCAGTTCTGCTCATTTCTGCTAGATTTGGTTCACCATTCTGAAGCTCAAGTTTTCAAAAGCAAACATCTTGTGTTGTTTATCCATTCATGCAAGTTTTGGCAATGTTACCTAACGATATAGTGCTTGAATACCTCTCACAGATTTCAAAATCAAATCTTCAGAAAGGTAAATGGCATCATAATAGTCCATTCTACTTTCATCAGAGTAGCTGTGGCAGCATTTCTTGGTTTTCAAACTCTCAGTATATGTTCTCACTCTTTGATGTTTTATTCTCAATCTCTTTTGAGTTCATCTGTTTGTTTTCACTCGTTCTCCATAACTAATTTTACTTGCAGTTGTGTGAGAGCAAAATCAAGTGACTGAGTGTTGCACTTCAATATTTACACGGTTTAAAACAAACAAAAGGGATTAGACAAATTCATGGAAAACAGACCTCACAGTGATTGTAAACACAGTGGTTTAACTGTGACCTCCAGTTCAGTCAATCCTTCAGCTTTCTGGGGATTGGACATAATATAACAGCTTTAGGGCTGATTTGTTTCTTGTACTTTTTTCCCTAAACATCTATTATTACCCTGCCACCTTTCTAGGACTTGATCTGAGGTTCTTTGGACCTCTGTTCTCACATCATAACTGTGATGATGCTCAATATTAAATTATTCTAGCACTTCTCTTTGCTAATGAGAAATTTGTGTCTCCTGCTTCTCTGCCAAAGTCATAGGTAAATGACTAAAGCAATTTTGGATATATGATGAAGTTCTAGATCCCTGTGACTGAGTCACTGGTATGAACGACAGACTTCTCTAAGTGGGCACCAAGTGGAGGAGGGCAAACATTGTCATCTCTTCCTCCTCCTCTTCCTCCTCTGAAAAACCCTCACTTGTGTCAAATTAAAGAGCTTTTTGGTACTGTTCTGAAAAAACTCTTGATCAATCTTCCCACAATAATGTGTGCACCCTAAAGAGTTTGGAATGAGCTGTGGTTTTATAGTATAGCCCTTCTGTCCTTCCTTCTCTTACCTCTAAAGTAAGAAACTTCTTGAAGAACAGTCACCAGAAATGTATGTTTAAAATAAGAGTGGTAGGGTTTGTAAATAGTAGGATAGTGCTTGCAAAGTGTGCAACCTCACTGACTGTGGTGCTTGACATATGGTTGTGGAAACAACATACTGGAAACTGAGAAAGTTATTCAGGTTAGGAAGCAATACTTAAGTGGCCTGCATCTTCACAGTAGCTAAGCAAGGTAATATGTTGCATGAAATACTATATACTGCTTTTTGGTGTCTCTGATACTTAACTGACACTTTATTTTTTTGCTCAGTTTTTGTTCTGGGTCCTCAGTATTATGATACTATAGTGCCACCTCCTCTGAAAAGACTCCTTGATCTAAAGGCAAGAATCTCTATAAAAAGAGCTAAGGAAACTGTTACATTGAAATGAGGATAGATCCCTATCAGCAGATTTGTAGAAATCTAGGAAGGTGCTGGAGGACAAATGGGAACATAAGTGTTCTGTATACATTTGTGTGCAGCCAGTGCGCTCTACTAGGCAGTGCAATCCAGTGGGAAGAGACGTATCATAAGCAGTCTGTGGTGCTAGGTTATTCTGTCAGACTTTATGTTTCTCTTTCATTGTTTGTTTCTGCCTTTGGACAGGAAAGATTTTCAAAAATATTGGTTCAACTATCACAAGCTTATTACCAATGTTATCCAATTATTTATATAGAAGCTTTCATAATCCGTTATTTTTCCCCTGCAGAAGCTTGTTGTATTTACATGGCAAAACATTGAACTTGCCTGGCAAGTGCCATTTTAAATCAATTTATTTCAAATGACAGAAGCTTGCAGACATTCTAATTTTGGCTTAATAGCTTACTTGTGTTCTTGATAAATGAGTTTCTGAATATTTAAGCCAAAGAAATCTAGTTTAATAAAGCTAATTGGAAGTAATTTGATACAGGCATTTGGACTTTGTTGTTAAGAAATACCTCCCATGGTGGTGTATACCCACAAACACACACACACACACTCACACACACACACTGTTGAAATGCAGATTCTTGCTCCACAGTGTGTGTAAGCTTCTCCAGCTGTAGACAGTCAGAATGGTTCTCTGTGCCAGTGGTGGTCCCTGGCTTGCATGCTTATACAGCTGTTTGCTTGCAAAACTGACTGAAAAGTCAGGTTCCCTGTCTTGTGAAAATGTCTTGACTGCTTCTTTGTGCCATGTCTCACCTTTGTTTCTGGTGTTTGAATTATTTTTTATTTCATAATACTGAGATTTGTATCACTGTGTGAACTTACAACAGTAACTTCTTACAAAACCCTACTTCAGACTCCACTATAACTGCCTTTCTCCTTTAAAAAATCGAACCTAAATGTGTCTAAGTGACAGGCCAAGTTTTGTGTCTACACTGATGTACAGTGTGTAGTTTGAATCTAGGAATATTCACTAGGATGGAATCAGGTAAATTACTTTGCTGCAGAGGCATAGCTTGCTTTTAATTCACCAGATTGGGCTGTTTTCACAGTTTTTCTTTTTTTTGGCTGGTCTGGCTCTCTAATTGAGCAAGAGCTACACTTCCTGGGATAAACAAGGAGAAAAGGAAATACACAGAAAATATAGGGATCCAGAGGAATCTCTCCTTTTCTCCTGTTCTGAGTCCAGCTGCCTCCAAACCTCCTTTTATAAGCTTCCTCATTAGTTCTTCCTTACACTGCAGGTACCCTACTGTATGTCCTACTATTTCTTCTCCAAAAGCAGGTTAACTTCATATGCATATGTTTCAACTCACGTCTGCTTGTAGAGATGCAGAGTGCCAAGAAGTCCCGTCCACCTCACCCAGTGTCTGCAGCACAACCCAATGAGATGTCTTGGCAGAAGCTTGCTCTAACAGCTGTTCTCATCTGGCATTGCCCATATCTGATATAATCCAGGATAAATGCTAAGAACTGATTATTGATACTTTGAGGTTGAAGACCAGGAGCATTGATTAAGCACTGCAAAATCAACAAACCAGCTTCCATAAACTAGAGTAATAGTTTGGAAGGAAACTGATGCCCTAGCTGTGTCCTGTTATTGGAACAAAAAGAAACATGAGAAATATGTTTTATTTTTCAGTAACACAGGCAACAACCGCTTGCACTGGATAATGTTATTAGTTTAGCCTCCAAGATAGCATGCAAGTCCAAGAATATTTGTTACCTAGCTGGAAACAATTAGTACTTTGTTCATTTGCCATGCTTTATGAAGAAAGTGCAAGCTGAGCACAAAGAATCCCCTATTCTCTTCTGCAAGAAGAGAAGAATTTTAGAAGAATTGACCTAGCAAATATTTTATTCAAAATAAGAACAAATGCAAAGTATCATGAGATTGCTTCTATCGAGACTGTAGGAAGGGTTCAGAGATCTGACACAGGGGGAAAATGAGCAGTTGAATAAATCCAAATTGATACAGTTTTGGCAGGTAAAGTTTAAATAGTCAAATATTTCCCTTTATGACAGAAAAGGATATTTAGAACAAAAGAAGAGTGAATAAATGTGACCTGTGAATGAAAATCTTCTAGTCCATTGCCTAAAACTAAATCAAGAATACCACAAAATACGCTGAGGGGACTATAAGCAATTTCAGTACATTTGCTAATACTGGAAGCTCCCCATTCCCAAGTACAAGTTCCTCCACCCCATCCCTGTGCAATTACAAAGTCTGCTCATGGCAGTGTGTTACTTAACACCACGAAAGTCAAGTGGAGAATTAGTGAAGCTTAAGCTACAGATGGCAAAGCTGAACAAGTTTACAGGTGTCACTGAATCAGATGAATCTTTTTGTTGTACAAAGGCTACTGGTTCAATGGCGTTTGAGAGGCCACAGTTATTGTTGCAATGCCTTTGAAATGGAGTGCCTTCTGTGGTATCCAGTGTTTAATTACATACCTTGTATGGAACAAATTACTGCAATCTAAGAATAAAGAACTTGATCCTGCTCCCAGTGATGTCAATAGGAAAGCATCATTTAAAACAATTCCATGGTGTGGAAATGTTGTTTCACAAATGAGGACTGACCTCACCCTTACATATGTGGTTGTCAGAAGATTCGTGGGTTTAGGACCATAATATGTTTTTAGTGTATTACAAGTGTTCACCAGAATGCATTTATTAAAATTCTGGTGACTGACGTCCAACCAACATCAGTATCTTATTTTATGCTTTATTCCAGGAGATGCTACCATTTTTAATAGATTACACCTGTTTCCTGAGAATGAACTTAAAAGTAGGAAACACCTTTTGTCCTGTTAAATCTTAAGGCTAAGACAGCAATGATGATGAATCCCATGAGGCCCCATAAATCTGTAGGGATCCAGCTGGAGCAGCAGATCCTGCACAATTTCAGGATCTACTGGGAGCTGATCATTCTCACAGTCATGGTCCTCCAGCTCAGAGCACTGAGACCCCCTCAACATTTAACCTCAAATATGTAACAGAGATGTTCACAGTTGTTCCAGAATATTAAACTGTTAGAAGTGACACTCATTCCATCTCCAGTCACTAGCACAGACCTCATCACAAAGGAATTGTTTTGAAAAGCTCCTCCCAAATTATGGTCATAACCTCAATGGTCAGACAGATGGTTTGGAGGAGATAGGCCAAGAAAACCGCCAACAGTATTTTCACAAAATAAATCTTAATGTGTCTTCTGTAATTCAAACAGATATGTGTCGGCCTTTGGAGAAGGGCAACTGGAGTCTTACAGTTTCTTTACGTTTTATTTTGTTATCTCATGAGTGACTTGTATTTTTCATGGCAGAATTAATGTGTAGTCAAATAAAAACGTCTTGGATGTTTTTATTTAATCTTCACAAACTCAGATGAACACTGTGTATTATGCATAGCATTTCCAGTCTCATGCTCTATGATACTATGGCCTTGCATCATTTATGAATAATCTCATTTTATGCAGTACTTTCATTTCATCTTTACTGTTCTTTGCTTTTCGCCATGGCCATTTCTCTTGCCCATCAGTCTGCATTACTCTTTAATTTTTTTTTCCATGGATAAACTTCTTGGTTTTAAGGGTAAGCTATCTGTGGATATTTGCTGGGTTTTGTGGAGGAAAAAAACCACAGCAATCTCAGTAAGTCATGTTTTCTCATATGCAAAAAAATAGTCTCCTAATAAAATGGAAATTACATACAAAGATACATAACTTGCCCATAAAAGTGAGAAAATCCTTTCAATTGAAAACATACATCTAATCCCCACTGGATCCAAAATTTCAGTCATTGGCAGTATTAGTATGTGTCAAGACAAAGTGGATCATTATTTCTGTTCTGTAGATTTCAACATTTTTTTGCACATTTAGAAAAAACCCTAAAATTTCAGACTCTTAACATTGCCAGGTTTTGTTAGATAACTGAAATTCCTTTATGTATTGCAGGTTGTCTTTGTCAGCTTGTGTAAAAGCTTTTGGGACTGTGGACTTGTGGCACTGGATGATGTATCATTGAGCCTGGGAAGCTGCCAGGCTGCTGGTAAGACCATTTGTATTTGTCATCCAACTGCTGGTATCCTTTTCAGTAAGAGTTCATCACATACCTTCATTTTCCAAGCCTATCCTACAGCTGCCTTCATCCCACTGTGGTTTCTTGTATTTTCTTTTTTTCCAAAAAGCATTGCATAAATCCTATTTTTGCAAAGTAGCATACGTACCAGTATTTGTTCACAGGGGTACCAACTAACTCCTAATAAACTTGGCTGACTCCAGTGAAGCTGTATATAAGTGAGTGGTCCTTTTAGGGCGTTACAATTTAAAATAAACCAAAAGTCCAACTGAGGGAAAAGTAGTTTTCAAAATGGATTTTGACAAACCAGGATTGGACCCAAAAGCAATATTTTCAAAAGACAATATTATTCTTTTTTAGTCCAGAAGTACATTGGTGCAAGGCAAAGACACAGTCCCTTACTTGAGCTGCAGTTCTCTAGTGAAGACAGATAAGATCAGTCCAACTCTCTCTCCTGTAGTGGGAGGAACTGACTGTTTTTCAGCAAGACTTTACCCTCTGACATGTGCAGGCTAACCTCTCTGAACTCACCAGACTCCCTCTTCTGGGGCATTTTGAAGTTGACAGTACAACGATTGTATCCTAATTTAGAAACCATTCTCATGAGGCAGGCACAATCTATAATCCCATTCTTCTTCAGAATAAAGCCATATCTTTGCAATGGTCCTAATAGCTCTTTAATGACCTCTTTTGATTGGCTTTCATGCATTCAGGCAGCTAACCATTACAAAACAGAGAGAAGTCACATGTATAAAACAAGATGCCATTTTTCTAAAGCATTTCCAACAGTTGACTGTTTTGCCTTTCTGTAGTTCCTAAGTAAATGGAAAAGGAACCAAAGGTGCAGAACTGGTAACTGGGTGTATAGTCATACTGAGGCTGTCTCTGATTGGAGCAAAACAAATGCCTGAAATATGCCCCAGAGATATCAAAGCTTCCTCCTTTTCAAAAAATGAAAGCAGCTCAGTGTCTACTTCTGAACAACAAAACCAGGCTACAGCAGAAAAGCTGACAGAAGCTTCCTGGCAAGCACCTGAATTATCAACTTTCTCCCTTTTGCATCATCTAATAGAATTGAAGTGATGAAAATACTATAGTAATTACAGCTCCATGGCCTGTTGTATGCTGTAGTAGAATCTGCTGCTAAGGGAATATAGGAGAGCTAAATGTAGCACTTGATTTTAGATCACAGAAACTCCAATCTTTGACAAGACTCATTAAATATCCACATTATACATTCTAGAGCTCATTAATCTGCTTGGGGTGCTACAATAGTGAAGAAAATTACACTGGTAGAGCCTGTTATGGAATCATAGAATTGCTAAGGATAGGAAAGACCTCTAAGATCATTGAGTCCAATCATTAAAACCAAAAGACCTCTAAGATCATCTAGTCCAAACCATTATTATTGATTAAGAGTAATAAACTGTATGAAATGTTTTCAAGAATCTTAGTACATGTTACTAAGCTAGACTAGAGCACAGATTACCTCAAAACAGTGAAGAAAATGAAATTACATTTCATTCAGTTTGAAGCTGGCTTTTATAAGCTTGTGATTATTGTAAGCATTGCTAGGTGGATGTTGATTTCAGCGGGTGAGTAACTGCAATACATTTTCTGTGTTATCTCTCCAAATATAGGTCTAATATATTTGAAGTTTTAAACTATGTTCTCTCCTTACAGATTCATTTCTGCTCAGCCCTGGAGAGTGTACTTTTGAAAAAGATGAGTGTGTGTTTACCCAAAAGAAGAGAGGTCGTGGGAGCTGGCAGAGGAGGAGGGGTCCAACTCCCACTTCTTACACTGGTCCGAAAGGAGACCACACTACTGGGGTAGGTGAGTTAAGCCCCACATTGAACTTTCAGAACAGAAGTTGATAGTTAATCAAAAATACTTTGAAATTATAACCTTGATGATAGAGAAAGTTTTTACGCTTCTGTTCAGAAGAGGTATTAATCCAATGAAGTAAACACATTTCGTAGGGACCCATGAATGGTTTTGAAAATGTGATGTTTAATCTGAAATATCTGCAGACTATGTGGATAGTTCTGTTGTCACATCCTAAAGTAGCCCTTTCCTTTGGGAGATAAAAGAACAGGATGGCTCCCCAGAGTTCGCAGAAAAAGCTCCTTCCAAACTCCTAGCTTATGTGAATATTTCCTGAAACTGACTTTACATGTATTTTCAGTTTATATAGATCATTAAGTAGCTGATAGCTGAATAGCTTGACTTTAGAACTTTGACAGCCTTTTAAGCCTCACCTGTGACAATGTTGATTCCTTATCTCGCACATCTCTTTGCAGTAAGTTGTGCAAGTAATTGGGATCTCTTCTGCATGAACATGCTTTGGGTTCAAACTTAGAAGAAAACATGGCAAATAAAAGAACTCACACAGGCCCTTTGTCTTGAAAACCTGCTTCACAACCTCACTAGTGTAATTTAAAGTATTTGGCCAAGTGGAGTCCCCATTAGTATAAGCAAGTGCACAGAGAGCTGCATCAGCGCCAACCATTGCCTAAATTGTACCCTCAGATGTACATGGAGCTGTCTCTGAATTCCAAGGAATCGATTGCCATCAGAGTGCATTCCTGGTTTAGGAGCAGCTATGGTATTTTCTTGCTTTGTATTCTTTTCTGTTGCTGTGTGTTTCATCAGACAGAACCAAGTTTTTAAGTGTTCAAGTCATTAATCGCTGGAAGGCAAATTTATTATACCCCCCCAATCTATCATTCAGCTATTGCCCGTTGGAGCAAACTGAGGTGTATCAGAAGACTGAGGAGCATCCCCATGTCCCATATGCTGCATAAAGCAGCTGTTCCATGTTTTGAGATGTACACTCTGAGAGCAGACAGTGAACTCAGACATTGCAGCAACTCTTTGTGTAGTCCCACTGCTCCCTTTTTGTGGTGTTATCTGCCCTTCTGCCACCACAGGTCTGGGGGTGAGATTGCCTTCAGAGGGAGAGGGGATTCCCAAGGATGACTGAGACAGAAGAAAAGGTGGGAACAGCAGCAGCAGCCAGTGGATACTTGAGATGTCTGTCATGATACTCAGAGTCCTATTTTCTGCTCAACTCCCTACTGGAGGCATCCCCTCTAAGCCAGATTGTACTTTGGTAGTAAGCAGCAGTCAAGAGAAAGGATGAAAAGGAGTATTATCTACAGAGTAGGTCCATAAAGAAAAAATAATTTCATACAATGTGTTGGAGAATTTCTAAGGTCATTTGTACCAAGCCTAGTGCAATCCATTGCAAAGACCTTGCTCTTCACTATGCTTAAAAGCTCCTTGAATTAAACACCAAAGCCTACAGCTCATATTAAAGTATAATAAAATAATTTGTCTTTAGTTTTAAGGCCTGAATCATATTAAAAACTTGTTAGAAAGACTGAATCAGCTCTTGGTTTTATGAATTCAAACCCACCGTTATTACAGTCCACTGTTATTACAGTATCACAAATATTACAGTTCACAGACACTGCAGTCTACATCTTAAAAATCTTTATCAAAATATTTTGAGTCATAATTTTTTTAATATAATGAGCATGTTGAGCATAATGAACATGCCAAGTATTTTACTTTGCTAATATTTGCTTGTATATCTTTTTAAGGGTACTACATGTATATAGAGGCATCTGACATGGTCTATGGACAGAGAGCATACCTTTATTCAAGATTACTAAGAGGAATATCTGGAAAACAGTGCTTGACATTCTTCTATCACATGTATGGAGCTGGGACTGGATTATTAAGTGTTTATCTAAAAAAGGAAGGGGATGATGAAGAGATTCCTTTGTGGAGGAGGACAGGGGAACAAAGCATCTCATGGTTAAGGGGACTGATAGAATATGAAAGTGATAGAAACTACCAGGTAAGAAAAACAAGCAAGAAGCAGTCAAATTGGAAAACTGAAATGAACTTATTAAAGACATGAATTGTTTGCAAGTATTAAAATAGTTATTAACTCAAAATAATTTTTTAAGGTATTTAATGTTGTTTCCCATAATTTCTTGTCAGTAGTGGTAGGGTTGTTTTAGATCCCTTGTGGAATTTCTTTTCCTTCAGCTGTTTGTAGCTCTGTATAGATTTAACAGAGCCACTGAGCTATGATAAAATGGCAGCTTCCTGTAGGGTGGTCTTTCTAAGGTGGCACCAAAGACAAGGGATGATGCAAATCCAGAGCTCTTTGGTTTCAACATGACTTCAGTATTGCCGTAGACAAAACCTGGTTCAGTTTCTCTGTGAAAGAGGAAGTCGAAATTGCTAATGACTAAAACAGCACTGGGCACAAAATTGCACTGATCACCATCCACAAATGTTGTGGAGTTTTTTACTCACTTTCCCTTAAGAGCTTGAAAATTACTAAGGAAAGGAAAGGAAAAAGGAGAGGGAGACCATACTTGCTTCTTTCAGCATAGCACGCACTGAATTGCTCTGACTAAGCTAATCTGATGGAGGACAGAACTTTCTTTCCAAGAAGCAGGCTTTCAGGACACACTAGATCCTTGAATAGGTTGCATGCCTATCATTTTTCTGAGTCTGTCCACCTGTGGGACTCATGAAAAGCTGTGTCTTACCTTTACAGATTATTTTTGAGGTGATCCGCGGTGTGTCAATGAGAAGTGACACTGCTATTGATGATATTCTGTTCCAGCCAGGACCCTGTTTAGGTAAGTTTAAATATACATCATAAGAGACACCTGGCAATTCACAGTGCTTGTTTTAATTAGATGGATGATACTTCTTCCCTTGACTCCCCATTGAATGGGTTTGAATTTAGTATTTAGTAACTGCTGGGTCAGTGCAGAATTTTTGCTTTCTAATGCGATGTGAGATCATACTCAGACTCAACTAGTAAAGTGGCTGTAACATTTTTTAAAAACCATATTGCAGTCCCATTTAAATCCAGCATATTAATTGCATTCTGCTTCATGCGTTCTTATGTATGATTAAAATACAAATAATTATGGTCTTTCCTCCTATTTTGTATTCTAGAAGTGGAAGAAATTCAGTTCTCATCAGGCTATCCTGACAGCTTAAACGAAATTGAGTATTAAATACAGTCTGCTGAAAGAAAGTGCATAGAAGATTTGTATGTGAGAAACTGCACAAACTGCCTACTTTAAAATATGTTTTAAGTAAATACTGGATTGGTTTGAATATGCACCAATACATAGGAAGAACTCAGAGCACTCATGTTCCTCGCCTTTGCAATGAAATTTTTGACTCAGGGCTTCTTAGACCATAACTTTTTAAAATATTTTTTCCTCTTTTGCATGAGGTGTCAGTTATTGCATAAAGGCTTCCCATTTTGCACAGATCATTCATTTAAATTTTTTTTTAACCTTTCTGGTATATAAGTAAAAAGAGGAAAGTAAAGTTGCACAGTTAAAGTGGAATATTGTGTTATCTTAAATCTGCATTCAGTGAATGTTTTGTGTTGGGGATAGAATGGATTTTTGTTATGAAAATTATAAATATTTTGAAATAAGAAAGAAAATAGTGCTAGCTACTAGTAACAGCCTTAAGGTTCAGTGCAATTATTCATGATGACAAATCTCTCTGGGAAACTTAATACTCTGCTGGCAATTTTTTGTGATACTGTATTATTTTACTATAACAAATATATTTGTCATCCTTGCCAATAACAAACTCAGTTTTAGTATTCGGTATAAGCCATCATAAGCTGGAACTATATGAAATGAGACCCTTTGAAGCTACATGTTTTCTGGCATGCAAGTCTTTTTGTCTGGATTTTTTTATTCAATCAGTTTGTACACTCACAAAGAATGCACGTACACTTTACCCAACCACAGATGCGTGCATTTATATTAATAGGAAACTTAATTCACACATCTTTTTATTTTTTGGTTTTATGTATTTGTGTGTAAGGGATTTTTTTGAAATTATTAGAACTTCCTAATAAAATGTAACTTTGAATATCGCCTTATTGCTCTTCTTTAGACTTCATACTAATCAGTATAAGGAGAAAGAACTCAACCTAATAAAATAGCCTTAAGTAATTATTTTGAACTTTAGAGAATGAGATTAATCCAAGAATCCTACAAGTGTTGCTGATGTCATTGCAAAACCTCTCTTGATTTTTGAGTGGTCTTGGGAATCTGGAGAGGTCCCAGCTGACTGGAAGCTGGTGAACATTGTGCCAATTTTCAAGAAGGGCAAGAAGGAGGATCCTGGAAACTACAGGCCTGGTAAAGTTATGGAGAAGATTATTCTGGAAGGTATTGAAAAACACCTGAAAGACAATGCAGTCATTGGTCACTGCCAGCACAGCTTCATGAGAGGAAAGTCTGGCTTATCAAACCTCATTTAGTCTTATGAGAAGGTAACCCACACAGCTGATCAAGGGAAGCCAGTTGATGTAATCATTTTGGATTTCAGTAAAGCTTTCAATACCGTCTCTCACAGGATCCTTCTGACTAAATATCTACTTGGATAAACACATCATGTGGTGGGTGAGCAATTGGCTCACAGGTCGAGCACAGAGGGTAATAGTGACTGAGGTAACATCAGACTGGTGACCTGTCACTAGTGAGGTTCTGCAGGGCTCCATCTTAGGCCTTGTGCTCTTCAACATCTTCATAAATGACTTGGATGCAGGACTGGAAGGGATACTAAGCAAGATTGCAGGTGACACAAAACTGGGAGGAGCTGTTGACTCTCGAAAGCAGGGAGGTCCTTCAGAGAGACCTTGACAAATCAGAGAACTGGACAATCACAAGGGAAAGTGCCACATTCTGCACCTGGGATGGGACAATCCTGGATGTTTGTACAGACTGGGGAATGAGATGCTGGAAAGCAGTTCCATGAAAAGGGACCTGGGGATCAACAGCAAGTTGAATATGAGTCAGCAGTGCCCTGGCAGCCAGGAGGGCCAACTGTGTCCTGGGAAGAATCAGGCCAAGCATCCCCAGCTGGGCAAGGGAGAGGATTGTCCTGCTCTGCTCTGCACTGGTGCTACCTCACCTTGAATATTGTGGCAGTTTTGGGCACCACAATATAAGAAATATATTAAGTTCTTAGAGAGTGTCCAAAGGAGGGCAATGAAGATGGTGAAGGGCCTTGAGGGGAAGCCGTATGAGGAACAGATGAGGTCACTTGGTGTGTTCAGCCTGTAGAAGAGGAGACTGAGGGGAGATCTCGTTGCAGTCTGCAACTTCCTTGTGAGGGGAAGAGGAGGGGCAGGAACTGATCTCTTCTCTGTGGTGACTAGTGACAGAACCTGAGGGAATGGCCTGAAGTTGTGTCAGGGGAGTTTTAGGTTGGTTATTAGAAAGGGGTTCTTCACCCAGAGGGGTGTTGAGTGCTGGAACAGTCTCCTCAGAGAAGTGGTCACAGCACCAAGCCTGACAGAGTTCAAGAAGCATTTGGACAATACTCTCAGGCACATGGTGTGACTCTTAGGGATGGTCCTGTGCAGGCCTAAGGGTTGGACTCGATGATCCTTGTGAGTCCCTTCCAACTCAGCATATTATGTGATTCTGTGAAATGTGTGGGTCCCATTACTTAAGAAAGCTGAGAGCTTCTGAAGTGCTACAAGAAGCCATGTACTGAGTGCTAGAAGTTAATCTTACAGTCACCACACTCTGCTCCTTTCAGAACTAAGTATATACTTTTCCTAACAGCCTGTAAGGATCAACAACACCTTTGATGATCTTGGTCCTTGCATCTTCATTAAACTTTAATTTTGGTGCCAAAATCAATAGAAGAGATTGTTCAGTTCAATACATTTAGTACCACACAGATTGAAGCAGTTTATTGTTTCCTAGAGACTGAGGAAGAGCCAAAAGAAATTGACATCTTAACTGCCTATCCTATCTATCTACAGTCTCCCTTGTAAGCTGCTTATAAACACATCAGTCTTGATATTATTCTGCAAATGAAAGCAAACAGAAACAATGGACTGTTTCCTATGAATCATTTGTTCCATAAAGTGTATGCTTTGGTATCAACATTCAGCTCAAATTATCTAAGCAAAAAACAAATGAAAATGAAATGTTTAAAATAATCAGGCTTGGTGGCTCTCCATACTTCTGATGGGTCTTTTCTGTAAATGAAATGAAGCATGAAGTATAACTATTAGATTCCTGTCTCTGAAGATTTATGCAACTCTGCTTCCCTCCATCAAAGTAATCAGATTTAGGCTACTAGATTAAAAACATAAGGAAAGTACTCTCACCTGCTCTCCATTGAGTGTTCTGTAGGGACCTCACTGCTACAACGATTTTAGCAGTACCAATGAGGGTAGCATTTATCCACAGGTGTGAGGTATTGTCCTGACTGCAAAGAAAAAAAAAAGCGCTTAAGTTTTTCCTTAAGTAGAGAACAACATTACCTTTCCACCATTTTTGCTGCAGGAAACAAAACAGAGGGAAAATTTGAAATGTGGCTTTCAATTACTTCAATGCCTGATGAATATCGGTTTATAGAAGAGGAAATTCACAGACTAGGAAGAGAATGACTAGAAAACATTTGAATGCTAGGGAAGGTGCACTGAGATTTCTCTACTGGCAAACTTCAGTTTTATTGTAAGAGAAAAATCACTCAATCAGCTCTGTCCAAATAAGAGACTCCCCATGCAATTAATTTCTGGATCCATTTTTTTTACTCTTTGTTCCTTTCTTCACTGCTGCAGTAGCTGTACAGGGACCACAGCTGGGCAAAGAACAGTTCTTCTGAGACTTGCCATACTAGGAAATGAAATAAAAAGTATTGGGATAAAAGATTTCTTAAAAAATGCAGATGAACAACCAGATGATGTGGAGGTTTTAATAAAATGTAGCTCTTGATCCAGAAATGGTGACATGATTTTGGTAGTAGCCAAAAATAAGCTTTTGCTTTTTGATACTGAAACAGGTGATTTGTTAACACAAGTCATCATCAGTCATTACAGTACAATCCAATACTGTGACTTTTGTCCTCATGATGAGTTAGTAGCAGTTGTTTTATCTCACTGTTCTGTTGAATTATGGAATATTAAATCTCTGTCAAAAGTGGCATATTGCAGGGGACACATGAGCTGGGTTCACTGTGTGACATTTTCACCAGATGGATCTTTAATACTGACATCATCTGATGACCAGACAAAATGCATCTGGGAGACAAAGAAGGTGCTCAAGTCTTCTCGTGCTATGCTGAAAAGTGAACTAGATGTTGTATTTCTCAATGGTGAAGTTTTAGCAATTTACAATCAGAACCAACTACACTTATCAATGGAAATACAGACAATGTTATTATGGAGACAGCAGCGCAAGAACCCCCCATTTCCTGCTGTTGCTTAAGTGAAGATCTTAAATATGGCTGTTTACTGTCTGAAAATTTCTTCAAAAGATACTGGAGAACTACAAATAATTGCTTTGATTCACAATTTTATCACAGTCTGTAAAACGCACATGAAAAAGAAACCTTGAAAAGCAACTGTAGCACCCTAAACACTAACAGGTTTGTATTTGATTGCTCTAGGTGTGTAGCTTTGTGGTGGAGTGGAACTCAACTTGTCTTGAGATCAATGGAAAGCCTCCTGCTTAATATTCTTTAAGTATTTTCCCATCAGTTGACATTTTATCATTATTCTTATAAATTTCGAAGGCAAAGGCTGAACTCGGATCTCGGTTATGCTGATGGAAATCCAGAATAACAACATAAAATAATATTGTCAGTCTAGCTTTATGCTAAAGTAAATGAAACTATATTCTGACTATAGTGTCACACCAAAACCAAACTTCACACATAAACCAAACTTTACAGTCACGAAGATTCACTAACACAGCTCAAGCCAAGTACTGAAAGACCTGGCATTTTATCTACCTGGATCTGAACAGAGTTTATGAATGTGCCTGCCCTCATTCAGGAGATCCACTGCTCCAAAAGGACCGCTGTGTAAAGTCAAAGGCTGAAGAGAGCACCCTCTGCCACATGACAGAGTCAAAATGTTCTACCCCTGACATTTTGAAAAAAAGAAAAATTGACTCTCATCCCACCTCAAAAAAACCCCCACTTGATGTCTGTGGTGGTGCATTCCTCTGCCCCTCTCCTCAGTTTGGGCCACTCAGGAATTTTCATTAGGCCTCAGCCTTGATTAATGGCTCCTGCGAGTTAAGCTCACCCTTGAGCTTAGTAGAAACAATGTCTGCTTCTGGGAACTTCTGCTGCCTCACCAACTCCTGTTGTCTGACAGGCAGCCTTGAAACATTATTTACTGAACCATTAGCCCAGATCACAGAATTATTAGGGTTGGAAGAGGCCTCTGGAGGTCAGCTAGTCCAACCCCCATGCCATAACCTAGAGCCGGGTACACAATGCATCCAGGTGGGTTTTGAATGTCTCCAGAGGGGGAGACTCCATGTCCTCCCTGGGCAGCCTGTTCTAGTGCTCTCTTTCTCATGTTGAGGTGGAATGTCTTGTGTTTTAGCTCATGGCCAGTGCTCCCTGTCCCGTCACTGGGCACCACTGAAAAGAGTCTGGCACCATCCTCTTGGCACAGACCTTTGACTTGCTTATATGATACGCCTTAATGAGATCCTCCCTCACTCTTCTCTGGACTGAACAGGCCCAGTTCCCGCAGTCTCCACATATAAATGGCTTTAGCAGAAGTGATGGTGAACGGGAGGTTGGGTTTTGTGACGAGCCAAGCCGGTGCGATCCCGTTCAGGGGCTCTGCGGCCAGTTGTAGAAACGACTTTAACTGTTGTTGCAGCTTCCATAGCCAGGGTGAAAAACAACAGCATATATAGGCCACCAGGGATCCCTAAAGACCCCAAAACCCACAGCAAGGTGCAAACAACCCCTTAAATGAAAGACGGTCGAACGTTCTGTAAAGTAAACGCTTCTCGAGGCTCAGCCCTCGCCTGCTGAGAGACGCCGGGCATCTGACAGGAGTATGTCACTCTTAGGAGCGTTTCTGAAGGGCGGCTATCCTCCCTGCAGGTTGTCTGGTCTCTGAATGAACACGTGTAAACAACGTTTTTCCTGTTACTTTGCTGCAAATGTAACAAACGCTACCCCGCTGAGCAGATGCCCCTCACAGACCGGCGGGCTGCTGCCTCCTCGCGGACAAGCACCGGCCCGCGCGCCGCGCGGCCTCACCCGCCGCAATGCCCGCCCGGCGCGCACCCCGCACGCGCGCACTCCGCACCGCGCGCCCCTCCAGCCAATAGACGCCGGCACGGCGCGCTTCCCGCCAATGAAGAGCTCCAGCGCAACTTAGTCCCGCCCTCCCGGGCCATAAGAGCGCGGCGCGCGCGAGAGCCCGGCGTTAGGGCCGAAGGGGGGTGGGAGAGAGGGTGATAGAGGCCAAGATGGCGGCGGCCGAGGAGGAGCCCGCGCGGGAAAATGGCAGCGCGGACAGGAGGGCCGCGAAGGGCGGCAAAGCGCCTCAGCCTTTCGTCCTGGGCTCCGTGGTTCGGATCTTCATGAAGAACTTCCTGTGAGTGAGTGAATGAGTGAGGGGCGCTCTGCCCCACCTCGGGGGGCTGCGGCCTCCCTCCGCCCGTCCCTCCCGGCGGGCCTGCAGCCGAGAAGCCACAGCAGCGAAGCGGGGTTACCGCGGGTGGCGGCGGCTGCAAGAGGGACTGCGTCAAGGGATGCCTTCCTTGCAAGGCGGTACCCTGTTCGGAGTGTGGAGTGAACCTGCCGTGGGTTAAATGAGTGGAATCTTGTGCGACTGTGGTACAGCAGGCAGTTGGAGTTAAATATAATAGAATTGACTGAGCTCACTCAATTTTGCTTTTTAAAATTTTTTTTAATTTATAAAATAAAATTATACCCTAGTAAATTCAAGGTAAATTATCATTATGTTGCTGAATTTCGTTCTTTGTAATCACTAATTTTGAAGGAAGTTTTTGTGAGTACTCTGGCTGGTAGGAATCTGTTTCACGGAGTTTTACTGAAATATTAATTTTCACTCTTGAGGTCTTCTTACAAAATGGTGTTTGGGGATTGAGTTTAGATTAGGTAATTTTACATTGTATTCAATTAAATCATAAATTGATTTTAAGAAAGTATTCTTTTTTTCAAGGAAATGTGGTGTCTATAAGATTCAAAAAATTACTATGTTTTCCAGAATATATGATAACTGTGAAGTATATCCAGGGCCCAACCTGAACGTGGTTGTAGGTGCTAATGGAACAGGGAAGTCAAGCATTGTTTGTGCCATCTGCCTGGGACTGGCTGGGAAACCTTCTTTCATAGGGCGGGCCGATAAGGTAACTATGAGCTTTTGTAATTTCATGTTGAATCTGAGTTTGGTTAAGAGCATTGTCCAGTGGAGGAAGGGATGAAAGGCTCTTCCATGACTTACTTTATTTTCATAAAAGGTAGGTATCCAAATTGAAGAATTGCCTATTCCAAAGGCAAAGGGTTTTACAAAGGGATTTTCTCTTTCTGAATTAATCATTGTCTTGGATGAATTATGAAATGGAAACACCTGAATTACACTGCAGCCTGGGTGGACTAGAGGTTATGTTTGAAGATGATTAAGCATCCATAGTGGGGCTAAAAAAATGCCTAGATAACATTTGATCAGAAGTACCAACTAAAGGAGAAATAAACAAAACAGTGTAAATTAAATTTCTGAGTAGATAGTATCTGTAGAAATAACATATCCTTAGTGTGTCTGAGAATATCTCTAAAAGTATGCAGGCACTGATCTTAGGTTTAAGTGGAATTTGGATTGCTCTACTATATGTACTTTTTTTTTACTCCCAAGAGATCATGTGTTGACATTGTAGTAGGAAGTTTGTATTGTGTAATTTTCAAGTTTTGCAGTTGCTATTATGGATATTCTCTTTTTATACAAGGTATTTTAGTAGATCTTTGAAGCAATGAATCTGGGTGCCTAAGTGACTGTATATATTCTCTTGTTGTGGCTGAGCCAGGAGCAAATGTAAATACAGAAATTGACTTCATGGCAGTAGTATGTGTTGGTATTTTTATTGACTTTCCAGGGTTGTTTTTATACTATTAGAATTGGTAGTTCTGTTGGTACAGATATTTGGCAGTATCTTTTCATTTGTATTGCCTTTGTTGTCCTGACTTGTGAGAACTTCCTCTCAGTGGATCTGCTGATAATTTGTTCGATTTTGGAGGTTAAAGTTAATCAGGAATGGTTAACTTGTGGAGGAAGTTCTAATAATGCTAGTTGATGTGCAAGATAAGTGTGTTCCTGTATCTTTAGTTAATAGTTAAAAAAACCAACAAACTTAATTGTATGTTTTCAATAAAATATCCCATTATGTCAACTGTATTATACAAATGCATGTTTTTGTAAAATATTAACTTTTAATACTGTACTGTTATTTTGCAATAACAATTTCTAAATTAATTTTCTAGGTTGGTCTCTTTGTAAAGCAGGGATGCACGAAAGGTTTAGTGGAAATTGAACTGTAAGTACTAAAAGTGTATTTCCTCATTCACTTTTAATTAAATCATTTCTCCACTCAGTTATTCACAAAGCTGGGAAAAAAAAATTGGTATACAGAGGTCTGTCTTTAAGCTGGTGCTTTTTTCTCTTTTTATTCCCCCCCGACTTAAAAATTTTAAGGTTAAATAATTACCACAGAAGAAATAAGCAGTGATGGCTGCTCTTGATCTCACTTTCTGGAGCCTTTCACTTTGTCTTATGTAAAAAGAATGTATAGATAAAAATTGTTGTATATGGTATGTTTAGATTTTGATGACATTTAAGGTTCAGATGGTTCAAATACAGTCAGCACTGCCATCATTATGTAGGGGTTGGAATTTTTTTGTTAAATTGAAAAAAGTCAAAGTCTAAATTTTGAAACAGATTGTTCTGCCTTCACTTTCTTATACTGATACCGGTAGTATGAGGAGCTCTCCTACATTCATACCAAAAACATTACATACTGACACAAAAAAACTGGAAGATCTGGCTCATTCTTGCTAATGCAGTCTTGTATGTAAGCTTTTGCAAAACAGACCAAATCAAAATCATTTGGACTTACTCTGTAAAATTTGTAACTTGTGATACAGGGCCATATTACATACTTCCTTGCTTTTTTGTGGATGCAATGACACAGGTGATTTTAATAAGCCTTAACCTGGTCTGTTCACATGAACTAAATGAAAGATAGAGATAATCAACTAATTCATAACCTGTGTTAACAATTTGTTACCCTGATCAGATTGCATAAAAAGAAAATTATATTAGGGAAAAATATACTGGAACAGGCCTCTGAACAAGACCTGTCCACTTTTGTTCTTGTGGAAGTGAATAAAGACGACATTCTTTGGAGACTGGCCAAGCAATAGGTCAGGAGGTAGGATGTCTTTCAGGGTAGATGGTGTTATTATTTCAGCATAAATACATCCTGATGTTACTTGAAAGTCTGAAAAAAGTCTTGCAGTGTGAAGACTTAGCATTTTTATTCTAGTGGTTGCAATGCAGTTGAGCCCTTTATCTAATTGGTAGAAAATACTTAAATACAACATTTAGATTGAAAGACCAGTGATGCAGAAGATTGCATTTTGACAGGAATTGAAAAATTTGAGTTCTGTAGGCATATACTGTGCTGGTTGAATTTGGCCCTTGAATTATAATTAAAATCAGGTTATAGTAGTAAAAGTCTTTAATTTGATAAAAGAAAAGGAGCATGGCTTTCTATGTCTTGTGAAGGAAGTCTGATTAAAATAAGGTAATGGAGGAAAGAATCATCCAGTCTTCAAGAAATAGACTCATATCCCTATGGCACTTAATCCAAAAGCTGGCAGCAGATGCATATTCACTTTACATTGATCTCTGTTCTTAAGTCTCCTGAGGTATGTGGCCACTAAACTTTTACAAGCCTGTGTTTTCCAGTTTTAACAATATGCTTAACAGGCACTAGACAATTTCTAAATCAAAATTATAACCAAAATTTGACTTACCTCATTGCTCATTTGTTATTGATGCATCTTAAACAGACTAAACTTCTGAAAATAAGTGTTGAGTTAGAGAACTAAATAGACAATTAATGTGTTTTTACTGGTTTTTAAAAGCAGAAAATGAAAATTAGTATTTTTATGCTTTATGATTTTGTTTTTATTCCCAGATGGAGTATGTATGCACAGCTTATTGATATAGTTCTGTACACTAATGCTTTATTTTAAAGCCTTACAGCTGGTGTGTACCTCCTTAATGCCAATTTTTAAACTTACTAAATGTCAAACAAAAAAATTACACTTTCATAGAAACTGTTAACATCTGCAACAACTTTTGAATGTTTCATACATTCAGCATGAGCATCTCATTTATGTAAATTACTTCCTCTGAGTTAAGATTTGCAGATGTTTGAGGATGCTTTCCATATGAGTTTAGTTCATCACTGAAGTACTGGATGTTTTCTGAATAATGAAATGAGAATCTGATGCTACTGTCCAGTTATTTAAATATTTAGCTGTCTAAAAATTCTGATAATACTTTGACACTTGGTAAACTTTGTGTATTCTCAAAAGTGTAAGCACTTATTTTTATTAATCAGGTTTAAGCCACCAGGCAATATTATTATCACCCGTGAGATTCAAGTGGTGAACAACACATCATCGTGGTGGATCAACAGAAAGCCAGCAACCCTGAAAACAGTAGAAGAACACATTGCAGCTTTGAACATCCAGGTGGACAATCTGTGCCATTTTCTTCCTCAGGTATGGATGAATCAGACCAGCTGCCCTGAGGCCTAATCAGCTGACCGGGGGTGGAGCCAAGCTCCTTGCCAAGAGATTTTAAAGTGCTCCTGGAAGCACAGTGAACAGGAGTGGGCAGACAGGAGCGTGGCATTGCAGTTTGCACGGGCAGGGCGAGCCGGAAGGGCAGAGGCACCCTCCCAGCTCTTTCTGGTGAGTTGTGAGGTAGGTGTGCAGCTCTGGGTATTTTTCTTTTTTTTTTCCACAACTCGACCCAGCAATGGTTTCCAAACAAGTGAAGGCCATTGCTGCTGATATCAGGAGGAGTGTGCTAACCCAAACAGAACCCCTCAAGAAGGGCACAGCTGTTCAGGTCACTGGCTGTAGGGAATGTCTGAACCTGGCGTTAGTACCAGAGGACAGCGCAAGAGACCCCTGCCTACGATGCGAGCGGGTGATTGATTTGCTGTGCTTAGTGGCAGAGCTCAAGGAAGAAGGGGAGAGGCTAAGGAGTATTAGGGAAAGTGAAAGCAAAGTTGTCTGGTAGAGTCACACTCTTTCAACCCCCTGCCCCTCCTGCCATCAGGCAGATGGAGCAAACCAAGTAGATGGGGGGGAATGGAAACAGGTCCCCAGTCGCAGAGGTAAAAGAATCCCCTGCCGACCCCCATCAGCTCCCCTGCTGCTGTTAAGGAACAGGTTTAAGGTCCTGGACCCAGAGAGTCAAGAAGAGGATCTGTCTGGAGGGTCTCCAGCTTGCACCCCGTCTAGTAGATGGGTTATAGCCACAGCCACAAAGAAAAAAGAAGGGTAACTGTAGAAGGCAAATCTCTTCTGAGGGGAGCTGAAGGCCCTATATGCTGACCGGACCCATCCCATGGGGAAGTCTGCTGCCTTCCTGGGGCCTGGGTTAGGGATAGCCCTGAGCTAATCCAGCCTTCTGATTATCCACTGCTGGTGTTCCAGGCTGGCAGTGATGACTGTACTGAAAGAGGTACCAGGCTAATTAAAAAGGACTTCAAAGTTCGGCTCAATTAGGTAATGGGACAGCAGCACAGGTGGTGTTTGCCTCACTTCCTACAGTAGCAGGGATGAATGAGGAGAGGAGTAGGAAAACCCATCTTATCAATAGGTGGCTAAAAGATTGGTACCACTGGCAGAATTTTGGTTTTTTTGACCATGGAGCAAATTCTATCATATCCAGCCTGTTAGAGTCAGATGGGCATCATCTATCTAGCAAGGGCAAAAGGACTCTAGCCCATAAATTGGCGGAGGTGATCAGGAGGGCTTTAAACTAAGTTTGAAGGGGAAGGGGTTTAAAACCAGGCTCTCCAGAGATGAGCCTCAGGGTGGAAAGCCAGGTTTAGAAGTGAAGTCAGCAGCCCAGCTGAAGTGCGTGTACACCAGCATGGGCAACAAACAAGAGGAGCTGGAAGCCATCGTGCAGCAGGAAAGCTGTGATGTAGTCACCATCACAGAAACGTGGTGGGATGACTCGCATGACTGGAATGCTGCCATGGATGGCTACAAGCTCTTCAGAAGGGTTGGGCAAGGTAGGAGAGGTGGAGGGGTGGCTCTAGATGTTAGAGAATCTCTTCTGAGTCTGTAGAACTTGAAATCAGTAATGATAAGGTTGAGTGCCTGTGGACCAGAATCAGGGGGAAAGCCAACAAGGCTGACATGCTGGTGGGAGTCTGTTGTAGACCACCCAATTAGAATGAAGAGGACGATGAATTATTCTACAAGCAGCTGGTAGATGTCTCAGATCACCAATTTAGAGTAGGACTTTCAGCATACTCTGCTAACATAACTTCATATTGAAAACAACTTTTTCTCTTCAGTACATAAATGTCAGTTCAGTCGGTAATACTGTGTTGATAGGGTTTATTTGTTCTCTGCCACTGCATCAATGGCAAGCACACCTTTTGCTTCATTCTTGGTTTTGAGCTGTTCTTCTGCCCTTACACAGCAGCAATACTTCCTGGTAGCCTTGGCTGCCACCATTAATATTCATTTCTACGTGGCTTAACTTTTGAGTTAGTCATAGCATTCCTGCTGCAAAGGTGTAGCTCGAGCAACCTGAGAACAAATGTTTAGAAGAGCTGCATTGCTACTCTATGACATGGTAATGAACTATGCTAGAGCTGTAAGTCAGGTGATGTTCATGAGAAGTAGGTTGCAGGATATAAATCCAGTATTGCTGTATTGCACTGTTTTAGCTAATCCTTTATTTTTGTAACTTTTTTCTCATTTTGTAGGACAGAGTTGGAGAATTTGCAAAACTGAGTAAGACTGAATTGCTTGAAGCCACTGAAAAATCGATTGGTTCTCGAGAAATGTACCAGTTCCACTGCGAACTAAAAAGCTTTCGAGAAAGGGAAAGAGAACTGGAGGTAAATATGTGCTATGTAGAGGCAGAGCAGTGACTGGAGGGAAATTATCATGATAAAACTTAACATGAGATCTTACAGAATTAGAAGGTGATATTTATTTCCCAAGTCTGTAAGTTGATTTTACCAAATAATGCTCATCTTCTCTCAGAATTCATTTCCTCTGACACTCACATGCTTGTAAGTACAAGGATATGTGTGCAAGTGATCTGGACACAGAGAACAAGGGATGTCAAATACTTATCTCTTTAGAATTCTTGATTGGCAACAACTTTTCTGGACAGATCCTTTTATGTCTTTTAGAAGTCATGAGCTATTACAGGATGGTCCTTTGCTTTAATCTTGCTGACTTAAACTTCCATAGAAAGGAACAGACAAAGAGGAAAAGGAACAGTGTTCTGGGAATAGTGTCTCTTCTTAGCTGTACAGGCCATTCGTTTAATCCTTTCTTCTGCTGTGTCTTCTTGTGCTTACACTTGTGCATTTTCACTCATACATGTTACACTCTCGTACTAACCTTGCTGTTTCTGTTGCCTATTTCTATATGGTCTTTTACAAGCATTTTTGCTAGTAGTATTTATTGAAACTAGTTAGATGTTTAGAAATATATAGGTTAATGAAGGTTTGAGCTTCAAGAATTAATTTCCTCAGCACATTTAAAAAAACCCAACATGAAATTTCTTCAGATTGGGATTTCTGTTTGAATTAGCTTTCACAGAAAGTATGTGGTTGTCATGGTTTAGGAACAGTACTCCTCATTTTAGTGGCCCCACTGTGACTGTCCAGACCACACTGCTGCTCGCTTGTTCCCCTCTCCTCTTCCCCATGCAGGTGGGTGGAGAGAATTGGAGGCACAAGATCAGGGGTCGAGATAAGAAGAAGTTGCTGGAAACAGCAGGGAGAGAAAATGAATAGTAACAGCACTGATAACAAAATTGTACACTAATAACAAAAGTGTACAAAAGAGAAAGTGATTCACATGCAAAAATGCTCACCATGGGGCTTGACCTGACCACAGCCATGCCACTTCTGGCTCAGAACCAGCAACCACCCAGCCGCTCCTGCCAGCTCAGAGCCAGTACTGGGCTTAGCTCCCCCAGAAGGAAGCCCTTCTCCCTCGGAAGAGAGACGGGACAACTATTCTGAGTTGGGTTGTACCCCTCTATTTACTGCTGTACTAAAATGTCCCCTCTAGTGTTAAATTTCTGCTTTAACATACAGGTGAGATGTGCACTGTTTCTGAGAAACGTTTTCACCAAATAGATGCTTACATTGCAGCACTTGTGCAGAGAAAAAACTAACTCATTGGAGAAAATGAAACAGATGATTGAACGATACAAGCAAGATGTTGACAGATACCTAGAGCACAAGAGCCACATAGACTTGATAGAGATGCTTGAGAGGAAAAGGCCTTGGTTGGTAAGTTTTTTTTTATTTTTATTTTCAGTGTTTTCCTTGCCTAACCCATTTTTTGTAACACCCCAAAATTGGAAATAGGCCAAAAGTTGCTTTAAAAGAAGTTTGACCAGAGCAGCTTGAAGCTTAATGCAGACAACAGGTCAGGTTTTGAAATACTGTTCTTGGCCTAACTGTGATCAGATGTTTGCTTACATATCTAGCTGGACTGAAGAAGTTGCTTCAGAAGTAATTCAAGCAGTTATTGCCCATTTAGGGAAGCCAACAATACAGGCCAGGAGCGGTAGTTTATTGTGTGCAGACACTACTGGTTTAATTTAAGTGCTAACCAGTTGTACTTCTTCCTGCTGTAACTTTTTTTTTCCATATTTTTGCTAGGGTTTTTGTCTTTACAGATTGCATTCTCCCTTAATTTTTTAGTTGAGGTTTGGTGTACATGACATACATGACAGTGAATTTAGGTTGCCATTCTCAAAAATATTAGTGTCTGGACAGATAGAAATTTTAAAACAAATTTAAAAGAACCTAGAATGAAGAACAGGTTGTTTACACAAAACGAAGTCTTTCTGAACAGCACTTTGATAATTGTAGTTTAGTGTTGAATGGTTGGTCAGATTAAATTTTTCTAAAGAGTTTAAACTGATGTGGATTTCAGTTTACTGAAATGTTTGTCTCATTGGCAAGCTTTCTAGAGTTCAGGAAATAGAGTTACAGAACTTGCAAGAAAACTTGCAGGTACTATTTGTGGAGAATGTGGAAAGCTTCCTAAGTCATTTTGTTGCAATTTTGCATGTAACAAAGCCTCACATGGCTATATATAGAAAACTTTACATCTTGAGCAACTGGGTCAAGGGATGTACCATCACTGCCTTAATCTTTTTAGTAACAGCACAGAGGGGTGGTAGTTGAAATAGATGGATGGTGGTAGGTAGGAAGTAGGATATACATTCTGTGATGTCAGCACTTGCTGAATGTTGCAAGGTTTTCATACTGCAGATGCATTAGTTAACAATGAGTTAACTGGCTGAGTTAACAAGAGAATTATTTTATTAAGAGAGGTGTAGGTGTTGTGTAGTTAATGTAGATGGATACTGATTGTTCTCTAAGATATTTGTATATACAGGACTCTGAAGGCTGGTTGGAAAATGGCATGGGGAGAACTAAACTAAGGAATTTTATCTGCTGTCAGTTAAATTGCCTTCCATAAGTTTGAGAACATTACTGTTAGTTACCTATTTCTTAAGCAAATGTAGTGAAACTCTTTCACACCTTACTCTCAGTGCTGTCTTCCAGACAGTTTGTGTTGCTCAGTATGTTAAATGCTTTTGGTGGGTGCATTTAGTTGAGATAAATTTAACTTTCTGGCCACTGAATCCATAGAAACAGCAGTGTGTTTTGACACCTTTGTTAAGTTCTGATTTATAATACGGGCTCAGTAGTGTATACTAGAATGTTTTAGTAGAAGTCACTTCCTTGTGCATAATCTACAGTTGAAATCGAAAGTCATCATCAACATAATTATTTTATTAGGTAGAGGATATTCGAGCTATGGGCAGCAACAAAATTCACATTCTGTTGCCATTTTGTGGTTTGTCCAATTGTGGTAGAACTCTTGCTATTCTCCTACATTGCAAAATATCAAACTCTCTCTAAAAGAAGAAATGCATTGTCTTAAAAGTGCATGTTTCTTTGTTGTCTGACCTAGCACTGTGTAGTCCTATGAATAAATGTTTTTGGTGTCTTCAAATTGGGTTTACCAAAGTTGAGGGTAGTATGGGAGTTAATTCTTCCTTGAGTGGATGTTTTCTCTCCTTCATCCTCTCCAAAAGGGAGGTTTCTACTTGAAGACCAGACACACCTAGCTGTTTAGATTTACCTCTGTAAGAAAACAGAAGCTGTAGGTGAGCCTTCAAATCAGGGGGAGGCAGATATATAAACTTTGCATTATGTTGTAAAATAGGAAGACAGCCAACCTGAAAACATGTTAACTGAAATATGACATTAGACAATCTCTTGATCCTAATGGAAAAGGGGATATCTAGTGCTGAACTTCTTAATGTTCTGACCACTCTCAAAGTGCATTTTTATTCTGAAAACTCTACTGCTCTTCACCTGAGCAACATGTTTCTAATCAAGCATTTTTCTCTAGACAGCACCAACAGTTTCTCTTTTGAGAATTATGCACCATTTTTATGCATGTCTGCCTAATAAACTTTTGAACATGTGCTTTCAATTGCATAGAATGGACCATAGGAGTACCACATTAAAGGATTTAGGGGATGCTTTATGTTCTTGTGTGTACCTTAGTGGGGCTTGCATCAAGTGATGGTGTCATCTACAGTCAGTGCTGCAGGGGCTAGGGGGTTTTGTTTGACCCAGATAACCCTTCTTTTATAAAGCCTTACAGAAAAGGGGTTTCTTACCCCTCAAAGCTTAAAGTTAAGGTTGTGATGTACCATGAGGAATACTGGTTTAAGGTAGTTTAATGGCAGGAAATGCTGTTCTGCCTGCTGCTGTAAGTGTCCTAGAAACACATAAGTTTGAAAATGTGTTTTGACCAAACCATGTCCATTCTTTTCCTCCTCTGACATTTACAATTAAGAAAAATACTGTTCTCTGATTAAGATGCAAATCTCTTGGGGATGCTGAAGTGCTTTAGAAGTTCTGCAGATCTTTAACAGGGTACATAATTACATGGATCAAAGTTATTTGCTTAAGGATTACTGAAATATAGAGGTCCTGTGAAAGTCAAGTTTTCTTAAGTGATAAAGGGATCAACTGTATAAAAGCGGTGTCATGACAACTTTTAGGGAGAAATGAAACATAATTGTATGTGTGTGTATTTGCTTTAACCTTGAAACTTAATAACTTCTTTAGAGCAGAGCTAAATTTTAAGCTTATTCTTTCAGCCTAGTGAAAGTATGATCGCTTTACCTCTGTAACTTTGTAACACTGGCTGCTGATCATACTCCACATCAGTTACAGCAGCTTTCTTCAAGTACTTTTTGGCTTTTTGAAAAAGATGCTATGAAAAAAGACCTTGAATTTTATAACCTATGTTGATGTATTTGTGATTAATCAGGGTAATTCAGTAACTACGAAAACACAGTAGCAGATAAAGCTGAGTTAGCTGTTACAAATAGAGCTTCCAGGCTGTTTTTATCTATTATTATTTTAATGCTCCAAGGCTTGGAATAAGCTAGGCATATGCTCTAAATCAGAGGCTTTCTTTAGTGTATACAAAATCAAACAACTCTCCCTTCCTCAATCCCCCTGCATACATGAATCTACTCCTCCTCCCTCTGGTCCTCTGAGCACCTTTTTTACTTGTGAACTCTTAACAGTCCTGGAGCAGCAATGTTCTTTTGTTTCTTTGTTTGTTTGGGTCTTTTTTCCATCCTCTTTTTTTCCTCCAGAGAGCATAACACATAAAAAAAATCATTGACAATGACTCTCTGTTTTAACTGCTTTCTCCTCAAAATTCCTACCTTCTTGAAGTGGAAATTCTTGGTCACCATACTTCTTACCATCTCTTTCCTTTCAGGAATGTATCTCCAGTTAAACTTCCTAGATAGTTACTTCTTTGCTATTTGTGATGTATGGTGGAGTTTTTGTTTGTTTTCTGAAGTTCTGTTCCACTCTATCCTCTTGGTTTACTTAAGCAGTTATGTGTGTTACTAGGTCTGATCTGTCCAGCTCCTTTCCTTTTCTTTCTCCTGAAGTTGTCTGTGGTTATTTGCTCCTTAGCTTGAGGACTTCTGCTTAAGTAGTCTCAAATTATGGACAGAAGGGGTAAAGAATTACTTTTCCACACTGATCCTAGATGGACTTAGAGGCAAGGTAATTGCAGACAAATTGGTTTTTTCTTCTGCAACTTGAATTGCATAATTTTTAAGAACCAATTAATTTGTGTGCTTGTTCACTGGGGACTGAATAATCCTTACAACTCCTAGTCATTGAGACTAGTAACAGGAGGATTTCTTAAGTAGTTGTTCTAATACTAGGTTCTGAAACTCACAATAAATGAAATAAAATGTTAGGGCAGTATAAAATAGTGGAGTAGAAGATGGAAGTCTTTAATTATTTTACTTTCAACTCCTCCAAGGAATATGAAAATGTTCGTATGCAGTATATGGAAGTGAAACAGCGCAGAAACAAAGCCAAGAAAGACCTGGAGATTCTGAAAGAAAGACAGTTCCCAAGGGCAAAAAAAATCCGAGAAGCTGAAGAAAATTTGAACAGTCTGGATTTGAAAACAAGAGATAATGTAGGTATTGAAATTCTTGGTTAACATGTGTTATATTTCAGATGTTCTTTGTTCAGCTTTGTGAAATGTCAAGTAGTAACTGCTTGCTTTCTCATGTGTCATAATGATGTGTTTCAGAAGAAATTTTTCTGAAGCACCTGTGCCATTGGTTCTTGTTGCCTTCGTATCTCTGTTCTAGGCATACATTCCTTAGTAAAAATTCAGAAGCAACTCTGTAAGTCTGCTCTTGCTTTTGTAGGAGCAAATTTTATAATTCTTTTCACAGGGATATCATGTTAACAGTTTCCCTAAGTTAGGTACTTTTGTTGAATTAGATGCTTGTTTTCACCTATGGTTTGGATTTGTGGATGCTCTTATCTTCTTAAAATGTAACCAGTTTGGGTAGTTAATTTAAGTTAAATTACAACTTTTCTGGCCTATCGCATTCCTTAAATATTGAATGTCATTCCATGAGGGCACAGTAATCCTCCATAGGTTGTGAGTATTTTTATGTATAAGGGAATTTAATGGTAAACCTACCTATGTGTTACAGCCTACTGCCTGTTTTTTGGATAGCTGCTATCAGGGTTTATGGAAAATTACTATTTCTGTATGAAAAATAGTACTGTAATTCTCTGCAGAGTTTTAACTACTATATACTGTTGAGACTGCAGAAGTCATTGTTTGCATGAGCTGCACAAATTTTTAGTGGATAACTGAAGATAAATGATAACATGAGAATGTTCACTGCAGTGAGTTCTTGTTGAAGATAACTGATCAGATCAGAGGACTTGATATGGAGATATGTGACTCCTGTAGACAACTGCTACCTTGAAGCATCTTGTAGAATCAGGGTCTGAAACTTCAGTGGCATTTACCACTCTGAGCTACTGGGCCATGCACGTGGTTGCTTTAAAAATAAAAAAGGCAAACACCCTTGCCCCAAACAAAAAAACATCCAAAACCAAGCCAGAAAAAAAGACAAACAAAATCCAGATTGTTGTTTACAGCGTTTCTGTTTTGTTGTGATACACACTGTACCTGAAAATACCATTTACACAAGTACCTCACTATTGTTGTATTATTAGGAAAGCCTTTTGCTAAATGTATTCTTTGGATTTTGTGTACCACATTACTACAAAAGTTTATTATATTGTGATTCAGAATACTTAAATGTTTAAAAATATTGTAGTTTTATTGAAGTGGACTTTTTTGCTGTAGTTAGGTTTTTTGTTTTGAAGGTTTTTGTTGTTGTTTAAAGTTTTGCTCTTCCTTAGAGGAAAGTTAACAGCTGGAAGCTTGAAATTAATTTTCATATGCAGTAAGAGCCTTCATGCTTGTGAATTGATAAGCTTTGTTTTCACTGCTTGGTGTTATCCTGCTAGGTTTTACTCATCTTTCAGTTTAATGAATGTTGTACTAATATGTTTTCTTCAAATAGGAAAGAGTTCTACTTAACCATTGGTACCACTGGTCTTGGAAGTGTTGGGCTATAGTCATATAAAAGTTATCCTCTGTAGATCTTGTGTACTCTGTATGAGAAACCTAGGACAAAACAGGGATTGTTTTAGTTTTAACTTGCAGAGAGCTTGCTTGGCATAGGCTGCTTTGTACAAAGTGGAAGAAAAACGGGGGAATGTACTAGCTGATTGATTTATACTCTTGAATCAGCGTATTTTTCTGCTCAATCTAAACTTGTGGAGTAAAGCTTTCACATACAAAATGTTCACAAGGTTAACTGTATGCTGAAGTGATGTTTAGTTTGGGGCTCGGAAAATGGGTTAGGTACATCTGTTTGCAATATTTCAGAAGCCAGAAGTGGAAAGCAGTATTAGAATATTGCAGTAAGTGTTCTATAAATTATTTACATCAAATGTAATATTCTAATACTACTTTCCAGTGATTAGTTACCATTAGTTACTATTTTGTATTTAATATTATAGTAAGACATTTCCAAATCTGAGTTTTGTTCCGGTGTTAAATAGTGTGTCCAGGTCTAATTTGAATGATGATTATTCTATCTTGTATGCATACAGTCCAGGATTGTGGAAAAAGACTTAAGGGAATATATTATATACTTGGTTATGGCATGAACAATTTGTAAGATAGTAGGCCAGTGAAGATGATGTTAGAGTATTGCTACTTTGTGAATTTTTGTGACAGTAGCTTTTCTTTGGGTGCTGAAATCCATTTCCTTTCTACATAACCTTCCTGTTGAGCTGTTAGAATGCCTTCTATAAGGAGAGTCATTGCTGGTTGCACTGTCAGGAGTTTCACAAGAGTTTTAAATACCATACCTTAAAATTGTTTAAGTTGCTACTTCTTCATTAGTGTGTCACTTTTTTGTAGACTGCTTGAATTTTTTGTAACTTGAAATTCCATCTTTGTAGGTGTAAGCATTTGGTGAGCATTTCATAGATAATTCTTCTGTAACCAAACAGGAGTTGATTAATGAATGATTTTATTATAGAAAAAGTGTAACTATTCTGACTCAGAAGGAGTTCCTTTTCAAGCTAAATGTCAAAAGCAGTTTAGTATTTTAAGTCTGCTCTATTTTGGGCACACAGACCTGTAGGGAATGGTCTTCAGACCCCTTGGTCAAGGCTTGTATCCATTATCAAGTAACTGTAATTCTGACTGGTGCTTGAGATCTTGCTCTTGGCTTGAGGGTATATATGTGAGAGCAGAGATCAACCATCTCTTTGTCTTTGTTGGTAAAAAGCTGGGCGTAGAGTTAAAATTCTGCCTGGAAGGAGCTGAACTGAAAGTAAAGGTGGAGCTAAATCTGGGAAGAAATTAGTGTGTCAAGACATCACATGACTTTTGTTCCTGTCTCTTCCTGTGTTAAAATTCTTTTGGTTATTGGGTTAGATTAAAAATTACTAGTCAGAATTGGTGCTTTGGGATCATTGGATGTGTAGATTGTGGGGAAAAAAGGAAGAGACCTGTTTTGTAGGAAGGAGTTGATAAAATTGTATAGGGGAAGTCTAGAGCAGTTTCTGGTTCAGTCTCTTTAAAGGTGTATGAAGACAGTTGACTCTGAAATGCAATTTTTTATCCATATTTAATAGTATAAAGCAGTCTGTTGTGGCTGTACCAGGAAAATCATAAAGACAATTATAGTTATTTTTCTGTAGGATAGGTGTATATATAAATATATAATAACTGAAAATATAATAATTGAAAAGTGGAATTTCAGTTCCTTAATAGTGTCCTGATTTTGAGAGCCTTCAGAATTGTTTTGTGAACATTGTGCATCAATTTCCTGGGAGAGAGCTTCCTCTTCAGATGCTCTTTGGAGAGAGCATCACAGAATCAGTACCTCATAGCAGTCAACTGCAAGACCAAGATGTATTTGTTCCATGTTGCCTTCATGCAAACAGCTGTGGAGTCTGAGTCTCAAGTTTTTGTGTATCTTTGAGATTGTGGAAGGGAGAAGATTCTGCGTAGTTCTATTTTCTCCATTCTTGGTGCATCTTGGTATTTTCTGTATGACTTGGTTTGTAGGAAGACGTGTCCTTTGGTGAGAGTGCTGCATTTGTTTCCTTGTCTGCATTGGAATTTTCTTACAGTCCTTCCATCCTTCTGTAGTGTTCCAGTATTCTTTTTGCACTGCTTTCAACCTTGAGGATTCAGGAAAGGAGGAATTAAGTTTGCAGAGAAAGCATAGTACACTCCACTGCATTCAGAACTCAGGTGTGTAAGTGCCTGGACACTAATAAAACCTAATCTGAGAAAGGAATTGGACTGGGAGCTGCCAAAAAGTTCCTTCCAATCTATGTTATTGTACACCTTTATAGAATCTGCGGATAGAGGAAGAGTAGAGACATGGATGCCTACACGAGCCAACAAGTTGTCAAGCTCAACTGTGTAGGGTATAGCTTCAGCACAGTCCACTTCAGAGGCAAGTGACTGTCAAATTCTGTTTGGCCAGCTTGTGTCTAGGAACTCACGCCTTGCTTGCTCTTAAGTATCAGCTTTCTTTGGTAAAGTTGATTTGGAAAAAGAGGTAAGAACACTTTATAATTGTGAGGATCTGAATATATAACGTTTTTTGAAATCAAGGATGGAGTTACTTTAATTTCAGATTAGGTTAGGACACTTCCTCTATATGTCATGCCTGAACTGGCAGATCTATAGCTGAATGGTTGTGAACAGTTTGCACGCCATTCTAAATTCTTCACAAATTGCTGAAATTACATGTTACAGATACAGTTAAGAATAATAAAAAACTGTAAGTTACTTTGTCATTAGTAAAATATGGAGTAAATGCTTAGTTATGTTATATAGAATGTTGCTTAAAATATGACTGCTTATTACGAGTATAATTGAATTAATGACTACAATTTAAATACCTTTCTGTATGCAGACTGCTAAAATCATAGAGATTTCCCAGAGAATTAAACAGAAGCAAGATGCTTTGGAGATGAAAGAAAAAAAGGTAAAAGTCTTGATATTTGTGACTTTCTTTGGTGTTTCTCTGGGTTTTTTTGTCTGCTCTTCTGTTAGCGGAGTGGCACATTTCCATGAAGATGCTGCAAGTGCTTGCACACTTCACTTCCTCCAGTGCACAAGAAATCTTCAGAACTCCTGTTAGTCAAATAGTATTACTAAGGGATGTGTGTATGCTACATAAAGTGAGTTGCCTTGGTGCAACGAACTTAGGAATAGACAATGTGTGTGTATAAATATGGATATATACACACACTATATATGACAGGCTTTCCTTGAAAAGCTACAGTCTCCGTAGTGATGCCTTCAGCATTATGAATGCCCTCAGACCCTCTGTGTGAGAGGTGAGATAGTTGCGTCTGGTAAGTGTATATATCCAGCATCTCTTCAAAAGAAAATGCAAAGATGTTAACCAGTGCTAGAGCTTAATCTAAGCACTTGGTCAAGAAATGCGTTAAGTAAAATGTACAAGGGTGTAGAGTCAAAATTTCAAAGTTGTGTTTGTGCTAGAGGTTTTATTTAATCACAGACTAACTTTTTGATGTGTTAAGGAATATGTTAAGCTTTAGGCTTACGCTTTGGTGAAAATGAAGGAACTTCAGTAATTCTTTTAAAAGCCTAATTGTTTTTTTACTTATGTACTTCAACTGTCATAGTGCTATTGGAATTGTGACAGACTCTTAGGGGTTGACTGCATGGTTATATCAGCATTTAATACCAGTTGTACAGGTATCCTAGGCATTTGTGTGTATATATATATATATTTACAGACTAGGCTCTATATACTAAACTCCTTATTGAAAATACTCAAAATTTTTAGATTGAAGAAATTAAGCAAGCACTGAGAATGAAAAAAGATGAAGAAATGGACAGACAGAAGAAAATACACACTACTCAGGAGATAATAGAGACGTGGAAGAATGAGCTGAACACAATGGCAGTATGTGAGAATCTTCAGCCACAGATTGATGCTATTAATAATGAGCTGAAAAAATTACAAGAAGAAAGGACAAATATTGATAGTGATATCAGTGACCTAAGAGCAGAGAAAAGGAATCAAGAGAGAGAAGAGAAAAGTAAGTTACTTGGGTTTTTGTTTGTTGCTTTATTTTACTGTGTTAATGGCTGTACAGAATCTACTTTTCCGGCTGTAGTGAAATAATTTCAGGTGTTTACCTCAAGCCTCATAGTTGGCATATGTGTATAGCAGTCCTCTCTCCTGTTTTATTAAAAGTAGCAGATAAGACTTTCAAAATAGAATGAGAATATTCAAAAGTAACAATTGACCTTAAAACTATTCTCCAAAAAATTAGTGTTTCTGATCTCAGGTAAGGGGACTCCTTTTGGGTGTGTAGTTAGTAGGATGCAAAAATAAAAGCAGTTTTCTTTCAAGAGGCAGTTTTTACAATTATCTCTGTAATAAATCATGGCCAGGCTTCGCAAATGAAGATTTGTGAAGGGTTCCACCCACGTTTTTTACAAGCGTGCTGGTGGCTAAAAAGGCCAATACGAGACAGGCACGTCCGGTTGCAAAAGGCACAGCAGAAAGACTCCTTAGGTGGTATGTTCTGCAAGGCACGATTCTTCCTGTGTTGTCTTTTCTTCTCGAGAGCAATCCTGTGTGCTTTCTCAAAGGAAGCAGCAGCGTTATAGATGGTGTGTCTCGAGGCCTCCCAACTGGAGGCCAGAGTAGATCAGTTATGTTGATCAATATGGCCAAGGCTGAGATGTTGTTTCAGGGAGTCCTTGTATCTTCTCTTTGGGGCTCCTCTCTTGCAGCAGCCGGTGGCAAGTTCACCACAAAGCACGATCTTAGGGAGGCAGTGGTCCTTCATCCTGTAGACGTGCCCTACCCAACACAGCTGTGTTCTCAGCAACATGGCCTCAATACTTGTGACTGCTGCTTGT
Organism: Manacus vitellinus; assembly: GCF_001715985.3. NCBI lineage: Eukaryota > Metazoa > Chordata > Aves > Passeriformes > Pipridae > Manacus > Manacus vitellinus. The sequence goes on along the minus strand of NW_021940917.1, from coordinate 2,829,074 downwards.
TCTAGAACAGATGTATTGGTCACATAATCTGACCAGTGGATGTTTAGGATTGTACAGAGACAGCATTGATGGAAACGTTCTAGGAGTTGCAGGTGGTGGTGGTAGATGACCCATGATTCAGATCCATATAAGAGAGTAGACAGCACTATAGCTTTGTAAACACTGATCTTTGTACTTCAAGTGTTTATTTCGCCATACTCTTTAATAAATAGAGATATATATTTATCTCTACATTAGCTACTGATGCATTTGTCCTTTCTAGATGAACTTTAGGTAACCTTAATTACAGAAAGCTTCTTTAGCCTAGGATTTACAATTATTTCTTTCTGAGAAACAAAATTCAAAAACAATACCTTATCAGGTAGGAGATGTTGGATATATTCCTCAGTGAATTTAGCTCATTTGCACATACCCATATGTCTGGCAGTTAACTTGTCATAGAATCCAAGAAGAAACTGAGGTACAGTGAGTCCGAGAGATCTCAGGAGGGAGACACTATGTATTTTCTCTTGAGCAGCACAGAAACTATTTGATCTGTTTCTGCTGACTAGCGCACAGAATCTACTGTCACACATTTTGTTTTTTCCAAGCATGAAATAACACACAGGTATTCATGTTACTAGTCCCACTGCTTCTTTTCTCTTGGGATGTTATGTTCTATCACTGTATTTAAAAAACAGTCTTGAAGAAATATACTTTCGGGATGAAATGCCTGTACTTCTACTGTACTACCACATTTTGTTTTTCTTAAAGTTTTAACTTTATTTTAGTCTTTAAGCCTTAATAGTTCTTAACATTTCTTTAAGCAGTGTCTCAATTCTGGAAAGAGAAACTTAGTTCTTAGCATTTACTAACAACCTTCTTTTTGGAGTAGCACAGTCAATAAATACTGGAAAATGCTAGTTACAGTGTGTGCTTGCTAGGGGACTCTGTTGTGTGCTTGCTAGGGGACTCTGTTGTGTGCTTGCTAGGGGACTCTGTTGTGTGCTTGCTAGGGGACTCTGTTGTGTGCTTGCTAGGGGACTCTGTTGTGTGCTTGCTAGGGGACTCTGTTGTGTGCTTGCTAGGGGACTCTGTTGTGTGCTTGCTAGGGGACTCTGTTGTGTGCTTGCTAGGGGACTCTGTTGTGTGCTTGCTAGGGGACTCTGTTGTGTGCTTGCTAGGGGACTCTGTTGTGTGCTTGCTAGGGGACTCTGTTGTGTGCTTGCTAGGGGACTCTGTTGTGTGCTTGCTAGGGGACTCTGTTGTGTGCTTGCTAGGGGACTCTGTTGTGTGCTTGCTAGGGGACTCTGTTGTGTGCTTGCTAGGGGACTCTGTTGTGTGCTTGCTAGGGGACTCTGTTGTGTGCTTGCTAGGGGACTCTGTTGTGTGCTTGCTAGGGGACTCTGTTGTGTGCTTGCTAGGGGACTCTGTTGTGTGCTTGCTAGGGGACTCTGTTGTGTGCTTGCTAGGGGACTCTGTTGTGTGCTTGCTAGGGGACTCTGTTGAAGAAACTATCTTAAATTACAGGAATAATTGATCACCTTGGAAAACTTAATAATATAATGAAAATGAAGGAGGAGAACCTCAGAGGGAGATTCCTGGACACATACTCTGCTCTTACGTGGCTAAGAAAGAACAAAGACAAGTTTAAAAAAAAAGTTTACGAACCCATGATGCTTGAAGTAAGAAAATTTACTTGCATATCACTGAGTAGTTAATGGTTAGATTATTTATGTGTTGCAAGACTTGGAGAACAACTTTAAAAACTTTTAAGACACACCTTGGAATGTCCTGCCAAGTACATGCAGGATACATTAGCATGATGAACTATTTGTAATTGTAATTCATAGGCAATACTGTGGTTCTCAACATTGAATAAGATGGGATGGTTCCTTCCCTCCTCAAGAAAGTGTCTATTGCAGATTTCCTCTAAGGTGCATCCAGTTATTTAGACTTCAGTAGTTCTTACTTGATGCTTGGTATTGGAATTGAATATCTCCACTTATAGCACAACCTGCTCAGCTATGGTTACATGTCTGTGATCCCCAGGTATCTTTTTGGTTTGCTTTACACAGCCAGCTACAGACAGAGACATGTGATCCATCCCTAGTTTTGGTTTGGTTTGACAGATGCTGTACTAGATAGGAATAGCAGGAATAAATTTTCAAAGAGGATATAGATTTATTTTTTTTTTAGTGTATTACTCAATCACTATCCCAGCATCTTGCTATATATGCCCCATGTAATGTGAAGAGGATGAGTGCACTTCTCATCAGAATTGCAAGCTTATTTAATAGTGTATTGCTGCAATTTAAATAAGTATATTAGAATATTTGTATATCAATTCTTACATTTTGTACATGCACTAGGACTATTCAATGTTACTTTTTTTTAGTATAGAATCCCAAGAATTTCAATTCTTCCTGGAAGACCACATCAAGTTAATTTTACAAATGCTTTGATAGGATGCCTTTGCTTTAAGGTCACGTTACATACTGTAACATCCATTGATGTCTAAATTTTTCTTGGTATTGTAGTTCAACCCCAGACAACACCAAGCCCCACGCAGCAGCTGCTTGCTCACTCTCCCCCCCCAGCAGGATCAGGGAAGGAATCAGAAGGGTAAAAGCCTAAAGACTCATGGGTTGAGATGAAGATAGTTTAATAGGGAGACCAAAAGCTGCACACACAAGCAAGGCAAAATAAGGAATTAATTCACTGCCTCCTGTGGGCAGGGAGGTGTTCAGCCTTCAGGAGAGCATGACCCCATCACATCTAATGGTGACTTGGTGTCCTGGTTTCAGCCAAGGACAGGGTTAATTTTTTGCAATAGCTGAGAGAAGGTGTGGCTGAGGGGCCAGACCCTAATGTTGTTGATCCCACCTCATGTCACTACCAGGGGTGGGGAAAAAGGGACTTTCTCTGTTTCTGAGAGGAAGAGTGTCCCTTTCCAGTCAGGAGGAAGGGTGGTGGGGAAGAGTAGGCTTTCTGTGTAAATGGTCTCTTACACCTTCTGTAATTAATACTGAGGGTGTTACTGTTCATTTTCTTATCTTATGGCTGTTCACATAAATTGTTTGTTTTTCAACCTCTGATTTTCAACTTTTGTACCTCCAATTCTCAATTCCATCCTGTGGGAGCTGAAAAGGGAAGGGAAAGTGAGGAGTGAGTGGCAGCATAGTTTTAGTGGGACTACTAAATTGGAGAATACTGTTTCTAAACCACAACACTTAGGAAGATAAAACACCATTTATCCAAATGTCCCCCTTTCCTCCTCCTTCCCCCTACTTTTTATGCTTTGTGTGCTTTCACATGGTATGGAGCATCCCTTTGGTCAGTTAGGGTCAGCTGTCCTAGCCATGTCTCCTCCCAGTCTCCCACTTTGGTCACCAGTGTGGCAGTACGAAGAGCAGAAAAGGTCTTGGCTCTGTGTAAGCCCTGCTGAGCAATAACAAAAACATCTCAGTATTATGAACCCTGTTCAGCATAAATCCAAAACAGTGCCCCATACTAGCCACTGTGAAGTAAATTAACTCTACCCCAACCAAAACCAGCATACTTGGTATATAAGTTAGTCTCATGTACTTAAAAATTTTAGCTTTCAAATTGCTTTTAACTGTACCCAGCCTTTGGCTGACTTGAGGTTATTAAATTGTGTAGGTCTGTCTAATTTTGCCTTTGCGTGTTATGGAAAGTGATATAATGTCTAATTACTAGTGAGAGTTAACTGAAAAGTACATTAACATTTCAGATATGACAAACTTCATCTGTTGAACATGGATTTTTTTTTTTTTTTTAAATAATTCAAAGACAATTCAGCCAGTCTCAAAATCTGTCTGGGTCGTGGTTCACTTTTCTCTACTTGTAGTTGATCTTCACGGTATCCAATTAAGGGGAACTCTATACGAATAGTTTGTGGAGTGTGGTGTTTTCTGCTTGTTAATTCCTCAGCTTGATTGTTTCTGAACCCTGAGAAAGCTTTAGTAGTACTGGAGCAAGGCCATTAGACATCAGATGGGGGTGGTTGCAATTGTAAGGATAGGGTGGAGCAGAAGAGGGAGTGGTGGTATGGAGAGAGGTGGTAGCTTTGGGTGTACTGAAGAAGGATATGGATGGCTAAAAACTAAGCACAATGACCTATGACTTACAGTAGATTTCTTCCCAAGAGAATGGGTTGCAAAAAAGGCAGAGGATATGTTTTTAAAGACATTTTCTTTGTTTTCATTAAATGTAGGCATGCATATAATCTTGATTATTTAAAATGTTTTTTGGGGTGATACGTCCAATTGTATTAAATCACTTTCTCATTATCTTTTTTTATTAGATCAATCCAAGAGACAGTAGACATGCTAAATATATTGAAAACCACATTTCAAGCGATGACATGAGGGCTTTTGTTTTTGAGAGTCAAGAAGATATGGAAGTGTTTCTTGTAGAGGCAAGTTGGCACTCATTTTAAAAATCGATTAAATACTGATGTAGGAACCTTAAACTTTGGAGTTTACCAAGTAAATATTAAGTTTCGATTGGAACAATAGCTAATGCAAAGTGTTTAAAGGTTTTCTTCTGGATTAAGGTTTTCTTAATCAGTAAGATTTTTTTTAAATCTTAGAGTAACATTCCGTAGAGGAATGCAGAAATATTAAGAATATCTTTTTAGAAATACCTTCTTGTCTTTTTTGACTAGGTGATAATTGCTAAATATAAAATACTGTGTACAAGAAAACGGGCCAGAGTGGGGATCTACAAATTGAGTACCAAGATTTTGCAGTGCCTTCTCACGAAAGAGACAAGAGAGCATCTTCTGTGAGATGCAATGGTCCAAGTTAAAAATCAGGCTTGTATTTTCTTAGTACTGCTCCTTCCTGAATCATAGAGGAGATTGTTCCTTTTGAAAGCCAGGTAGATGATGCAGGAGGAAAAAGCCATAAGATATGGTGTTAAACTGTCATAATGGTTCCTATCTACTGTCCGCAGAATAGTGTGCTCAATGACAAACTGTCCTTCAATGTTTGAAGACCTTCACAGGTCTGCCCTTCACAGAAGCTAGTAATTTTTATATACATGAACGATAGTGGTGATATCTGAGATTCTGAGGGCTTGTCTTGCCTGCAGGTTGTGGAACCCATTGCAAGGCTGCTTTAACTAGCTAAACTGATGTTTCATTTATAGCCGCAGTCTTTTCTGCGCTGTTAGGGTTAGGTTTTTCAACATGTTTGCAGTCAGTGGTCTACCATTCTCTGTGCAAAATGGCTATACAGCTTGAGACCATGGGCTTCCTTATTGCATCCAGATTAACTGTTCAGATTTTGTTTTCCTGTAGTGCATAATACTTAGAGACATTAACAGAGTTTGCTTTTAGAGAACTTGGTTATACCTGAGCCAGAGTGTATTTGTGGGGGTTCTTCCAGAGGTCATCAGTTTAAAAGAATTCTGATGCTGTAAATTGATAATAAATACTTTATTTTCATGTGGTGAATTTTTCTGGTCTTCTTTACCAAATCTAATATAGATACGTGATCATCAGAAACTAAGAGTGAATGCTGTATGCGCACCTGCTGCATCATGTGCTGAAAACCTCCCTTCAAGACCTATTGAGGAATTACAGTATGTATCAGATTGTATTGGGGGGAATGGTTTTAAATGCAATTGTTTTTTGCTGTTGCTATATATTAGAATTTTCTGTGCAAATCAGATTTTTGGACCAGTTCAGTTCTGGGTTAGCGGGACTTCTTTCTGACTTAGTAACTTCAACTTACTTACCTGCTAAATTTGATTTCTGATGGGTGCTTATTTTTCCTTTTTTTCAGCCAATATGGATTTTTCTCATATTTACGAGAGTTATTTGATGCTCCTCGTCCTGTGATGAGTTATCTTTGTTACCAATATCATGTTCATGAAGTTCCTGTGGGAACAGAGAAGACCAGAGACATGATTGAAAAGGTGAAGTATCTGAAGTAGCACAAACACCTATAGTCTAGAGTTTTATTGTGGAAATTTTTTGGCAAGTTAATCTGGAGAAAGCAAAAAAATTGCTTTAGTGATTTTATTTCTCCTTTTATTTGTCCTTTAGAAGTGGGAACAGTTCATTATAGGCTAATATACTGCAAGACATTTTAACAAATTCAATTATTTTAATACAGTACTTCACAGGAGGTTAAATCTGTCTTTCACCTGTATGCTGTTCCAAGTCAGTGTCCTGGTTTGGGCCAAAGACAGAGTTAATTTTTTGCAGTAGACAAGAGGGGGATGCAGCTCAGTAATCAGTCTGCCAGGCCCCTAGTATTTATATTTCAACTGTTGCCCTCCCCTTACCACAGAGGCTTCATTCATTTGGCTGCTTCATTGCAGCATTTCACGGTTGTGGATAACCTGGGAGACTGTCCATGGTTCAGTCCACCCCTCCATCACGAGTTCACCTGCATGTTGTATCTCTTCCCTGATGACTTAAGAGGTCATGGACCATACCCCCTCAGCCATGCCCTTTCTTGGCTATGGCAGAAAATTAACCCTCTATTGACTGAAACAAGGACAGTTGTCAACCAGAGTCTGAGTGGTAAATCAAACACTCTCTTTACTGAACCAAATCAAGGGAATACAGCTGGTGCTGTGTATATAAACTGAACAAAATTTTTGGTCAGATTTATCTTATCCTGTGGAGGCTTTTTGCTGTTTTCTGGTTTACTGGACATTTTATGTCTTTATATCTTTTTGAAGTACTGTGTTACCTTGCATTATTAGAAATAACCAAAGATTTACCATATCCTTTTTGATATGAGTAATTTAAAAGTAGCAACTAGTATTTTTATATCTCCTTATTTCTCCAGAAGCATTTACTTGACTGAAGATAATGCATTACAGAGCACTTTATGGCTTCATCTTTTAGTTTCTTGAGTACTTTATTTCTGTGTTATGCAGGCTATACCTATAAGGTGTCAATGCATCTGCAGCCAGTACAATCCTTCTTCATGATACAATACAAATATTAACAGTTGCTTCTGGTATCTGTAATATAGTAATAGTCATAACCTGTTTAACTGCTGTATGACAGTAACAGTTAACAGTTCTTTGCTCACCAGTCTGAATTACAAGTATAATGCTGCATTAAACATAGCATCATCTTTTTGCAAAGCTTGTTAGCAAGTCAGAGTCTTGCATAAACTGAAGTTTTTTTACTGTGGATTTTAGTTTATTTGTTGTTCTGAAAAGCATTGCCTTAAGCAATGCTTTTGTCAGATCAATATTTTTGTGTGTTTTTTAGGTCATACGAGAAACCAAATTTAGGCAAATATACACAGCGGAAGAAAGATATATTATTAAAGTATCTTCTTATACAAATCGAACCCTCTCTACTAACACATTCCTGAGGGCAGCACAGTTTCTCAGTGGTTCTGTGGATACAGATGAAAGAAGGCAGTTGGAAAGCCAACAACAGGTAGGAATTTATCTCTGTGCTGTATATGTTGTGAACTACTACCCATTTTACTATACAATAAGAGGAGCATACTTGCATGTTGTTAGTATGGTATATTTGTAGTAAGAATGCTGGTAGTGGTGTGTGTTCTTTTATTTCAGGACATCAATAACATGTCGAAGGCATTGGATATGCGTTTGGCTACGTTGTTTGAGAGACAGAAACATCTGGAACACAGAGACAATGAGCTCAGGCAACAGAAGAAGGACCTTTTAGAGAGAGGAAACAGAAGGAGACAATTGGAATCAAAAATAGCTTTGAAGTATGATAGGTAGGTAACAAGCCATATTATCTTATGCAAAATGAACATTTTAATAACGAAGTTATTTTTGCCACCTTCTTACTACAGTGTGCTTTTACAAAGTAACCAGTGGCTGAGCATCAGATAACAGGTGATAATCAAGACAAGTAAGGTGTTTAGAAGTTAAGATTTAAGGCAGTATCTAAGACCAGGTAACAGTGTTCCAGATGGTTTCCTGTAATAAAATCATAGGATTCCAGTTTGAATAATTCCATACAGTGACCCCTAATATTACCATATTCATCTGTTTTAGTGGTACATATCTAGATAATACCATAATGTACATAAATGGTGCTAAGTAAGTGTGTCAGGGTTTGAGTTGGACTTAATTGTCCATAGCATTTTTCATAACATTATTTTGTTTTGTGGGCCTCTGCAATTAGTTCTTCCGTTATGCTCTGTCTTAAGGCAGAATCTGGGCATGGCTGAGGAGGTATTTCATTTAAGCTCACACTCCCAGAAGCAGTAGACAACACTGACATCCAGTCTCAGTCTTTTCAGCTTTAGACCACTGTCATTCATTGACCATGTGCAGTACTGAACAGAGAAAAAAATCACTCTCATCCTGCCTGTGCTTCTACTCATACAACCAAGGACTGTATTTGCTACCCAGGCACACTGCCCGCTCATGCACAGCTCACTGTTCCACCATACCCCAAGTCCTTCACTGTGAACTTTGCTGCAGTCAGTCTGTCCTGAGCCTGTATCACTGCCAGACCAGCCTGCTTCTCAATGCATTTGATTAATCAAATATTGATTCCTCCCATAGTTTAAGACAGCTGGAACAAGATGCTATTGATGTAGAGAAGGAATCTCAACTGGCGAATCTAAAGATCAAAGAAATAAATAAACAGAAAGCAGAACTCGTTACTGAGTTTATGTATCTCACAAAGGTATGTATTTGTATCTTGGTATGTGTTCCACTTTTATTCACGGAGTTCACAGAATATTCTGAGTTGGAAGGGACTCACAAGGATCAGTAAATCCAACTCTTAGGTGAATGGTCCATCCAGGGACTGAAACCACAACCTTGCTTTATTAGCACCATGCTTTAATCAGCTGAGCTAATCTCACAATAATAGGAAAAGTCCAATTCTTTTAGTTTAAGTAGGAGACATGCAGTATTTGCATGCATTCCTGTAAATGTTTGAGCTAGTTTTCTTCAAGAGAAAGTTCTTTTGAAGGTTTTATGAACTTGAACTTGTTCATCTGTCATTGATCTGTAGATCATTTGCTTGTGTTGATGGAGAGTCTGTGACTGAAGTCTTAACAATCCATGGTTTGATTCAGTAAATACAGGAATGAACTCTGTAACTGTTTCATCCAGTATGTTTTCTGAATACTTCCTAACTCTAAAATTTTTCTTCCGCTCTAGTTCATCATCTCCCTTTTTTTTCTGTTCTTGTTTTTACTGAGAAAAGAATAGTCATTAGTTATGTGAAAAAGTGACCTGAGTGTCTGTGACTGTGGAAAATGTCAAGGATAGGAAAGATACTCAGGTCTCAGGCTCCAATGTCATAAGGCTTTTCTTTAACTCAAGAAACAGTCTGGACTTAACTTGTTGGATTAGCTTAAGCCTGCAAGTCCTAGTGATGGAAGATGCTGTAAGGTGAATTTTCTTGGGTGATTTTTTTGGGGGGGGTGGGGTGGGGAGGACTGGTGGGGTTTGGATGGTTTGTTTTAGTAACTAGAAGACATTTAGTTCCAAGGAATCCGCTTGTACACTCAGCAAGAAATGGTCCTGTTCTTGCAACCGCTTTGAGCATGTCTGTTTTCCCTTTGCCATCACTTACTAACATCGAAACATGTTCTTGCTTACCCCTGAAAAGAGCTGAGTGTTACCTTTGAAGCGAGGATGATTTCTAAATATTTCATTTGCTGATGTTTATATAATACAGAAAAAAATACTCCAGATGGATGGGTTGTTTCTGTTTGTTGATAGGTGTGGACTTGGCAACGATGGCATTGTTTCAGAGATCACCTTTGGGTCAGCCAGCCACAGTAGTTTGGAAATGCCAAAGAATGGCAGAAGGCACCTGCCATGTTAAAAGTATTACTTAAACTGTAGATTACTTCACAGAAATTACAGAACTTGTGAAGCTAGTAACAGTGCTGAAAAGTAACTTCTCAAAACTTGTGCAATGTGCTGCTGTTGTAAAGTGCAGCTGAAGTTGTTTACTGAGTGCTGTATGACCTGCCTGAAGAATGTCTCTTAAATTCTTTTTCACCCAGTACAGGAAAACAGATCTGACACATACTGTGTATTTCTCAGAATACCAGGAGTGTAGGGGAGGATGGATGGTATTTGCCTGAAATAGTTATTGATTGCAAAAAGGATTTATTTCAACTGTGTGTTAACTCAATTTTCACACATGGTGTGCTGTAGCAAATACATGCTAGTACATACTGAAAAGAAGAAAATGGTCTGGTACAAGGAAGATATTTCATTATATGTTTCATCACAATAGTTGAAATCCATACATATCTAGTTGTTCCCGAGCCAAACTTCATGAATGCTTCCAAAGTTGAGTCTTTGTATTTTCTTTATTAGGTTCTGTAGTTATACTAGCTGTAAGTTATTAAAGTGAGAAAAACTTCAGTAGTTGTATGTTTCAGACATACTCATTTCTGCCACAGAGGGAAATTTAAAATAGACAGGATTTGTGTGTGTATGTGAATGGTAATATGATCTCTTTTTTTAGAAGAGTTTGTGAGTCAACTAGAGAGACAGGCTGCATGTGTACTTACACAAACACACACGGCAGAGTGTACCTGGCACGTACCTAATACATATCAATACTTTACAGCCAGTTGACAGAAACAGCCATGTTCCATAGTTACAGATTCTGGCACTGCTTTTAGATGTAGTTCTGTTTGTGCTGTTGTTACTGAATAATCTTAAGGCTTTCCATTTTTTTTATCTCCCTTTTTAAATTTTTTTTTCAGTTTGCATTTCTGATAGTTGTTTTTAAGCTGTTTAAGAGAATTGGAAATAGACATTTTCCGATGTCCAAGTTCACACTACAGAAATTCAGATATCAAACCTTGTCAGATCATGGCTCATTGTGGTCAGAAGCTAACACACTCAAATCTTCATCTTGTAGGTCCTCTATGTTGACAGCTGAAACCTTGTCCTCCCTTTCATTAAGGGAGAGGATTCTTTTGTATTTATAAGCCAATCATTAAAAAAAAAAAAAAGAGAGAAACTGGTGTTCTCAATGCCCCATAAATTAAAGTTTGAAGATACCCTTCAAGCAGCCAAGAATCTGTTGCTGATTTTGAAGCCTCTAGATCATTCCTGAGGCCGACTTTTTTAAAGAAACAAGCGTTTTAATGTCAACACTGTCAAATCAGGTTCTGGAAATCACTGAAGCCTGTTAAGAAGCTTCCCAAATAGAGCCTCCTTCTGTTTTCAGACACTTTTCCAGTTAAGAAACAAGACACTGGAGTCACTGTACATCTGTCAATCACCTTGTGTTGTCATTAAGAGATGTATATATCTTCGTGTTTATTTTTTGACCTCCTTTCATCTCTATGTGTGACATATGGTGGCCACCAAAATCCACCATGACGTCCACCAAATTCTGTCTCTGAGAAACACTTGAAGCTGCCTTGGCTTTTCTTACGTTTCACATATGGTGAAGGGAAAGAGAATGTGGGGTTTTTTGATGTAAAATTGTTTGGTTGAAAGTGATGTGTGTGTGTGTGTATACGCATATTTAGAGATGAAAATATTTGGTGACTGTACATCTTGAAGAACTTGGGTCACCAATAAGTCACCTTTTTCATTGAATTTGACAGCAGTGTTGATGAGCCGAACACAGTGTGAGATTGTGTGTTATGACTAAAAAAATTGGATAATTTCTGAAGCCCGATAGTGATTATATTGGTTTTGAGTCTCTGGTGGAAAAAAAATTATCTGTTCTGTTTTCTTTGTAGGATATCATTCCACTGAGCATCCTCAAAGGGGTTTTGACTCTTCGAAGGAGTAAGGTGATTGCTGAGAAGACCAAACTAGAATCAGAGTATAAACCAGGAACTGTGCAGCTAAAAGCTGCAGAGGTAAAGACTTCTATGAATACTGGGATATCTACTATGACATCGTCTTATGTGCAAGTTCAAAAGGATGCTTTTCTGTCTTTGCTTAGGAGTGGGTATTAGTACTGCTAAATATTTAGCCTTGATTTCTGTAGTTTGACTTCAAGACAGATAAGCTGCTGTGAAAATGTACCCAAACAGTCATACCCTGGATCTTTTTGTTGAAATACATCGTGTGTGTAAAAACGCTAGCTGTCACTTGGAAGTATTATTTTTCTTCTGAGTCTGTCCATGGACAAGTAGCTCTGACCCATGTGGGAAATACCAACTCAAGATGAACCAGAAAGTGCAGCAGCAGAACAGAACTATTTTACCTTTCTTTCATAGCTCATTGTCTTGTGCTGTAATTAAATGCCTTTTTTTGCGGACAGAAAGGAGGATGTATGGCCCTTGTATTGATCATATTAAGGAAGCTTTGCTGTGTTCAGGTAAAAAGACAGTTTCTGAGGAATTAGTTCTGCAGGCAGATATTCTTTTCGAAGAGTAGAGGATGCTGTGATGCTCATGGATTGCTGCATAGAGGTCAATTTTTGTATTTGTGTAGTGGTACAAGCTTTAAGTGCTCTGGGGAGTAAACTATGAAAGCAAAGAGAGGTAAGTTTTCTGTTTTCTTTACCTGTAACCTACTGCTAATTCAATTGGATTAATAAAAATAAGAACTGGAAAGTGGTTCAGAAGGTAAGTGATAGTTATTTTGCATGGATATGGATACATACTTCCAAAAAGAATGACCTTGGCATGTCTTTAGAAAACCACTTGAGGTTATGGTTTCCGTCACTTGCAGGAAAACTGGGCAGAGGAGAGCTTCCTAAGAGGAGCAAAGAGTGACTTGAAGACATAGACAAGTCCAGCATGTTATTTGGAAAACGGCTGTTGCATCAGTTCTCACATGTGATGCACCTTTTATTCGGAGTTTATCAAAATCCAATGCAAGTGACTATTGCTAGAGCTCAATAAGGAGTAAGAATATATTACAAAGCCATGTGAGCAGTGTGTATTTTCACTGGGAAATGTATTTAATGTTTTTAGTTGTCTCCGCCCACATCTTCATCATTTTAGAGAGAAGCTTGGGCTGGTACATAGTTAGATGTCTGGTCAGCTTAGTAGACAGTACTTGTGAGGTAAATGTTCTGATAGTTTTTAAACAAAAATTGCCTCCTTCGCTAGAGAAGAGGTGTTTGAGTCAGGTGGGATCCCATTACTTGTCGTTACTGGGTTATATTCAACCCCATCACTAGAAGAAATCATATCAGTGCTTTATTTTTGATGGTTGACTCAATGAACATTAAAACAAATAAAACCCTAAAATTAGTAATCACAGTGGTTAGAATTTCTAGAAGTGCACCTGCTCTGGAGGAAAACTCCTCTGAGTGTTCAAGTGCATCTTAATTTTTCATGTACATGGAAATCCAAAGCTATACTTCCCCGTATGCTGTGTAAGTGTAGAAGACCCTTCTAGAAGATTTTACCATGAGGAGATTAGGGTTTTTTTGCTTGAGGTTTTATAGTACCTGAGTAAATATCTAACAGAGATTTGAACCAGACAGAAACCCCACTTTAGACATCTAAGTGGAAACCTTTTTTGAGGTCTCTGCAGTAGGACAATGTGGAGAGATAGGTTGTTTGTTACTTCATTTTTTTTAACAATTTAAGTGGAAAGGCTCAAAAAGGACATGTTTTTGAACAAGTCCAGTTAGCAACAACAGATTTAAGGCGTTTTTATTCTATCACTACGGTTCAAGTGAGATATAGTGATATCTTACCTTTGTATTTAATTTATTTAATGAGCCTGGGAAGTAAAACCTGTGTTTGTGACCCATACTGAACATTAAGGAGGATTGTTAGCCCTATTTGCTCATTAGGTAATTGCCACAGTTTCCTGCACGTTTGTTTATGATGGTTGTTTGAAAGTCTTGCTAATTGACTTGCTTTGTTCATTTATGGGCATGGGTTCAAACAAATTCATGAGAAGTCCTTCACTACTGCTAGCTCTGTTTTCTTTAACCAGCTTCTTATTTTGCATAAAACCAATTGCAGTACTGATGAGTGCAACAGAATAGGAGTTACTTGTGCATACAGAATAGAATTGGTTTCTGCTCTTTGGTAGAATCCTTTATGGAAGCTGTAATTGCAGCTCTAGTGCAGAACTTTCCTGAAGTACATGGATACAGCTATTTACAAGCTGATTCTTATGCCGTTGGCTGAAACAAATTTGAAGTTTTCTCTAGACTTACCATTTTTTATGGTAGCATCTCTGTTCAAAATGGCAATTCTTAGACCTGCTCTTTTTATCTATGATTGTTTTATTGAAGCACCTTCAGGAAATCAACAGGAACCTTACCATTCTGTTTAGCATGTGGCCAAGACAGTAAACTGGCAAAGCTGAATGAAAATTGAAACAACCTGTTGTTGAACTGTCAGTGCATTTATTCTGGTACACGCTTCATAATCACATCCAATGTCTATTTCTTTCCAGTCTTTCTGTTGAATACTGAAGTTTCCACTGCCAAACATGTATTTTCCTCTTCCCTGAAGAATTTTATTTGGCTTGGATCAGGCATATTCCATGTTGAATCTACTTGGCATTTGCAGTGCCTAGAGATCACCTTGAACTCTTATTCCATGCAGCTCTGCAGGGCTTGAAGTGGAAGCTTTAGGTACAATTGAGAGTTGAGATTACCCACTTCAAATGATTCAGAATTGACTTGAGCTCTGGAAATGGTCAAACACATAAGTATAAAATCAATGCTGCTTATATAAAAAAGTATGGGTGCTGCTGACTGTATCCTTTGCCTTCATGATCATGAAGTCAAACACATTTCACATTAAGCCTTTAAGGCTTTGAATTTCTGGGTCCCATTTTAATTTAGGACTTTGTAAAACATTCCTAAATTTTTTTTATTTAATGTATTATGTGACATATGCAGATATCCAATGCAATGTAAGTGTTGTGCTGTATAGGTTTGTTTATGCCAATTCAGTGTAATATAAGATCTTGGCTGTAAACAGAAAAAGCAACATCTTCCCTTTACTGTTTTATCTGTACGGCTCTAATGCCAGTCCTTCTTGCCACTCCTGTGACATTACCCTCCTTCTCTGCAGTAGACTTCATGAAGTCTTCATAAAAGACCTTAAAAAGGTCTTGTTTTCCTCAACCTTTCTGAAAAACAGTGTAGAAAAATACAGTGTGTTTATGGAGACTGTAAAGTGCTTATCTCTAAAGCAAAATATAGTGCTTGGTGTGGAGAAGAGGGGAAGAACAGGATTTTTGATTTGATACATGTTGAGAAGAGCAGCCCTAATTCTTGAGTGTGAGAACTCCGTGGATGATCACTCACAGTCACATCTACTACTACTACTTCTGTTGTATTTAATGAATAAGGACTGATTAAATTGCCAGAAAGTAATGAGAGTTGCTATCAGTGTCTGCGTCCTGTATTTCAAAATAAGTGTTTCTCTAACTGCATAATCTCCAAAGGAAAGCTTTGAAATTTTTTCACCACTGGAGGGCTCCCATATTTAACTGAGGTACACAACAACAATAATTGGAAAGATAAAGCTCTCATAAATATAAGAATATAACTAAATATTCCAAACTGTCAGAAGAAAGCACTGAAGGAAAATACTGTGCATATGGATTTTTGAACTAGAATTTTATGCCTCTGAAAAAAGTGGAAATAATGTATTCCTGCAGTGTACTGGTCAATTGAAAAGATGGAATGTATGTGTAATCACTGAGCAAATGTATAGTAAATTAACACTGGTTAAAATCTACCAGTATGTTTGTAGTCCTTTTCCCTTCTGAGCGTAGGCGTCTCCCAGCTGTCTCACAGTGGTGCTCACCTGAGCTGGTAGGCTGTAGTGAGCAATCACTCCCAAACACTGCAGGCTCAGCAATTGGAAGCAGAAGCATTCCACATACAGAGAGATGAGTGAGTGCGATTGCTGGGGTCAGGTAGAGAGAGATACTGCAGACTTTCCAAATTCTTTTGCCTGAATACTGCTTATTTGACATAATCTTTAGCTTGGTGTTTTGTGAAGGTACCATATTTTATGTACTGTATTTTAACTGCTGTAAATGACTGTTGACATACCATTGCATTGTAACAGTCATGGGCTGAGTTAGCTGCTTACCTATAGTAAGTTCCAAAGAGTTTAACCTTGAGACCACTGTGAAACCAGAACCATACCTGCATTTCAAATACTTTTAAGCACTAGTTTAAAAATAGTGTGTGTTTCTTTTGTGTTTTTCTAGCTCTATTACAGAGGTAGAATATGAAACAACAAATTAGGTACTTCTGATTGTGTAATGATGATGTTTACCTGGTAAAATGTCAGCTGAAATAATCATTCAGTGTACATCATGTCCACTGTGCTTTCCTAATGAGATAAATACATTTAAATGTGACCTAATATAAGGCTCACAACAGTTGTGTTTTGGCTTATAGGTAACTTCCTGTAAAATAGTCTATTTTGAGGCATCTATTAAATCTACATGCACACTTGTTTAGTTGAGAGAAAATAAATTTACCTGTGTTAGAAGAATTTGCTTTTGACAGTTTACCTTGGCATCTGTTGACTTGGAGCAGAGAGGTATAATGAGTTCTGTTTGTTGAAACAAATTTTTTCAATATTCTAACATTCAGTCTGATTTCACTTCTACTTTATATGTGGTTTGTTGCCAGTGTGCTAGTGTCATCTCTAGAAATTCATAATAAAATTTAAAAATAAGGTGTATTTTTTAAAATATCTTTAACATTTCTGACAGCAATGGTTTCATGAACTGGATGATAAGAAGCGAGTTCTTTATGAGAACTGCAAGGAGCTGATGAAGCAAGCTCAACAGGTCTGCAAATTGAGTCCAGATCAAGATTTTCCAAGAGAATTGCAAAGCGTATGTACAAAAACAAATCTCCACATCTGTCTTATATGTATAACTTCTGCAAAGAGTATTCTTTATATTAGAGAGCTCCCAGTAAAGGATCATGTGTATTTCTTTTATTGTCACTTAACCTTTTAAAGAACCTTTAAATAGTGCTGGAATACCCTCTGACTATCACTTTGTTTTGTGCACAGGGGAGAGAAAATTTGATCTGAGATTTTAATTAAAATCCATAGTATTTTGTTCACAGAAATAATTAGAGGCTGTATTTGTCTAGCTTCCTTCTCTGTCCAAAGTAGTTTGTAAAGGGAATTTTGCTGTGTTTAATTTTGAATATGCAACATCCTGGTTAAAAGTAATAGAATACTTTATGGTTTATTCAGTTTCTTTTTAGAAAATGTGAGTCCTGTATTAGTATTGCTTTGTAACACTTGCATCTTTTCTCTTGTAGAGTTTTCAGGCTCTTCCAAACACACTGGAGGAAATTGATGCTCTTCTGAATGAAGAGAAGACCAGGGCCTCCTGTTTCACAGGCCTGAATGCTTCAGTATGTTCAGTGCTTACCTTCTACTCACTCTTCCTCCCCCTCTGCTTGCACTGTACTTGCTTTCCACTCTGTGCTACATCCCTTGGTATAGGTATAAAAAGCTAGACAGCAGGAACAATGTGCTGTAAATGCCAGATTCTGCATCTATTCAAATTTTAAGTAGGTTGTTCCAAGAGAACAGTGTGTTCTGTGCCTTTTAAAAAAAAAGTGAAAGAGGTAATGCTTTACAATTTCTTTGCTTTAAAGCTAGAAATGTTTAGTGTGCAGTGCAATAGTGTATATAATTGTATTTGAACATTATCAGTGCAGTGTGATATTATTACAGTAAAGGTTAGAATTGGGAAACGTTTTGTTGATTACCTTTTTTTTTATTATGGCAGGTTGTTGAAGAATACAATAAGCAAACACAAGAAATACAGCAGTTGACAAAATATCTAGAGGAAAAGAAAAATGAATTGAATAACTATAGGCAAAACATTTCACAGGTAATAGCTCAAGTTATCACTTTAGTATCATTATAATCTTATTTCATTATACATTTTAGAACAAATGTATGTACAGAAATAAAGGGTAACATTTCAAATTGTCTTGAGTGTAAACTGAGATGTGAGCTTCCCTAATCATGATGTTTCTTTAAATGCTATCTTTAAGGGAAAATTCAGTTTTTGAACTGGTTTTACATGGGTTTGTCTTTTAGGTCAAAGAAAGGTGGTTAAACCTCTTGAAAGGCATGATTGAACAAATTAATGCTAAGTTCAGTAAGTTCTTTAGTTCTATGCAGTGTGTTGGTGAAGTTGATCTTCATGTGGAAAATGAGGTAAGATTTATTTTTCATATGGAAGAATAACATTTTTTTGCATCATCTTTTGTCCCTTTATTGCTAGAGGAAAGTAACAAGTGGTCATTTGGAGATGTTATTTTTAAAAAATAATGAACTTTTACTGAACACTTTGTGTACTGAACTTACTTACCAGTCTGATTTGAAGAAAATTGGGTTTTTATCCAGATAGATAGGACTTCACGTCTTGACTTGTGGAATAGGCTTGCAACTTACAGAGCTTGGTTAGAAGCTGTAACTCAGATTTATGAAATTAATGATTTGATTCTGCATTTTCAGCTGATTTGTGTTCCTCTGTTATCATCTATATCTACTATTATTAGGTGTTGATTTCTTTCTACATGTAGTTTCTACTGGAGTGTGCTGGCATTTTGTCTGTTCTGGAAGCAGCAGTCATTGGGCCCATCCTGTTATGCTTTCAGTAGGGTTTACCTCTGAAGAGTTTAAAGCATCAGTAGAATTTAGGGAGAAATAGTAAGCGCAGTGAACAGAAAAGAAGTTGGATATTTTGTTTTAAATTGATCTCTCTAGTGATGATTTCAAAACTTACATGTGTTAATGCATAGACTCCACAATAGTGAAAATTAAGACTTAAGCTTTTCTTTTTTTTGCTATTGTAAATTAACTCAAGCAGCTTTTTTAAAAATATTTGAAGTGGCAGCTATTACTCGGGGCAGAATAGTGTCCGAGAAGGCTCTGTATATGAACTGCATAAAAAATGGAGACTAGTGTGAAACAGTAGGACATTAAAACATGGACTTTTCTGGTCTTTTGATAGTTACCTGCAGAGTCAGATCTATTTTACACAAAACTATCTTTTAGATAAAAGTAAGTTGGCAGTGAGAACACAGAAGGAACATTAAAGCAGTTCAAAAGCAAAAGGAGTCTGGACTGTCTTTCTGAGTATCTTCTTTGGAAGGTCTTGCTTTTCTATAGCAAAGATGTCACAAGTAGTTTTAAGAGGTTAGCCAGTGGTATTGTGCCAGTGAGTAAAACTTCCTTGCTCAGGGGGATCAGTGGCAAAAATGCAGAAAGGTAGATAATCTGTTCCTGAGCTTGGATTCCTTACCCTTTGCTGCAGCAGGGTCTTTTGCCTGACCTGTAGATATAAAGAGAAACACTCTTGAGGTAGAATTATCTTTTCTTAGAAATATTTGTGTGACGCTGAAGTTCAAACCTCTGTTAGCCTGCCTTGCAGGCTACTTGAGATCTGTTGATGTCCTTGGTGACAGTAATAGGAGGAATCTTGGACATTGGGAGAGATTTCACAGAAAGGGAGACTAGACATTGGAACTACCTGCCTAAGGAGGTGGTCTAGTTGACATGGTGGTGTTCAGTAATAAGGTGGACTCTATTATCTCAGAGGTCTTTTCCAACAAAATTGATTCTGTGATTCTGAATCTGTGATACTGTGTGGAACACTTCACTGGGTTCTTCCTTGATGTCCTAGCACAAGCCTCAGTGAACATTTTGACTTTCCTTGGCTAGCAGTGATAACCCTCACATTCCTTGATTTCCCCACGGGGAGTTTTGAGCATCGTTCTTGTCAGGTCTTGAACATCTTGTCAGTTGTAGAAACTGGCATTCCAAATAGTCTGGCAACAAAGGCCTGACTTTCTGACACCATCATGACTGTGTTGGAGGGTAAATCTTTCTTACTCAAAGTTTTGCTAGCCTGTACCTTGTTCACTTTCCTGAGCCTAGCTTCAGTCTGTGCAAATGGATCTAAGATTATAGTGGGTCTAGAGACCTGAGATCCTAGTTTTTATTTCTCCTTACACGAAGTTGTGATCAGAACAACTGAACACAACTTCAGAAATATTAATGAGTACTCTGAAGATTTCATTTTTCTCTGAATCATGTATTTCCTTGCATGATACTTCTTTTGAATCACATCTGTTACCTGACACCTTTGCATTGACTCAGGCTGCTGACCAGTGTCACTTTACTGTTAAAGAAAAGCCAGGATTGGAATCTTTGTGTGTGGTTTTCCTGTGTTAAGGATGAAAAGAAAATTGCTGTGGTGAATTTTGGACTGCTTGCACTTGAAGAGGTTCAGATGGGATCTTAACCTACACACCACCATCACTCCTTTGTTCAATTTGGTAGTACCATGTACCCTAATGCCCTAATTTTTTTTCTGATTAATGGGATTTATAGGGACATTGTTTTCTTCTTTTTCTAACCAAGATTTTTTTTCCTACTGATGTTCTGAATGTGTATGAAACCTTTCTTACCAGGGATTCAGAAATGAACAGATCATTGTCATGGGGAAGGAGTGTTGTTGAAGTATATATATGAGATTTAAGGAAAATAGATGAAACAGAATTAATATATTGATTTTAAGTTGAAACTGAGTAGTTTGTAGACCCTTGTAGAATATTTGTCATAAATTTCTTCAATTTGCATGTAATTATAAAATAAGCTGTATTACGAAGAAAATGAGTCCGACGGGTACTGGCTTTTACAGGAGGAGTACGACAAGTATGGGATTCGCATTAGAGTCAAATTCCGCAGTGGCACTGAACTTCATGAATTGACTCCATATCATCAGAGTGGAGGTGAGAAGAGTGTTTCCACTATGTTATACCTGATGGCTCTACAAGAACTCAACACATGTCCTTTCAGGATTGTTGATGAAATAAATCAGGTGAGGATCAATAGTGCAGTATCGAACTTATTACATACAGGTGCTTATGACACAGTGAAGAGAACAGTTTTGGTGTTTTTTTTCCCCTTTTAGGGAATGGATCCAGTGAATGAGAGAAGAGTTTTTCAAATGGTTGTCGAAACTGCTTGTAAAAAAAAGGCATCTCAGTACTTCCTCATTACACCAAAGGTGCGTGGCAGAAAATGAAATGAAAAATTTAGTGTAGGAGATTTAAGATTTGTGTGATAATACCTCTATAAACACACTGTATAACTTAGCTCTGTTTTACCTAAGGACTTCATATTAAAGGGTAACTGAGAGGATTTGTCCATTTTAAGGACAGTCCTGGCAAGAATTGAGGCAACTTAGACCAAGGCTCATGTCCTCAAAAAACCATTCAGTGGAAGTATCATATGTTAACCACCAGTGGCTAGGGTTACCATGGAACAAGGCCTCTAGCTAACACAATTCAAACTGTAGAAAAGACCAATTTCCAAACAAGTCAGATGATGATACTGGAGGAGGAGCAGGCTAGTGCTGCTGATGTCTGAAGAACTAGAAGAGGCCCATATTAATAGAGGAAAACTATTCAAGTAATAATCTGAGACACAGAAGCTGAGAAAAGGTGAGAGCGAGACTCCAAGAGTGCTTAATTGTACTCTTCTGTTAAAATAAAAATATTAAAAGATAATTGACTTACTAAGTGATGTGGCGATCTGATGCCAAGGCTTGAAAGGACTAAGGTAAGTACAGTTCACCCATACCTTTAACAGAAACTAATGGTATTGAACTAGTGAAGGTTATATGTGCACCAGGGAGACAAGCAGTCAGTAGTGGGCTGGTTTTTATTAAGATACCGGGTCTGCACCCTGTTACTCACTGTTTTAGAAAATCTGGCTGGTTTATGCTATTATTTTCTGTACATAACAGTTGAAGGGTCTGAGTAAAGCCACCTTAACAGCATTTACCTGACTGAAAGTGGGTGGAAGGTGGGTGCTGCTTGTTCCTTCTGATCTTGCTGTATACTTGCCTCCACACAGTTTCATGGTTTCCTGACCACATTACTTCTCTATTGTTCTCTGTGTTACCCACTCTCTTTTATCTTCTTGAGATTCCCTTCCTTATTGGATCAGCTTTTCTGTGCTCTTTCCTGCTTTGAGAAGGAACAGAATGATTTAGATGTTGAAAAAAATAGAGATAGCTCAACTAACTATAATGCTTCCCAAATCTAGGAAACTGTAGAAAATGACTGTCTGGGGTTCAGAGTTGTGTTCTGTTCTAAAAGTTGTGCTCATTGTCAAATTACTAAGAATAGAGACGGGGAAATGGGAGTTGTGCAGAGCTAACCAGAAGGAAAAGAATAAAAATAAAACGGGTAAAAAAATCTCAGAAGCATTATTCAGCAACAAAAGACAGTGCTATGAAGAGGTGGCTGAAGGTATTACATCTTTCTGGCTACCCCTTCTTTCCACTCCCCACAAACAGGTGATGGCCACAGCAAAGTTGTAATGGCCTGTCACAAGAAACATCAGTGAGAGAGCACGTCATGTACAGATTTTAGCCCATAACAGTGTTTGAGTGGGCACATCAAAGAATCATTGAAAGGCTGCACAGGGCAGGCTGAGGAGAAAGCCAGACTGCTGTTGCAGTGCCTTACCTGCAGTTCTGAGCCTGTGCTGTATGTTACCACTTCCTAGAAAGCAAGGATGTAATCACGTACTAGGAAGTGTGACTGATTGCCATTCTAAGGTAAATTCTATGAATGTACCCAGTGGATACAGGGAAAACTGTGACCCTTTTTTTGTTGACACCTTCCCCAGCTATATTTTTAAGCAAGCTATAGGTGGGAAGGGGTATAAACTAGTATGCAGTAAAGTTGATTAGGAAAATTGTATTCTGTAATTAATGGTCAAATGAGTAGATGAACTGAGTGTATTCCGTAGAAGTGGATTTGAAAATCAGTATTTTTAATAAGAATCTGTGCTGAAACAAATTACGTTTGTTAAACGTATGAATTATCACCATGTTGGGAGTTAATCCTTTTTTGGCTGTAAAGCAAGATTAGAATTCTAAACAATCTTAGGTATCTTTAATTGAAAACAGGATTCATTTCAGCACAGACAAGCATAAAATTTGGTACTTAACTGGGAAAAATCAAAAACAGCATCTGGTCTGAGGCCTAAATGACTGGGGAGACAAGTTACTGTGGATAATAAGTTGAGCATCAGTTACAGGTAAATCGCTAAACATCATCCTCACCACTGCACATAACCCTACAGCTTGCATGACATCTGTCTCCTGGGCTTGTGCCTGCAAGATTTGGATTGTGGTAAGTGTCCAGCTTTGGCTGTGACCTTCAGAAAAGTAGTTTGGGGGGGCTGGAGTTAGTCCAGAAGACAGCAGAGCAACTTTTAAGTAGTTTTGATTGAGTTTCCGCTAATGACAATTGCTTAGCTTAGAGGAGCACAAGGCTAAAGAGAGACATAATAATTGTACCCAAGTAAATCTACTTCCTATCCTGCCCTAGGAAAAAAAAAAGGAAAACCAACTGTTACTCTCTCCCTCTTGTGGATACAGAAAAAAGTACTGAAATGGTTTCTTCCAATAAGAATAGTGACACATGGAAATTGCCTGAAGAATGAGTGGAGTCTCTTTGAGGTGGTTTCTAGGAACAAATGTACATCATCTGTCAGAAAGGCTATAATTCTGCCATATTGACCTTTTGAGATCTAAGGTCTCATGTAGACTTCCCTTTTTAGAAAATGGGAAACATGTACCTATTTTGACTTTGGGGTTTGTGTTTTTCACTAGCTCCTGTGGAATCTCACTTACAGTGACAAGATGACTGTGCTGTTTGTCTACAGTGGACCTTTTATGGTGGAGTCAAAAAAATGGAACACAAAGTATTTCATGAAGCGACGACGTCGACTTTCAAGGATGGCTGAACAGTGTATAGCTACAGATACGTAGCTATATATATAAAATGTTTCTGTAGAAACATATATATATAAATGTTTACATATATAAAATGTTTCTGCAGACCTTTTTTGAAACATTTGGCTTTCAAGACTCCAGAAGTTGTCAAAGAGGAGAACCTGCAAAGAATTGATAGTTAAGGACGTGAATCTTAAAATTTACACAGATTTGAAGTGCATGATTTCTTTTTGAAGCCTATCATAGTGGTCACTTTCTCTGAAGAACTTGCTTTTTCTCAATGATAGGTTTAAATAAAAAAGGAAATTTCTTGTATTTTTCTGGGTTTTTTTTCAGTAATGCAGCATTAGAAGTACAGTTAATTTTTCTAGGTTATGCTGGACTAATTCTATTACCGTTGTTTTTTGGAGTCTGGTTTTTTTTCCCCAAAAATTGCAATTAGCTTTTGGTAAATAGTCTTCATTTACCACAGATATGGATGTTATCTGAAGTTCCCCTATTGAAATGTAACCTTTTTTAATTAGTTCAGATGATCTATAGGGAGAGAAAGATTTGTAAGTAGCTGAGCACTGGTTTTTATTTTGCGAAAATACACCTGAACTTAATATAAAGAATATGGTTCTATGAATGTATTACTGTTGAGTAAATACTTTATAATCATTATTTATCATTTTTGACATAATGTTTCATTTTGTAGTCCTCAAGGGATAAGGTCACAAAATCACAAATATTTGACAGAAGAGCTAAAAGAGTGTGGAAACTTGAGCTCTGGTTCAGGGTTCGGGTTGGTCAGCAGAGTATCCTCAACATAATTAAAATTGCAGGTCTGTCTGTCTGTCCAGTGTATTGCAGGGTCTTTGTTTTATATGTGTTCTTTGATAGACAAAATACTTCGCTCCTTGTAACCCTGAACTTTTAAGGTGGTTGTTTTGTTATGTTTTTCATTTTTATTTTTAGGGAGTTGTAAAAACAGACATTCTGTTTAGTCTCTGAGCATCAATGTATGAAAAGTGCAATTTGCTTTCAGTGTCTAAATAAGTGAAACTACTTACATGAACATGTGTTAAGACTTGGTTCTTCTGTGACTAGAGAGCACTATCTGTTCTTAATGCTGTCATGTTAGAACTTCGTGGGATTTCTTTTTTGATTTCAGTTCCTTTCTCATGTTTCAAACTGAGGTAGGAAATAGAAGTGACTTATTTCAAGAGGATGACACTTCAGATCCTGTCTCAGAAAATTACCTCTTGTGGATACATGGCTGCCACACTGCACAAGTGAAGAGGTGTTTGATTTTTCCTTGAAGCCATTGATCACAGGTGCTGATTTCATTGTATCTTACTGCAATCTTAATACAATACTGTCATTCATATTAACTTACCCTAGGCAGTGTAATGAGCTGCAAAACTACCACTGTCATGGTACTAACAAATAGATCTTCAGTGTCCAGCAGCTCTCCTACCTGAGGCCTCTGGGGGAGGTCTGTATATGGAAGCAGCCGTTGCTGTTTGCAGTGGGCTGCACAACATGGCTGTGGCCTCCCATACACTGGGTCCTGTTAACCACCTGCTGATTTGTGTGAGAGGTGCATCCAGAGACCTTCTGGTGTAAAAGGGAGCCTTTTGAACTTGAAAATCCACATGGAGTTGCCAAATGTAGCTGCAGTATTACAGAGCATTCTCTACCAGCTAACAGGGCCCTTCTGTGCTGCCAGCTTCCTCATGCTTTGCTACTGACATTCAGCTCTTGCTATAAAAACCCGTGGAATTGATTTCAATGTAACTTTGAGGAGGGGAGAATGAGTGGGAGTTAAGGTTAAATATACATGTGATATCCAACTTTCCCTGCTGACTAGACAGGACCTCTCAAAAATGTAGAAGTGGAAAGACCCCAAATAGTCTAAACAGTTGATGTATAAATTGAGCTTTCTCAAAAAATAGGTGCTCTGTTTAGACCAGCTGAAGACTAGGGCAAAGATCTTCTTCCACCACCATCTGCAGTTCTAACAAACATCTGTCTCTGCTTATGTATTGCAACAGAGAGAAAGAGCATGGAAATTGTGACTTACTGAGAAATAAAAAGATCTTGGGGGAAAAAAAAGCATTTAATACAACACGTACTTGTGCAGGTACATTATTGTTATTTAGGAGAGATTGCTTAGTCAAAACAACAAACTACAATGAGGAGAGACCCTTGCACCACTACACTGCTTTTAACATGCTTAGATGAAGCTTAGTTTTGTACTGGAAATAAAAGAAATGTGTCCTGACAAAGTTGGTCCTGACTGGAAACATCTGTTCTCCAAGTTTTTAGAGTTAGTGAGAGATGACAGAGCTGGCCTGGGCTGCAGGATGCTTACTGAGAAGTATGGTAGATGCTCTTTAGAGGCTGAGATAGGCACCTGCTCCAGGCCTCACAGCAAGTGGTACTTAGAGTTAACATTACTAGAGGCTTTTGTCTTTGATTTATTCCAAGATGCCTTCTGTTCCTCTTGAAGTAAACTTCTCCAGTTGTCCAGTCTTTCTTCTGTTGATCTATTTGTTACCCCTACCAGGCCAGTGGGGTTTTTTTGACAGATGTACTGGTTTGGGCTGGGATAGAGTTAATTTTCTTCATAGTAGCTTTTATGGGGTTATGTTTTGGGTCTGTGACCAGGAACACTGTTGGTAATATAGGGATGTTTTAGCTATTGCTGAGCTGTGATTGCACTGCATTGAGTCCTTTCCTGGTTCTTGCACTACCCCACTAACACAAAAAGTTTATAGGAAGTTGGAAGGGGACACAGGTAGGACAGCTGACCCCAGCTGACGAGAGGGCTATCTCGTGCTGTATGACATTGTCCTCAGCAGTGAAAGCCAGGGGAAGAAGGAGGAAGGAGGGACATTTGGAATTACATCTTCTCAAGTAGCCACTGTGTGGGATGGAGCCCTGCTTTTCTGGAGGAATAGCTGAACCCTTGTCTGTTGATGGGAAATAGTGAATGAATTCCCCATTTTGCTTTGCTTGTGCATGCGGCTTTTGCTGTAGCTGTTAAACTGTCTTTATCTCAATCCACGAGTTTTCTCATTTTTATCCTTCTGAGTCTCTGGCCCATCCCACTGGGGGAGGGTGAGCAAGTGGCTGCCTGGCACTGACCTGCTACCTAGGATTAACCCACATTGTATATTGGTCTCAAAACATGACTTTATGCCCTTCATTATTGCACCTGGAGCTACATAAAATGGTGGCAAATATCTTTGCTCATTGTGTACTAAGAAGAGCAAGTCACCTGCTCAGAGGGAAGCATGGATATGAGAACATGGCAAGTTAGCTGGAATGACAGAATTCACTTTGTTGGGGATAAGGAACCATGCACAGTGGCAGTCAGAGCTGATTTTGCAAGAAGAAAGAAGGAGGGAACAGATGATAACTCAGGGTGGCAGAAGATATCAAGGAGCCTTGGAAAAGAACAAAGAGCAGAAGAGGGCACAGGCAATGTGCAACATGAATGGTTCAAAGCAAATCAGGATGATGTAATTTAAAAGGGAAAAGTCTCTAATTCCCCCTTCCCCAGTTTGTAACGAAAGCTGTAAACTGTGAACAGTATGCAGCTTGATCTTAACTGCAGTCCATTAGCACTGGTTTGCCTCAGTTTGGGTCATGTAATAACTTTTTCATGGAAAATAAAGGGGTTTTTTGACTTTTATTTTTGGTTTGTTGGGTTTTTTTGGTTGGTTTTGAGGGGGATGGATGTTGGTTTTTTGGTTGGTTGGGTTTTTTTGTTTGTTTGTGGGTTTTTTGTTTGGTTGTTTTTTTTTGCATAGGTATTTTGTTTGTTGGGTTTGTTTTTGGTTTTCCTGAAGAATTACAGCATAAATCCAAAGCAAATGATCGACAGAAGGAGTGCAAAGACACTCTCAGACACTGCTGACAGTATCAGCCTCACTTTGTGCTCCTGCAGTGATGCTTAAAGGTCTGTTCAGGTGAAAAGCCACTGATGTTACAGTTTTCTGTGGGATGTGGTGGTTGAGGAATCTGATTCCACTTTGTGTCTGCTTCTGAGCTGAACTGTACTTTCCATGAAGAACTTTTTTGGTCAGAAATTTTGTAGTATTTAAAATACACTTTGCTGTATAAAATATCCTGGCTTGGTGCCAGTATAATTAAAGTGCTACAGTCTTCAGTGTGTATGTACTTCCTTAAGCATCAGTATGTAAAAAATCAGTATGTTCATGAAAAATCATTGGAGTAAGTTATATTGGGAGAATCTCCTTTGTTTCAGTTTGGATAAATTTACAGTAAGGCTGTCCCCCTTGATATGTTTCAGTTTAAAAATGATAGCCCTAAGAAATGTGGTTCGTGAGGTATAAGAGCTGAATGTAGCTTAGTTTCTAGATTAGGCCTGGATTATCTTCTGCAGTTCAGAAAGGCAAAGGCAGTGATTTGCCACCAGCATTGCACAGGCTAGTAACAGAATTGTGGTTTTCCCTGGCCATGTGTTTTCTGACAGACTTTTTCAGCTTGGAAACACTATTCAAGGCCAGCAAAGCACTCATTAACAGCAGAAGAGGCCAAACTTATATGTGGTCTCTCCAGGGAGCTCTAATGCAATTTACATCTACGTCTGCTGAAACTTCTACTGTTATCTTTCTGACCCCTGCCCATTAGCCAAAAGAGGAAAAAAAAGCCATTGGGAAAAACTCAAGACTTTTCTGTGTACCTTTTTAGCACAGTGTGTGGAGGGCTCTGATGTTGTCTCTCTTCCAGTAGGGTTTTCTTGTATCTTGGCATGGTGAGCTGCCTCTGTCTACTCAGATTCTCCTTGTGCTGTGGTTTACACACTCCAGTTCCTTGGTACCTTGTGTTTCGTTGCGCAGACACTCAGGCATTATATGGCCTAAGAGGCAACAGACAACACTGAAATAGAGACTGATGGGTTTTGATATGAAAAGCGATGAATTGGAGGCCACAAGCCAGTAAAAATAGAGTAACAGTTGCAGCAATTTCAAAAGTACAAATCAAAAGCAATAGGGATTCTTCTCTCTCTCACCCCAAAAGCCATGAGTTGGAAAAATACAGAAAGAAGCATCTGTTAAGGATTAGAACTGATGGCAGTCAAGATCTTCTCTTTTTGAAATGGAAAGATTTCCACAATACTTGTGGAAGTGTTTGAGGAGGTGTTTTAGGGGTCAGGGAGTTTCTCATTGAAGAGAGCATGACACTGAAAACATGGTAACTGCAAAATTCTTGCCATTGGGAAAGCTTCCCCTTCTTTAAGGCAGTCCCTTAAAGAGTAGCTGGGTAAGTACAGTTGTCTGGCAATTGTGAGTTCACAATTAAATTACTGTTGATGAAATTTGTCAGATGTGGCTAGGAAGTGCAAGGAGCTCAAGCTGGAACAGATTGTTTCCAAAGCAAAAGCCATTGAGAAAGTAGTGGTTGTTACAGAGCTCTGATGCAGAAAGGAAACCTCACTGACTCCTGAGCCCTGGAAGAGGGAGTGCTGAACAATATTGTTCTAGACTCCTATGGAGATCAAAATCATCCAGGTCACCCAGCAGGCAGATTCAGAAAGCCACCCTTCCTCATATGCAGCTTTCTGAACCACTCTGCAGGCATTGAACCGAACTTATAAGACATTTTATGGCATATTTCCCTTCTTCTGTTCTTGGCAGAGAGGAAGAAGGAAAATACAAGAGACCCTCACAACCTTTTAGACATTGTGCTCTCAGAGTCAGCTGGTCTGTGTTCAGGGTCACTCTTCCCTGTACCACTGTTGAAGTCTGCCAGCACCACTGTGGTGCACCCAAGTCTTCACATGGCATACAAAGTGCAGTCAAAATTTACACCACTCCTGGCAAGACTGCTCTTGGAGAGTGTACTAGATCTCAGTGGTTGGAAACATCCTCCTAAGGCTAAAGCCTTCTGTGCACTAGGAAGATTTTTGTAGCTGTTCCAATTACAGCACTAAAGACAAATACTAGGGGTTCAAGGTGAAGAATGGTAAATTTGTAGAAAGTCTTTAATGATGGGCTTGCAAGGGAATGAGGCCAATGCCACAGTCCTGTGTCCCTTATTCCTAAAATCAATGACAAGCTAAAAGAAGAAAACCTTATCCTGAGTTTATCTATCCTTTGGCCATCCACCCCAAGAAGAGGAAACTCCAACTCAGCATCAAGTCAAATCTGGAGGCTACTTAAAAGTTTAGTTCCAGGTGCAGATGGCATGCTTCCACCTGACTGTCTCTACCTGCATTGGTGGAAGGTTATGTGTTCCCCTGGGTCCAGGGCTTATCCTGCAGCCATACCCTAGCACTGTTCCCATGTACCAGGTTAAGTTAGTTCATCTAAGTAGTTGCTTTTAGCAACTGCAATGTCAGTGACTGTAAATGTCAGTGAGCTTTTTGGCACAGGGCTCCTTGACCTTCTCTCCTTCAGAGGCTAAGCAAATGGTTTTTTATCCCATATGCCAGCAACCCTCCAACACCACGGAAAGCTCAAGGCAGCAGTGTGGTTGCACAGGCTAAAGCATCATTAGTTCAAGGAGCAGCTGTGTGAAGCAGAGCACCAGTCTGAGCTCAAAAACCATGGAGCAATGGGAGACAGACTTCTTAGGAGCTGGAGCATGCAGGTGATGCGACATTTTTCCCCCACTACAAGTTGTGTCTCTCTCTCCCTGTTGTACTGGCAGAAGGAATACCTGGGAAACAAGACCCAAGCCAAATAATGACTAGCAAGACTAAACCCTTCAAAGCTGGTTCATACAGTACTCAAGCCATGGATTTCATCATGTGCAGCAGGATTTTTTGTAATCATTGATTACAAATCAATGACCACTGCTTGACTCCAATCATTCAAGATAAAGTTGGGGTTTTTTACTCCTTTTTTCTTTATTTGGACAATATATATACACATATGTACAAAAACATCTATGCCTACTTTTTTTTTCTTTTCCTTTTTTTACAATTTCATGTGATTTACAAAACAGGACAGCAAAATAACTTATAAAGAATACGAATACTGTACAAAAATAAAACTGATTAAACTGTTGGAAGTTGGTATTTTACAGTGTTACAGATCACTAGTTTGTAAAACAGCACTTTGAAGTATGTGTCCAGTCTGGGCTAAGTCCTTCTGTAAGCTGGAAACAGATCTGTAATACAGGCAATGAAAAACTTCAAAAAGAAGAATGTTACGCATCTATACCTTTAAAGCCATGACTTCTCTATACTAATGGACTTTCTTAACCAAGGAGAAGAGCTGTCCTAACTTCAGCACTATTAAGTACTTCCAAAATAGTACAAGTACATACGGTATTAGAGAACCTGATTTTTCATTTCTTTTCCAACATTTGCAACACTCTTCGAAACTTAACTTCAAGATGCAAAGAACTAACCTGCAGTTTGTTTTATGTGTTAAAGCCATTATTTGCTTTTACTAAAAAAAAAAAAAAAAAAAAAAAAAAAAAAAAAAAAAAAAAAACAAATTAACAAAACAGTAATATGAAATCCCCAAACCTGATTATTCCCAGCATATTGTTTTAGTGGTTAATGAATTGCATTAATCCTGTCTGCCTAATGCTGAAATACAGCATACATTACCATTTTTTCAGCAACAGGATCTTTTCACCAGCAATGGTGACACATGTCTTGTATGTCCCATTGTCCCATGGACTGAAGTATTTCCCTCTTGTTGACTCTTTCAGACTTTGCAGGAAAAACAATGTTTCTTTAAATATGCATTCTACCCCAAAAAAGCAAGGTGGAAACCATAAATCTGGCCCTTTACTTCCACGTATTGGTTAAACCCGGTAGCTAAGTGACCAAAATATCTACATACTGATTGAGGAGCTGCTTATCAGTGGCTTCCCATTGTGGTTGACAGAATGTGAGGTTCTCTTGTATTTCACAGCATCAGGCTTTAATTTTCCAAGTGCTGCATTTATCCCACAAAATGGTAACAATCCAGACTGCAGGATGGACTGGAAATCTTGCTTGATCTTCAGAGAGAAGAAGGAAGATGAACGTGCATGCACCTTTGAATTTCACTGGGCTACTCGTGGCTACTTGTGGCTCTGACCCCACTCAAGGCAGCATGAACAGTACTGGTAAGCAGAACACTTTCTGTATTTCTAGATCAATAGAAATACCAATGCTACCAGTTTTTATTGTGAAGAACCTATACCCCTATGACTCATTTTGAATACAAGAAATTAAAGTTTGGTTTCTAAAATAAATGTTTCAAAAAGGTGAAACGGAGGTAGAAAGTGTGCTTGGTTTCCTGATGTCTTCACTGAAGAAAACACATCCCTTTTTTATTCCACAGACTGTTCAATATCCCCAATGCTTTAAAAGCAGTTCTCTTCATATAGACAGAATTTATCACGAACTACACAGGTAAAAACACAGTATGCAAACTGATTTCTAATGCTGAAAGCCATATTCAACTGTAGAGGAAAACACTCTACTTTCCGAGTTCATTTTTTATGGTTTTTTTTCTAGGAAGCAAGCTTTTTATCAGATAAAACAATAAGATACTGTAATTGCAGGTGTACTAACAAGATTTTTTATGTACAGAATTTTACAAGATGACCTAAATTCGTCTGCAGTGGAAACACTTCAGGTTTCAGTGTGATTACTCACA
Source organism: Manacus vitellinus (assembly GCF_001715985.3). NCBI lineage: Eukaryota > Metazoa > Chordata > Aves > Passeriformes > Pipridae > Manacus > Manacus vitellinus. The sequence continues at coordinate 2,796,750 of NW_021940917.1, read as the reverse complement.
AGATGAATTTGGCCCTAAGTCTCTGTAGTAGGGGTGAAAAACCAAACAGAAGAATGTTTCTGGAAAAAAATAATGTGTAAACAGAATTCTCCCGCCTTTATGCAGCTGGGGAGGGAAAAAATATATCACTGATAACCCCTTAAATTTCATGCTTTTAACATAAAAAAAGATTGAAATATTCAGCTAATCACCATGACTGAAAGTTTTCATTCAGTGATTTTTTGCTCCTTGTAAAGAGCAAAAAACAGCTTTCAAATAAAAGTAATAATGCCTTTATCAGCATTTGACGTGCCATGCATGAAACAGGTACAAAGCAAGGTACCAAGAGAAGCTTGTGTCGTAAGGAGTATTGCAACAGACCTTCCATATTTCAAATTAGCTCTTGGTTTTCCCCGTACTCTAGAGAATTAGCGATCAAGAAACAAAGGAGCCCTTCTGAAGTGCTCTTTACAATAGTTTCAGGTGTTTCCATTAGCAGAGTACTCTTAAGGAAAGATCTACTCTCTCCATAAGCATACACAACTCCTGGAGGGCTCAAAGGGAGTTAGGCCATGGTATGAAGAGAATAAATCTTTAAGGCAAGTGCAGGAAGAGAAGAAGCCTTTAAAAAAGCAGCAGTTTGTAAGGATGGTAGCTGCTATTATGCACCCATTCAAACAAAACACAGCAGAATAAAGCACTGTTAGTGGCATTTCTACAGTACAGTACTGTATTATTGACAAGTAAAGTACAGGATCACATGAGAGACATATGCTCAGCTCCCACATGCCCACCACATTATCTAAGCAGACTTGTATTTTTCCAGGTAAGTGAATAACAGAGCTAAATACACATATGATCAGAAAATGACTGAGCTGTTGTGGGTTTTTTTTTGCTTTAAGTATCTTCTTGGATTATACATGTTTTTACTGGAAAAGTCCAGCTTATATTCAAAAGTATAGTTAATGCAAAGAAAAATTAAAAAGACCCATTTATTTAATGGGCCTTCTTGAGTATAAATTCACCTATCTCAGTATTAGTAACATATGTAATGTTCTCTTAACAGTCTCTTTAAGTGCAGGATCACTCTGACACAGAAGTAAACCCACTTCTACAATGTGCTATGGAGTTTTTATCTGAGAGTTATTTATGTGACTCGGAAAGTGTTTTTACTCAACAAACTCTAAATACAAGCAGCATTACACTGTTCAACAAAACATGTTCATGACACAGCAATCACAAAGACTTTGGGGTCACGCTACTATGGTGGCACAGGCCAGACCACCCTGTCATATGTATGTACACCAGTATCAATGCTTTATGTTTGAGGAGGTGGTCGCCTCCTCTGCTGGCTGTCCCTTCCCTTCTCTCACCCTACAGTCTGCTTGCTCCAGACTGTTGTTCTCAGAGCAGAGCACGGGAGGTGGAGGACAGGGATGGAGGTGCTGAGTACTTTTGTTTTTTTAACATCGGCTACATGTGCTTTTGGACAGTGAGGGTGACCGGCACCATAGCGGATGCTCGTGCTCTGGCACCATTGCCTGCATCCCTGCCCCAGCTTGCCTCTCCCCCACTCCCCTCCCAGGGCCAGCCCTGCCTTCACAAGGAGCTGCTGGAGCTGGACTTCTTGGATCGCTTGATCATGCTGGGGTGGAACTCGGTGTGGCGGCGGGCGTGCTTGGTCAGGTGGTCACTGCGCATGAACCGCTTCTCGCAGAGGGGGCATCGAAACTGCTTCTCGCCAGTGTGGGTTCGGTAGTGCCGGGTGAGCTCATCGGAGCGGGAGAACTTTTTAAGGCAGTCAGGCCATGTGCAGGGGAATGGTCGCTCACCTGCAGGGAGGAAAGGATGACAAGAGATTTAGGGAGGCAGGGGTAATGCAGGTCAGCACATACCAGCTTTGCTGAGGAGCCAGAGAACATGCTGCTGAGGGGGAAAAAGCTGCTTTTGTTTCCTCCTGTGGTGCCAGTGGAGTCTGTGGACTTGTCGATGACTTGCTTCATCAGGTTTCAGTCTCACCTTCAGCAGAAGCCAAAAGCCCCTCCAACCACATGAAAATCACACTGTGATGCAGAACCTTACATGACCTGAAGACTCTAAGCAACAGATGAGCACTGCCTGTTCCTATATGCTTTTCATGTTGAGCTCAGTAGAGTGGTTTGGGAAACGAGAGCCAGAAGTACTCTCTGACACTTACATTCTACTGAACAAAAGTATTTGTAATTGGTTAGAAAATAAGCAAAAAAAAATCCTTCACCCATGACAAGTCATTCCAGCCCACGGACAACTGAGTGGGAAGCCATCAAGGAGAGCACTGAAGTCTTGGGGCTGCAAATATGTAGAGCAAAACCACCGCAGCCGCAGAGAGAAGTCCCATGCTCCCCTACATGGTATAGCTACGCCACAGGCCCTGAAAGCCCTAGTAAGCCTCTTTTAATACCTCAGCTGCTGTCACCATTGAGCTCCTGATGATTTGGTGCTCCCTAACAGGGGCTGCCCCATTCCAGACCAACCAGTGTGCTGCAGAGCTGCACCTGGACGAGTAGGACCGCATAAGTTACAGCAGCTTAGCAGCTGCATGCCCTGAGCTTGCCTCCCTTGCCTCATGGCCATGCTAGTCCTCAGTCAGGGGAAAAGGATGGAGCAGAGGAAGCCAAGTCAGCCGAGTGCCTGAGCCTGGTGGAGGCACAGCTGCCAGCCATCCTGAGCTGGGACTTTGGGTTTTTTTGTTATACATGCATTTCTTGGCTCTCTGCTGTATGCTTTTGGATAAGGTTGAAAGACTTTCTGAACAACCACTGCCTGTATAAAACAAATTAATTAAAACTGTACGTAGGCTCACCTGTGCATGAAGGTCACAACTGCAGTTACACAGCGGAGCAGGACCAGGAGCTGTACAGAGGCCTCACAACACTGCTCTGCCCCAGCTTCGCCTTGTCCGGCGCCTGCCCTCAGCATCTGAGGCAAGTGTTTCACTTGTACTGCTCTTTTGCTATCTATCTCATGGTTTCTGTCTCAGCTCCTGGAAGCAGGTGGTAGTGGGAGGTGCATAACAGCTTTCTAGCTCCCCCCAGGAGTGTGGGAAGAGTGCTATACATCCTGCATGTGTGGAGCCACCTAGTATATGGCTCTGGGGTGTGTCAGGCACTTACACCCCAGAGCAGCAGGAGCAGCTGAGGTGTCCTTCGCCATGTGAGAGACTGAAGTGGTTAATGGTCAAACATTGTTTAGATCACCAAAGGACTTTGCCCACTATATCAAACTCTGCAAAAAAGCAACTGCTCATCTTCAACCACCAAGACCATCCCCTGAATATGCCTCCCAAGTGGAAATGGGACTGTGAGTTAAGCCACCTGATAGAAACTTGAGATAAGGTAACAGTGAGACTATTGTCCAATTATCTCAGGTGTAAGGAGAAGTACACAATGCTGGGGGAGACCACAGCCCAGAATCTCATTTGCTAAGGAAGGGTTTGAATACGCTTCTCCCCCAGCCAAGGGGGAGGAGCAGAGTTTTTGGGTGTGTGGTGGTGATCCACATAAGACAGAGGGGGTGAACACCCCCCCACTGGAGGCTACAAGCTTTTGAGGCTGATAAGAGGCAGATCCTTGGAGGTGGGATGGTGCTTTTTATCATGCCAACTGTCCTCCCTCATGAAATTCACTGTTGTAAAACTCCCCTCCCTCCCCCTGGGGAAAGTCTGATGGGGCATTAGCTGGCTCAGCTGCATTGATGTGAGAGGCAGCTGTCATGTCTTAGAAGGGGTCATACACCATCAAAGACCCCCAGAGCACCCCCAGACTCATTTCTGAGGCCTTCCACCAGAGGACTGAAACAACCCCTTCAGGGGAGGTACCTGGGTGTTCCCACCAAGCGCATGTTAACCCCTTGGACTTTGTGTTTTGTGGGCTTTTTCCCCAACTCAGACAGATCAAGACTGTGACCATCACTTCAACCAATGGACATCAAAATTGCAACAATCAACTCTTGTCACGGAATCCACAGGTGGCAAAATGTTTCTCCTCTTTTCCTTTTTTCCTTCCTTCCTTCCTTCCATCCTTCCTTTCTTCCTTCCTTCCATCCTTCCTTCCCTTGTACATTTTCTTAAGTGATATTTTTATGCTTTCCTATTGCGATATTACTATAGTAATAATAAAAACTAAAATGGCTACATATCTGTCTTCCACTGCAACCAAACTGTTCTAAAATAAACCCTAAATATATATATATATCTGTACAAACACCAATCATTCAGTGCCATTTCACTCTAATCTGCCTCACGGGATCTGTTAACAAGAACCTGGGTTACCGTTGCCTTTGGGAGTGGATCGTAACACCCCATCTCCGGAAAGCACATTTCCACCCACCTCAGGACAGCTCTTCAGCTCTGCATAAGTGCCCAACTGTACAGCAGGGAGATGAGGTGCCTAGGCAGGATAACAAGCATCATAGTCTCTGGGGTGCAGCACCTACATTTTAGGCATGGTAGTATCCAACCTGAGTGCCTAAAAGCAGTGTTTAAAATCTGGCCCCAAGCAGCCCTCAAGACACTGAGCTCCTCCTCCATGCTCCCCGGGAATTGCACACGGCAAAAGAAGAAGAAGGCCTGCTTCTGGAATTCCCTGTGAAACATGATGGGAGCAGCATGACCTCCACCATGGCTACCCCACACACCCATTTCATATGATAGGGGAAAGCACTCTAAAATTATGCAGCACAACACAAAGCTTTACAGAAAGGCAAGGTTTGCTCAGTATCCCTCGTGTATATTTGGCACTGCAGTCCCCTGGGAACCAACCCAGGGCTTGGCTGGGGGAGCACACCAAGGCTGCAGAAGACTGCTGTGGTGGAGGCATGCCTTGCTACCCACAGGAGAGCTAACTTGTAGGGATGCAGGACAGGGAATGCAGCAGAGATCACGGATAGGAATGAGCAGCTGTGCTCCTTCGATTCACCAGAGCTGCCACAGGCACCCACCACCCACTGAGCTCCCAAGTACAGTGGCTGAGAATGGCTTCACCACCTTGGCAACACAAACCCACGGAAGCTGTCACAGCCACTTGGGAAGTGCCTGTACAAAAGTAGGCCAGGCATAATCCCTGGCACCTAAATGCATTAAACTCCAGACTTCTCATAGCAGAGACACAAGGGGGAGGGAGGCTTTTCCAGGCCCTCAGGGGCTGTCTCCAAGCTCACAGGATCCACCACTCCCCTCAGTCACAAAGCTGTAAGGGATGATACCAGCCCAAAAGGGTGATGTCAGTGACAGACTCAATAGGTGCAAAGCAGGGGCGGAGTTTTCCTCCAGGAGGCTTTTAATGCAACGCACATGATAACTGTCCACCTGGCAATGCTGGTAGCTGTATTGGCTATTTCGTAACGCAGCAGAGATGTTTGCGGAAGAGTCCTCTGAGAAAACAGGTCTTGCAGCTCATATGCTTGCTGGGCAGGCAGTGGCCCACAGAGCTGCAGTGCAAGCTAATGCTGCCTCCATCTGGAGATACGGATTTCTTGCCATGTTTCATGCATGAAATATCTTTTCTGTATGATTTTTCTCCTTTAGTTTTGGGGGTAGTAATACTAAAGCTTGAAACAGCAGAATGAACCATCAAAACAGAGTGCTATTATACACTGATTCTGTTGTTGGCTGTATGTTACTAACATTTTAAGATATGCCTTAGATGGGATTTCTATGAAGAGATGAAGGAATGGCCAATGGTATATCATGGTAGTTTAAAACCATGTGTGATAGGACCCTAACACAGCAGACACAAGAGGTAAATATTTTTCTTTAAAAACCAAAAAATTAAAAAATATTATCAAGGGTAGCTTACAGAAGTAAGAAGTGAAACAGAAACTGATTCACAGGTGCATCTGCAGACTCCCATTCTTTGTGCTCTGTGTTGCCAGGAATGTAGTGAGAGACATGGTTTACTGTGACCACAAGCTAATGGTGGTGATTCACAAGTCTTCTCTGCAGTCTGAAGAACTCCTGCTCCTGCAACCCTGTCTTGTTTTAAATACCATGTGGATATAAAGGCCATTGCAGATCCTTTCAATGTTTGCCATCTTGATTCACCTGCCCTTTTCTACCTTTTCCTTCTCCCTACCCGCTACCTCAATGTTTAGTTTCTTCTTTCTGTGCAAGTTTAAACTTGCAAGCTACTTTGCATGACCCAGGGCAGGCCCACTTTATTCTATTCCATTTCCATTTTATTCTGAATAGATGATAAATAATTTAGCTTTTTTGCCCTACCCCAGGAATTTCAGATTTTCCCCACTGTGGTCTTTTGCAGGAAGAGTTTATGAAAAAGAATACAGAGTATTAGCAGACTCATTAAACATAAGTACAGGTGGTAGTGATATCCTGATCTGTCATTGGTCTTCTCACCACAAAATGCTGCTTTATGCAGGGATGACTGAAGTTAGGAGCTGCAGTTCATGGTGTCTTTAACAAAAACAGGTTTGTTTGGTCAAAAAAGGGACAGAGAAGTCCTTAGTGACTTTTTATTTTTCTGCAAGGGAAGGAGGCTGTGCTTGAGAAAGCTGATGACAGTTTATGATCACCCACTTGGACAACTCTCTTGGTGTGTAACAGGACATACACTAAGACTAGAGTACACTGAACTTTTGCAGTGAATGAAATACTAATTTTATGTGAATTACTAAAATTGCTTGAGCACTGGCTTTATGGAAGACATTCAAACATTGCTGTTGGTGTGGACAGAAGTCTGGCCAAGATGAACTGTTTTAGTAGGCTCAAACTGTCTTCCTTGCTGACAGAAGAGGGGTTGGACACAGCCATGAGTCTAGAGCCTGGCACCAGCACTAGCTAATGCAGGACAGTTTGCTATCCAGTAGTATTAATGATGCTGCTTCGCACATGAATTAGAAGCCAAATAGCTATGGCTGCATGAATGGATGGACATCCAATTAGACCAATTACAAGAGATTTAAAACCTTCACTGGCCTGTGTTATTGAAAACGAAACCACCAAGTACAAGGAAGGGTTGTGCTGCCCAGTAATGCAGCCACTGTTTTAACTGAGGAATGGTTCAGAGTTTGACCTCATGGCTCTGGCTCAGCCACTGTCATGACACAGCCAGCCAGTACCTCCTGCTGCAGGGATGCCCACCCTGCCTGCAGCACCTGCCCTGAGGCCCAGTGTGACTGAACAGCAGCAAGGCTGGCCTCCTGCCAGAAAACTCAAGCAACTGAAGGAGAAGAGGGAGAAGGGAAAGCAAGCAAATACAGAAACCCCAAATTGCAAAATCTCTTGCCATCAAGCAAAAGCAAAATAGTTCTGGCAGAATTAGCTCTGCATGGTTCAAATGACAGGCTCTAATCCCCTCTTTCTTCTTCCAAGATCCTCCTGTACCTCTGGCTGCTGGTGCTTGACATTTTCAAAGAAATCTTGGTACCCTAGTAATAACTGAAACCAAAACCCCAATCTTTAACTTAAAGATGTCACTGATAAGCAATTCTTTACTTTTTTTCCTGTCATCCCACTCAGCCACCACTCTTGTGTGTCTCAGTGCCTACTGAAGTATGACAGGTTCTGTAGGTGGATGTCAAGAACATGGTCCAGTTCATTGCAAGAGGGGAAAAACAAAATATGAGGCTATCTTCCTTATCCCAGAATCCCTGCTATCTCAGGTCTCTCCCATTTTTCTCCCCAGTGTGTTGCTTGCTCCACACATCCTGAACGAGGAATTTCCTGTGGGACACTGGACTTTGACTGAGTGTCCACATGCAAGATACGCTGGTGAAGATGGATCTTCAGGGCAGACAGACTGGAGACCTTTCAAGCAGGCTTTTTCTTCTTCAGAGATATTCCAAAATCAGATCATTAAAACACACGGCAACAAGGTACAGATACTGGTGCAGAGTGAGATCAGTGATGAGGATGCTATATACTATGTGTGTAAACCAACGCCTTCTGGAACACCTAAACTGTGGCCATCCAACCCAGCAACAGATCAGACAGACACTGCCTATGGGATAGGTGACAGATGGATGGGTTCCAGCAAGGGGTTTATTCTGCCAGTATTCAGGATTAAACACCACAGGTTTGATTCAAGTTCTGCTTTCAGCAAGTACTTAGAATGTTCTGACATCAGAACCTCACTCAGCAACTCCTTCAAGAAGTCCAGATGCAAAACCACCTGCTAGAACCCGCTGCTGCTGAGACTCTGAATTCCAGGGAAACTCTGTACTGCTCTTATCCTGCTGTGACAGAGCATCAGATGCAAAGAATAGCCTTACAACTTCTCTGTCAGAGCAGAACCTACCTTACCTGACTTACAAAAGGCTTTCTCTGGGGGACTGGGCCTCCATATACATGTATATGTATATATAAAAAATAAGTATCAGTCAGGGAAGCTACTTGGGAGAGGAGAGACCTTTCCAAACCTCACAAGAGAGAGTAAAATCTACACTGTCATAGCTGAGATCAGTGCTCTCATCAGTGCTTTTAGGTACATGGAACAAGTACTTCTCCTTTCTTGACTTCTCTGTGTGTGAACTTCCTCCATTTTGCAGTAATACTTAAATATTAACTGAGTACTGGAGAGAGACTAAGTGCTTAGGGCACTTAACTGGGATCAAAGAACATTGGATTTAAGCTCCTGTCCTATCTGAATAATCAAATGCTCACTAAGAGGAGACAGCTTGGACAGAGAAAGGAAGAATGCACTTCTATGTGCATTCAGAAAGATAATGTAACTTTTTTTATTTCACTCTGAATTTATTAGCCAGTGTTTCAACTGACTTTCCCATCAAGTTTGAGGTACTTATAACGTGCTCTCAGGCTATTCACATTCATCATAAACAGATGGTGAACTGTACTACCACAAGTTAACAGTATCTGAAGTGTGCTTTGCCTTCACTCCCTCAGATCCTCTTTGTTTAATCTTAGATTGGCTCTTCCCTGCTCTTCCAGCTGCAGGTAGGTAGCTGTGCAAGGCCAGAAGCACAGGAGCAGCAGTCTAGTGCACAAAATCACAGCAGTCAACAAAGGGGAGCGATTGTTCCTGCATGGATCCTGACAGCTGGGGCTGCAAGACATGCAGTGACATCCACCACATGGTCTTTAGTGCCTCAGTAGAACAGTGTGCGGGAACTCCATAAAGCTGCAATTTCAATACATCCATCTGGAAGCAGGAGTTGTGCCCTTACGGGTGATGCCTGCTCACTGCTTATGTCCTACATGTGCACTTCTTCACGTTGACTCAATTGATAAACAAACCTTTCTGGAGTGCTTTCCCACTGCGACACATAGACCTGCTTAATTTTTTCTTTTTTTAGCAGAAAACAAAAGAAAACAACTGGGAATTAGGCTGCACTGAACTTAATCTTGAGGATTTTTGCATATCTTACTCAGCTGGCAAAACTTCCAGTCAGAATGATCATGTTTCTCCAAGACCTGGAAATATGCCCATTAGAACTCCAGCAATTTGCATATTTTCATTAACCCTTGAGAATGGGTGTTCCAGATGGCATTCTGAATTTAGCAAAAAATGTCCTGCTGGCTCCACTTTTTGCTCTTTGGTCCTATTCTAAAGGATCTGGCAAAGTGACATTGCATGAGTTGGATAAGAGGGGCTTAAAATGCTAAATTTCAGATTATGCTCAAACAAAATCCCCCAAAAAGCTCTCAGTGAGCAGAGGACTGTCAGCGTACCAGCATCTGGACAGTCTGTTGAGCCAGTGCTAATCTAGAACACAAATAATAAAGCAGCAGAGTAAAATGCAAACTGATACAGGGGCTGGTCTGACACCATGATATCTAGATAGCAGCTGCAGCACTTGTTCTTCCTCTCTACTGGAAATGCTCCTCAGCTTCACTGTGCAGATCACCAAGCTATGGGTCCACATCTTTGCCTAAGCCCTGCTACCAAGTGTTGGTGAGAGCCAAATGCCTAGAGCACTCAAGGGTGCATCAGCTGTCTGGTGTAGCAAAACTATTGACATTGTTTGGATCTACTTTACACGATAATGCAGAACTTTTCCCACATTTGAGTTTTGTGCATCTAAGCTTTTAATTAAGGGCACCTGAGGAATATGTGAACTTCCCATCGGTCCTCAGCCTCTCCAGACAAGTAAATTCCTACAAGTCCTGTAGTAGGAGGCATCTCACAAACTAGTTTTATGGTACCTTCTCTGTCCCTCTTTCCTGACCACGAGGATCTGGTCTCAGTGGCCATATGCCCTTTAGCTAGATTACATTCACACCATCATACATAAATTCCATAGAGCTTGTTTCTCCTGCCAGTTTCTCTCCTTGCCCTTTGCTCTGCACTCCCTGGCCAAGACTTCTAAGATTGCTTGTTTACTCTCATATGCCTTCTTTTTCCCTGGAAACCCTCTGGCCTGCAATTCCCTCTTTGTTATGATGCTCCCCCCACTTTTGTCTTTGAGGCTAGTAATAAACCTACATAACACTTGACATAATCAAACCTCTAAAACCACCTATTTAGACAAGTCTGTGCATTTTCAAGGTGTATCTGCTGTATCCCCGTGTATCTGCTGTTGCTCGTCATTTTCTGGTTCAGTCCTTCACCCTTTCCTGACCTCTGTACTGCTTCCAGGGCTCGGGGCTCACCTGGGCCTTTTTCTGTGCTCTGAAGGGCAATTTTGCAAGACTGGATCACGACAATTCAATGCTCAAGACTCCTACGCAGACACACCACTCATAATCCCTCCTGCCACCACCAAACTCCAGCTGAGTTTACATGTCCTATATTCCCTTAAGGGATGGGCAAACTTAAGGCATGGTTATGTTGTATGAGCTATCTCTCCACCTGCCTTCCTGAAGAATAGTTTTTAGCTTGCGAGCCATCGGGCATAATATCACCTTTTCCCTCCTACACCAAACCCTGTGACAGAGATTCCGCTGGACACAGCTCATGGCAAAGAACAATCTTACCTGCGCTGCTCTTCCTGCCCAAGACACCAGAACTAAATTCACAAATTCTAAGTTACTTTTGGATGGTAGTAAAGGGAGAGGAGAGGCAATATCTCAGTTTCCATTATGTGCTTGTCCTTGTATCGCTGTGCCTTTGCAAACTGCTACATTTTGAATGTAGGTACACATACATGGGAGAAACTCTTAAGGCCATACAGCAGGTGAAAATTGGCAAGGCAGCTGGGGCTGATGGAATCCCACCTGAAGTCTGGAAACATGGGGGCCAAGCACTCCATGCTAAATTTCACGAGTTTGTGGTGTGCTGTTGGGAACTAAGCAAACTACCATCAGACCTTCATGATGTAGTCATCATCACCTTGTATAAGAAGAAAGGAGATAAATCAGACTGTTCAAATTACCGTGGTATTACTCTGCTCTCCATTGCTGGCAAAATCCTGGCAAGAATACTCTTGAACAGATTAATACCTGCTATAGCAGAAGGAATTCTACCTGAAAGCCAATGTGGTTTCAGAGCCAACAGGAGTACCACAGACATGGTGTTTGTTCTCAGACAACTGCAAGAGAAGTGTAGGGAACAGAACAAAGATCTCTATGTAACCTTTGTTGATCTCACCAAGGCTTTCGATACTGTGAGGAGAAAAGGTCTGTGGGCCATTTTGGAACATTTAGGATGTCTCCCCAAGTTCCTTAAAATGATCATCTCAGTTCATGAGGATCAGCACAGCCAAGTCAGATACGGCAATGCACTTTCTGAACCCTTTCTAATAAGCAATGATGTGAAACAAGGCTGTGTTCTTGCACCAACCCTATTCACAATCTTTTTCAGCATGGTGCTCCAAAGGGCCACGGCAGACCTTGATGAAGAAGATGGTATCTACATTTGATACCGTACTGATGGAAGCCTTTTCAACCCAAGGTGACTGAAGGCCCACACTAAGACCTTAAATCATCTTGTCCGGGAGCTGCTTTACGCCAACCCCTCATCGCCCACACAGAAGCAGCTCTGCAGCGTTTAACATCTTGCTTTGCAGATGCTGCTGAGCTTTTTGGGCTGGAAGTCAGCTCGAAGAAGACAGAAGTTTTCTATCAATCTGCACCTCAGGAAGTCTTCCATCATCCCCATATCACCATTGGTGAATCAGAGCTCAAATCAGTCCAGCAGTTTAATTACCTAGGTAGCCTCATCTCCTTGGACGCTAAGATTGACGGAGAGATAGACAACAGGTTAGCAAAGGCATATAGAGCTTTTGGAAAACTCCATAAAAGAGTTTGGTGAAATAAACACTGAAGAAAAGCACAAAGATCAGTGTTTACAGAGCCATAGTGCTGTCTACTGTGTTATATGGTTCTGAATCACGGGTCATCTACCACCACCACCTGTGACTCCTAGAACGCTTCCATCAACGCTGTCTCCATTCAATCCTAAACATCCACTGGTCAGATTTTGTGACCAATACATCTGTTCTAGAACAAGCAGCAGTCACAAGTATTGAGGCCATGTTGCTGAGAACACAGCTGCGCTGGGCAGGACACGTCTCCAGGATGAAGGACCACCGCCTCCCTAAGATCTTGCTTTATGGTGAACTTGCCACCGGCTGCCGCAAGAGAGGAGCCCTGAAGAGAAGATACAAGGACTCCCTGAAACAACATCTCAGCCTTGGCCATACTGATCAACATAACTTGTCTACTCTGGCCTCCAGTCGGGAGGTCTGGAGACACACCATCTATAACGCTGCTGATGCCTTTGAGAACACACGCAGGATCACTCTCAAGGAGAAAAGACAATGCAGAAAGAATCGTGTCTTGCCGATACCATCCAAGGAGTCTTTCTGCTGTGCCTTTTGCAACCGGATTTGTCTATCTTGCATTGGCCTCTTTAGCCACCAGTGTGCTTGTAGCAAATGTGGGTAGAGCCCTTCCCAAAACTTTGTTCGTGAAGCCTAGCCATGAATGAATGAACACATACATGACAGAACAAAGAAGTGCCTGATTGTATTGCAAAAACGCCAGAGGTCTAGTGAGGGATGAAAAGACTGTTCTCCCAGGAAGGGGCAGACTTCCTTGGCTTCCTCATACAAATCCTGCTCTTCCAAGTCAGGCTGAGTTCAGTGGGACAAGCAAGGGGGCTGTTTGTGCAAGTAGGATGTGCAGTGCTGCTGTCCACTGATAAGATCAACTCAGAAGACAATTTCTGATGGATGGCTAATTTGGGCCTTTTGCAAAGGCCCAAATTTCAAGGAAACAGTTATACAGACATTTTTAGTATCTGAAATATGGAACCTTTGAACCAACAAGTTTAAAGAATCATTAATAAGATAGAGACCTCTAATCTCTGAGCATCAAATCTTTGGCCTTCTAGTCTTCTACCTTGATTTGGTATTTCCTTTCTTGCTTTGCATTAGCTTGCCAAAGATGGTCTGGTGGGTTTTTATATCCCCAGCCACTACATAGCACAGAGCAGGATCCAGAGCTTCCCCACTTGCTTGGTTAGGATCCAAGAACAAAGAGAACTGTGGCTACAAGCAAGCTCATGGGTGTGAACAGAAATCCTGAAGCCATTTTCCAAGGTAAAGACTGGAATTAAAAATTAAAAATTTAAGACCAGGAAGATTCCGTTGGTGCTTGCAACCCCAGTCCCACTAAAGGCCACACAGCAGCAAGAAACCTAGTAGGTGGCCTGATGAAAAATGGCAGGTAAATGAAAGAGAATATATTTTCAAAGAAGATAAAAATACAGTACTAAGGAAAGAGCATTAATGCTCTGCAATATACAGTTATGAATAACTCCAGAGGTCCCATTGAATCCCACTGTTGCTAAGGAATTGTTCTGTCATCTATAAAAATAATTAACATTAGCAGTATCGTTTAGCATTTCAGTTAGCTACAATTAACTTCACATTAGGAAGCTCTGAAAGTTCATTACTGCTGGATGTCTGCAGTGGTTTTAATCACACAGAACTATCATGACGGTACATGAGCGTGTCTGAGTCAAACACCTTATACTTGGAGCTAAGGCCACCCACTTGTGAGCAGCACATGCTAAACCTCATGCCACTTCAGGAGTACTTATTATAACAGTATTGCTTACAGCAAGCTGTGTGGGTTGTACAGTACATTAATTTACATGTCATCACACAGAATGCTATCTCAGTCAACATCTATTTTGGTTCCTTTATTGAGGTGCATATCTGAGCATGGGGTAGTAAATGGAAATGATGCTAACACATTTTCTTTGTCACTTATGAGACAAGACTTTGCAAGGCACCAGTTATATTCAGCCTCCAAAAGAGCATCAGAGCTGCAGTCTGAGCTGGTAACACAGCAGTTCTTGGCACTGGTCATGAGGTCAGTACAGGGTCACCACTGACCATCCTCTTTCCCGGCTCACACAGTCTAACTGCAGAGCTCATCACTGAGCCACAACCAGTAATCCTCCCCTCCCTTCCATCCAGTCTCTCAAGCTAAGCACCCAGCAGATCTGCCAGCAGGGCACCAGCAGGCAACAGCACCGGGTCTCTTCTTCTGCAGTGCACGTACACCTAAGCACTGGAGCTATGGAAGCTTAGCTGGAGATGTGGTCATACCCTACCCAGGCGGTGTTAAATTCTACAGCTATGCCTCACAGTATGCTCCTTGGATGATAAACTCATTTTGTACTTTACCAATAATCATCTCCACCAACAGACAAAACCCAGAAAAGCACTATCATTGACAGAATTGATGTGAAGCATGTGAAATAAGCGTTGGCAGCGTTTGTCTCCTTTGATTCACTTTCTGTACTTCCGCACGACCCTTTAATTTAGAGCATTTTTAAAGCAGCCATGTGTACTTCACTGTGACCCCAAATGCAATTCAGACAAGTAAAGATTTTTATTCAGTCACTTGTACTGAAAACAAACAAAACCACCAAAACGAAAACCAACAAACGAACAGAGAAGTCTGCAGCTATTGCCCTCTCGGCGCCCAAGCAGAGCAGAGTCGGGGGCGGTACGACACATCTGCCACAGATGTGTTTAATCTCCAGGTTTCCATGCTGCCACACCCTCCGAGGCGCCCAGACGAGGGCCGGGGATGGGAGCACGCAGCCTGATGAAGCCTTTGTGGAACCCGCCAAAGCTCGGGTCGCGATAACCGATAGCGCGGGGCGCTGCTGCCGGGAGGAACGGGGTCGGTCCCCTCCGGTGGCGCC
>NW_021940917.1:2463875-2779060 GCF_001715985.3 Manacus vitellinus | reverse complement strand
GAGAGGGACCCTCCGTGTCCCCGCAGGTACCTCGGCGGAGTGACCCCCCGGGCGCGCACGTCAGGGGAAGACTTTTAGTGCCATTTTATAAGAAAGTTTCGCTGTTGGGTCGCCAGTGTTGGCAAAGATTGGTGTGGTTAGTTAAACACTTCATCCTGTCATTCGGCTAGTGTCGTCCAGATTAAAAGAATCTGAAAAACCTGACAGCTCTGTCCAAGTAACATGCCCATATCTCTATCTGCTTCAGCGAATGTGCAGAGTTTATGGAGTGTTGTGAAAGTTCACTGACCTGAGCTCAACTGGAAAAAAAGAAAACATCTTCTGAATCAAACATGATTTAAAAGAAGGGAAAGATGTTGTCATCATCCATAAACCAGTAGTATTGAGGTGTGAAGTATGTCAGTATGTTTTGCTGCTTTGCAAGTGTCAGGAGAGAGCATAACAGGGAAAGACTGTCTTCGAAATTGTACACAGGGGCCTCCATACAAAATTAGCCAAAGTAAAACCAGGTGTCTCTGAAATCATATCTAGACGGAGAAGCACTCCTGTCAGACCACAGAGCTTTTCCTTCCTTTTGTGAACTGCGTCTCAGGGAGACTGAGCTGCTGCAGCCCTGAGTTCCTCACTGAACCTCACTGTCCTCAACTGCAGCCCACCCTTCCTTGCAAAAACAGGCAGGGCCTGAATGGTGAAGGGTTTTATGGATTGCTATTAATCTCATGAACTGTATGTGGAAATAATGAGGAAGCGGCTACAGAAATGAGGCAGTGTTGTTCGCTTCCTGCAGGAGATAAAAATTAGTAGATGTCAGCCATTTTGTGTGCACGCCAGATCGCTGCGTGCAACCTCGGGCAGTAATAATCCTTTAGCATGGATAATTGGCATCAAGATGAAATAATTTTACAAATCATAGCTGGGAAAAAAAGCCAAAACACACACACGAAACAACAGAACTAGAAACTAGGTCTGTAAGTGAATCATCGTCTGTAGGGTGATGAAGATCAAATAGAGACATGAATAGAGCAATGTACCTAGCAAGGTAGTCACCAAGGGAAGAATGTCACTCTTGGCCAGCTCACAAAGAATTTTTTCCCAGCTGATCCAGCATCCATTGGCCTCTGGTGTTTAGGAGACACTAGACAGAGTAAGAAGCTGTGATCTCCAGGAAGGAGGAGCAGAAGGTGGTGTCATTCCTGTACCATGGTGTCATTCCTGTACCACTAATACTGTTGCTATATGTATTTTTCTGTGCCTACAGTCTTCTCTTTCCTTCGAAGGGGCAACAGCATTTTACACAGAAAGATGCATCCCTGGTCCATTAATCTGGACATCCAGGATGTATCTTCCCAAGTTATCTATTCAACATCTTTTTTCACAGCACTTTCAGAACTTCTTTGGCTGACACTCTCCAGAATCCTGCTAGGAGATGTCCTCATCCACATTTCAGTGACATGAAAGTTGCTTCCCAGAAGGTGACCTGCCTATTTTATGTCAGATTCTCACATTAGAAAATCCTCAGTTACACACCTCTTGCATTAATTTACACAGTTCAGAGAGGGAAATATTAATAACCAATAAAAAAAAAGAGCCCAACCTTTTTTGTTTGCAAGCTTGTTTTATTTTAAGCTAACTCTTGGCATCTAAAGATTAGAAAATAACCTGCGACCAGTTCCATAATGAGGAAGCATTCCAAGCTTTTAAAATAATTCCATTATGCCTCCAAGAATACACTGTGTACTAAAGACAAAATCATGCCTTTGCTTTTGATGTACGTAGTAGTCCAAAGCTCCTAGACTCCAAGCTAATTAGGTCTAAACAACACTTAGGAAATGATGCCAGTGGAATTTTATACTTGGAGAAAGTGTCAAAATGACCATAACTACTTTCTGAATAGGAACACACATGTGCCAGGAAATGGGAGTGTGATCGCAAACACCTTTATCTCCATATAATCCAGATTATAGGAGTCGTCACTTGGACTGTGGTGATGGAAACATTTAGATATGGTTTCAGACCATTGATTTAATCAATAGCTCAGTTTTTAGTTCACAGCAAAGCTAATTTTTGGCGATACCTAGGGTCGATACTCATAGATTGTACAGGTAAGAGGTAAGACTCAGCAGATGGGTAGGAACTAGGTAATCTTTACAGTCCCTTCCAATCCAAACCATTCCATGATTCTAGACCCACTACAGTATTTTGGTACAGCCTTCACACCTTGGGTGCCTTCATCACCCAAGAGCACTTGCCAAAGCCTGCTGTTTCCAGCTCCAAACCATCTCTTGGTGGGCAGAGATATTTGCCCTCTGTGTGGTCCAGGGATACAGGAACATAGCATGTCTGGGTGCAGTCAGGGTGGAAGCTGGCAGCAGCCACCTTTGAGGCAGCTGCTTGTTCTCTGGGTCAGAGGAGAGATGCACAGACAGAAACTGTTATGGAGGGTGTAAGAAATGAAGATTGTGACCTCCAGATGAGGGAGAAAGGCACAGGTAAGGGCTCAGGTTGCTAAGGGCTCATGCTTGAGGGGAGGGCAAGGACATGTTGCAGGGGAAGTAGCAAAGAGAAAAATGAGAAGTGAGATTCAAGAGCCTGCAAAGAAGGTGAGGGAGAAGAAGTCTAGTGTTTGTGTTTGTGAAGGAGAAGGACCCTTCCCGCAGTGCTTTTGTATTCCTCACCAGAGAGATGTGCACAGGTTCTGTGAGAGAGGAGAGGCTGCAGAGGAAGAAGAGCTATTTATTATTTCTGAGGGTTTCAAAAATGTTTTTTGCTTTCAAAACCAGAACTTTTCAGAATAAAAAGCATGCTAGTTCCCCCCCCCCCCCCCCGATCTTTTGCACCCTGACCTTGGTTTTTTTGGAGGATGAGGATAACATGCAAGCACCTGGCAGGCACACTTGAAGAAACCTAGAGTCTGAGAGAGCCCTCAAGTTTTTTTACTCCAAAAGCCAATTTGTGTAATGACTTTTAGTGGCACTGTGTCCCAGACTTTCTTTTGAGGAGCAAATATGTTCCCAAAGACTGTCAGGAATCATGTGTTCTGCTTCAAACCTTGTTCTGTTGCTTTATGTGGGATGTTCTACAGAGCACAGAGGTTTCTTCTCTGATGGTGTTTTTCTGCCAAGACAAAATGAAGAAATCCATCCTGCTTCTGTGTTAGTGTTTGCTAATATTTTGAGTGTCAGAGGCTCCAAACATTATTCCAGATTCTGCTTTGGCTTTTTTCATTCTCCAGGGCCCTTGATATAAGCTCCAAATGATTTGACAAGATGCTGAGGGACTGATTGATGGTTAGAAATGGCTGAAATTATATGTCAAGATAAATGGTCTGTTTGCTGACCTATGTTTTTAAAGCCCAGTCATGCTGAAAATTCATGACTGATATTCTGGCAACATTACAGAATGGAACACGTTGTAAAGTATTTTGCATGTATGTAGTATCTTTCCTACCAATGTGTTGCCCAGATTGTCTGCATGTGTTATCAGGGAAATACGACAACCTCTCCCATCAGACAACAGACACAGCTCCCATTGTGAAGCCTGGTGCAGTAGGAAGGAAGTATTTTAACCTTTTGAAGAAATGTATCTCAGTCACTGAATACACAGAGCAGACAAAAAGTTGCTTTATAAAGCCATCTGATGTAACAGAAACCTTCAAGTTTAACTTTTGTAGATCAGAAAGAATCAGCACAACTGTTGCTGTATAAAGGCTTGCAAGACACAGCGAGTACTCCTAGCAAATTGTCCTTCCATTTCAAAAGCGGCTTCACAGTAGAAGGCTACTGACCGAACACAATTCTGGCCTCAGAATCCAGGAGTATGAGGATTATCCATCTCGCATTCAATTTCCTTCAAGAACAAGCATCGTGAATACAGAGCTGTGCTCTTTTCTTGTTTACTACTCTGTGGCATACCATTTGCTACTTGGAGAATTTTCTTACCTTTAACTTCTTCTGGTTTAATTCTGCCCATATTCTGCGTGATGGGACTGATCATGAGTCTTGGTCTAGAGGTCTTTCTAGTATCTCCTTCCCTAACTGTCAGCAATTCAGCCGATCCTGAACCTCGGTAAGAAGGATGGCTCGTTCCTCCTGGATCTTACCTCTGCGATGGCAAGTACCCGGGGGATGCTTATGCCTCAGTGAAATTACAGCCCACATGGGCACCAGGAATCTGCATTTAAACTTAGTTTGGGTGCAGATAGTCGTGTAGCCATGGCAGCATTGATCTCAGCGTGGGCTAGCTGCTTGAGTATGCACCCAGGATCCCAGATGGATTACACTGCATCAGACACCATCCTTCTGTGTGCATATGGGTGTGTGAGCCTCAAGTTCAAAAGTAGAAAGCTAGACTAGAGTTAATTTGAGAACATCTACCTTTGACTATAGCAAAGACACCCAATGAAAAATGAACTGGCAGGAGAGAAGCCATAACATATGTGGGGAATATGGACTGGGAGTCAACCTCAGTTTATGGCTAGCCTTGAAGGATGTGATTCCACTTGATTCAATGGTTCAGACTGTTCTCATAAGCTGATACAAAGAACCCCCACCAAATCAAACATTCCAGCCTTCGTTTTCTCAAGGTTTGTACCACTGTACCAGGTGAAAATATCTTGTCATTTCCATCAGACAGCACTAGGTCAAAGCTCTTCAAGTAAGTTCATTGAGTGCCATTGTATGCAAGGCCTTTGAAATTTCCAAATTAACATTGGTGCGACAGCAAGAGTTGGTAGCAGTCTGCCGTTCCACCGTGGAAGGCTGTCACGGGGAAGGGGTGCTGTGATAAAGGTGATAAGTAAGCAGTCTGGGGGAGCTCACTCCGCGGACCAGGTGCTGCAAAAAAAAAAGGGAAAAAATGGGAAAAAAAAAAAGGATAAAGATGGAAACACAATGAGCTGAAGTGCAGTCCGTGTGCTTCGAGGAGAGCGCGAGGTTCCCGAGGGCGGGGAGCCGGTCAGTGCAGGCTGGGCCCCGCTCCGCACTGCGGGCTGCGGGCGTACGTGCGGCGGCGCGGTGGGGCCCGCGCGGAGGCATCGCCGCTTTAAGGCGCGGTCTGAGTGCGAGGGCAGCGGCGGCGGGTTCAGCTGAGGACACAGCCCCAGTTCTCAGAAATCCCCGCGCTGCGGGAACATCGCGCTCCCGGTACGGAACGAACTGCCCTAGATCGGGGGTGCCGGGCCCGCCCCCCGCCCGCCGCCGGCCCACGTGAGAGTCCCCCCACGCACACCCCTCACCCGCGGCCCCCGCCACACCGGGGCTTTGCGGCTGTTTTCCTCTCCGTGATGTATCACTGCTATTTGAGGTTATTTTTTGGTGTTTTTTTCTTTTCCTTTTTTTTTTTTTTTCTTGTTGTCGTTAATTTTTTTTTTTTTTTTTTTTGTTTTTTTTTTTTTTTTTTTTTTTTTAATTCACCGCGGGGAGGCCCCTGCAAGAAAACGGCGTCATCCTTCTCAACCTTCTGCCACAAGAAAACCCCCACCAAAACCAAACAAAAAAAACCCACAAAAAACCCAAAACAACGTTATTTTATACATAGAAATAATTTAGATTACATATAGAAAATAAAAAAAATATATAGAATATAACATGCTATATACGATATGTCACATAAAAATATACATATATTTTTATATTTTATATATAATAAATGTATACTCGTCATATTATATACATATATTGGTACATGTAAGCATGCGTGTCTATAATATATACATATATAATAAGTGCAGTATATGTATATTTAAATAATAAATATAGAAAATAGATGTTAAATTTAATTTTTTTAATTGTCTTTATTGGTTTTGGAAGGGTGGCAGAGTGCATCAACGGACGGCAGGGGGGGTGGGCTGTCGGGGCGTGGGGACCCGGCGGAGCGCCAAGGCTGGCAATCCACGGGAGCACACTTTTGTTGGGAGGGGGGGAGACCATATTTCAGCCACCTGAGGTTTATTAATAGCGCCGCGGCCGCGCCAGTACGAGTGCGGCAGAGATACCCCTGTCCCAACACCCGCCCCCCCGCTCCAGCTCCAGCCACAGCCCCTCCGCCCCCTCCTCCCCGGGAAGGGGACGGGCGTCCCCACCGCTGGCTCCGCCTTGCTTCACCTCGGATGCCCTCGACTGCCTCCATCTTCCTCCCTCCCTCCCTCCTTTCCTCCCTCCCGCTCCCGCTGCGCCGCAGGCAGGGCCGCCCCCTCCATGTCCTCCTCCCGCACCCTGCCCCGACGGGCGGGAGCGGCGCTGCCCTGGCTCCCCCTGCCTGCCCGCTCGCTGGGGTCCCGCCGCTGGTGTCCCCCCGCCCCCACCTTTTATCTTCTTCCAAGGGCCCCCGGACCTCTATGGGTTTGTGGCTTCCTTTGCTGCATGCCGTGGGTTTATTTTTGGGAAAGGTGGTGTTTCTCTGCAGAGGCTCCCGAATAGATTAGCTCAAGTGGAGTTAACCCATCACTGAAGGGCCTTCGAACTGAGGGTATGCCACACTAACTTCTAACCCACTGTCAAAACCGAAATGTTACATTAACCCGTAATTTGAGACCTTGCCACATTAACACATGGCCAAAACTTTAGACCATGCCAAGAGGTGAGGCATCACCCTGCTGCTGCGGTAAAGCTGCAGCAGTCCTCTACCACATCACCACCACCCCTCCTGTTCCACCATGTCTTCTGACATCTGTGTATATACAGCTACTGAAATTTAATTTTCTACAAAGCCCCCAAAGCCAAGATAGCAGGTTATTCTTCTCTAACTTAATCGTTTGAGATTTTCTGCACAGCAGTTCTTGACAAGAAGGTTTTAGGGAGGGTGAGAGGCAGGGAAACAATTGCTTGTGTTGTACATCCTGAAAATCAAACTTATTTTTTAAAGAAATGTTTCCCAATACAGTATTTTATTCAGGCATCCCATTTCCCTCCCCTTTATTGATGTTTTTCCTCAGAAATAAAAAAAAAAAGGGGGGGGGGGTGGGAGAGGCAATGGGTGTTGCCTGACTTTACATTAGACTTTCCTAATGTGGTAGCTGAATTTGAAGACATCTGTACTTTTCTCCCTGGATGATTCTCCTCAGGAAGAGAGGATCTTTTGAAATCAATCTCTCACCATTGCGTTGCTACTACTGCAAATCCTCCAGCAGTGGGAGTCCTGAAGCATTAGCATAAACTGCCTTTGGAGCTTTCTGAATTATAGTACTGGAAGACATGCTAGATGCTGTAAGACTACTGGCAACTAAATTTATAGTAAGGTGGTAATTGCCACTGCTGGTGGCGTTATGGCAATATGAAGTTCACACTTGTGAGAGTTTTCCTTAGGAAGTTTGATTTTTCATCAGTAGAAATTCTTTCTAGGCAAAATAAAGGTCTGGAAAGCAGCTTTGCAGTAAAAGGCTGGAGGTACTAGTAGTCACCAAGTTGAACATGAGCCAGTAGTTTTTCCTTTGCAGCAAAGAAGGTAAATGGTGCCCTGGGCTGCATCAGAAGGAGTGTTGCCAGCAGGTGGAGGTAGGTGATTCTGCCCCTTCCCTCAGCATTGGTGATGCCACACCTGTAGTGCTGAGTCCAGTTCTGGGCTCCCAAGCACAAGAGAGACATAGACATACTGCAGCAAGTCCAGTGAAGGGCCACAAAGGTGTTTAGAGGACTGGAGCATCTCTCCTGCGAGTAAAGGCTGAGAGAGTTGAGACTTCCCTCTTCAGCCTGGAGAAGAGAAGGCTCGGGGGAATCTTACTAATATGTACAATACCTGAAAGGAGGGCACACAGACAGAACAATTGGTGGTGGGCACAAACTGCAACACAAGTAGTTCTCTCCAAATATCAGGAGAAAATTTTTCCCTGTGAGAGTGACCCAACAATGACACTGATTGCCCAGGGAGGCTCTGGAGACTCCTTTCATTCCATAGCTGCCTGAACATGGTCCTGGGCAACTGGCTGTAGAGGAGGGTTTGACTACGTGACCTCTGCTCCAGATGTCCTTTTCAAATTCAACCAGATGGGATTCTGTGATCTGATAACTGGATAGGTCCAGTCACTGCAGATTCAGAGTCAGCATTTGGGAATGTGACAGAAAAAGTGAAGCAATTAAACATATTAACTTCCTTTCATAATTTTGGACACTGTTGAGTAATATCCTCATATTGATTCTTCTGTGTTTACTGGTACTGATGAAGGGGTCTTGTGGGTTCTACAGCCCATGCCCTTAGTGCTTTTTCAGCTTTTAGGATTTACTTACTATGTGGACTTTGTATGTGTAGTACAATATGAATTATACTGTGCTTGAATATGCCTGTACTTGCATATTTGCACCACATTATCATAAATCACCTCTAATGGAAGTAGAGAGATTAGAAAGATGTCTCTGGCCTTAAACCCATCCTCGTAGTCCCTTTTTTTTTTTTTTTCTAAAAGAAGATATTCCTGTTAAAGAAAGTTTTATCTTGGAAAAATACACCTAAATAATGTGATAGTAGGTCCTGTTTTGAGGTCTGTCTGTACCAGCACAAGCTTTGTTTAGTAACAATCGGTTAAGAATGTTGACTTACTCATTAAGGTTATCTTAACTGTTACATTCACCACGGAATATGAAAGATATTATCATAACCCTAAACTGAAGAAAACACAGGATTGTTTGCTTATACTTTTGTGTAACAATCAGCCACTGATTTTCACTGCCACTGCTTTTCTATGTTCCTGTTTTAACATTAGCCTGTACTGGGTTTAGGTAAAATCTCTTCTGGTAAGCCTTGCACTGAAATCAGCTTAAGCTAAAGTCTGTGGCAAAGGAGCTTTAGCTAACTTGATTTTGGCTATTTTGCAAGAGAGGCAGAGAAGGTTTTAGATACCCAAAGCACTATATGGGCACATAAACTCTACACAAATTCAAAATTAAAGAGATCTGCTATGTAGCTGACTCCTAATGCTAGAAGAGCATAAACTCCTAACTTCTCTTAAATTTCCCTGAACTCCTCTTGGACAGTTAGGTCCAAGTGTTAGGTCCAAGCACTAGATTTGTAAATTTGCCCCCATTTCAGGCCCTGCTAAGAACATCAAGGCGGCTGTAGCAAGCCTGTCAGGCCCTCCATGCTGTCTGCAGCAGTAGCCTTGGGAAGAGTTTAAGAAACTGCTTCAAATAAGCTTCAGAGCAAATCAAAGGCTTTGTGATATCTTTATGTTTGACTGCAGAACACTAAGGAACTCTGAGAGAGGAGCCTTGGATTTGGATCTCACCCTGTTCCACCCAAAAATCCTAAAGAAGAGGTTCATTCTCTCATTCAAAGTTAATGGTTTTGGAAAGAAGGGTAGATACCATCTTCTTCAGAACAGCCCAACAGCCTGAGTGTTTGGTTTCAAGGTGAGACCTGTGGGTGTCAATCTCCTCAAGACATGAGAAACTCCAGTTGTCTCTAAGGACTGATATCCTGGAGACAGCCACATCTCCAAAGCACACCAGGGCTGGGGTCCAGGCTGCACACTGGGAGCTGGGGGAAGCCTTTGTCTGGCTTGACTAAGAGTCCTAACTTCCAGGGAGGAGTGTGGCTAAAGGTACATTCCTAGTATTTTCTTGGCTGCTCAGAAGGTCCTGCCACTTTGTATGCTTGTTCTGAAGGCCTTTCCAAGGCTGCTGTTATAGGACAGACAAAGGCATGCTCTGCTTTGTCTTCCAAAATAGTCGATTGCCCTAGTGAGCTCCAGTGTGGGTAGTTAACATAGTCTAAATTAAAGCCAATCAGTACTGCTAATATGAAGAGGATATTAGGCTGTACTCACTGTGCTGACTTGCTTGCATAACATCTAGTTTGGAGCATGGGCAGTGCTGGAGCATGTTTGTGTAGCATAGCCTGTGTTATCAAGCCCTTGTCTTCCATTGAGTATGGAACCTCAAGTACCTGTCTCAGAACTCTGACCCTACCCAAATCCATGAAAAGCCCATTGTGGTATACATAGCATGAGATGTCTCACTGTTGCCTAGTAATTGGCAGAGCAGATTCCTGCAAATGCAAAGGTTCAGGAGTGAGAAACTTGTCACTGTAGTTGACTTTGCTGTTTGCAACAGAGATCTCTTTTTCTTTTCCTTCTTAGAGCCACCAAAATTTCCACCTAGTCTTCTCATATACTAGTGGCTCTAACAGCAGAAGATCTCTGCCATCACAGATGTAAGCAGGTTACACGTTCAAACATGTATTTTTTGTGCATATGACTTTACCATGATGGCTTGCCATGCATGTAGGCATTGCAGACTTGCCTTGTTCTGTATGCAGAGAAAAAAATGGACAGAGAATGGAAGAAAGATTAACCAAGGCATCAGTTAGTTGTGCGTAATTATATGCTCAAGGACTTGGACAACCAGATGATCTAAAAGGTGGTTGATTTTTGAGGCAACAACAATGAAAGGACAAGATTCTGTTATGAGTATGTGTTCCTTCTTTTTTTGCAGCTATTTATATACCTGTGCAACTGTTTATATATATTTCACTTGTTTGAAACCTAGGAAGAACAGTAAATGTTACTCATAGCATTTAATTGAGTGCTACTTTTTTTTTTTTTTTTGTATTACAGCTATTAACACTGAATCAGACAAATGGCACATCTTGCTGTGAGTTCAGAGTGTTGGACTTCAAGATTAGCGATGTGCTGCACAGCATTTCAGGTAAACCTTATTGCTCAAATGAGTAGCCAGGCCTGGACTGGGTAGGTCTAGCTGCCTGTAAGCCAATTTGTTTACTTCAAGATACATGGAGAAAAAAAATCTTTGAAGACTGAATCAGTAAAGACACTGAGTTCATGGTGGCCTTAGACTATACAAATAATGGTGCTGATATTCAAAATCAAACAGTTCAATTCTGTGTAACAGCTGCAGAGGTTTAGTTTTTAAGTGAAGCAATGTAACAAGACAGCTGCAAGAGAGCTTTGCAGAACAAATCAGGCAGTACTTCTAGTACCATATCTTTTTGTCTTTGAAAAAAGTATTGTCTCACTAATACTGTTCAAGGAGAAATTAATGCTGCTAGAAATACAAAACTATTATGAAATATCCATTCTTATTAATTGAAGGAGTTGAGAAGAGAGTCTTAATTTTGTCTACCACCACGAAGTTCCCTTCACTCAGTGTGACTGAACCTGGAAAATTCTCTATTTATGTTCCAGTTTTACTCTGGCTGAGAACCTCCACTCACAAATGGGTGTGAATCGGAAGTCCAGTTATATAAAATGTGTTTCTGGGCAGGACACACCAGGCAGAAACAGTAACACAAAATGAAAATATAAAATATTTTCTAATGACCTGTAATGCAAACATGTATTTTGCCTGCTAATTTGGATTCAGCGCCATAAGGTCCAAAGACATTTAAGAATGTATCCACTGGTTGCCAGAACAGAATTATAATAAAACTAGCACTTGCTTGCTGCCACTATTGCACATGAAGTTCTTTATAAATATTAATGTAAATTACCTATCTTGCAAGTTAAGTATTTGTCTGCATACTGTAAGTGGTACTTCATGGTGTGCAACAGTTGTGGTTTAGCTCCACCTGGTAGTTACCTGTGAGGAGCTTATTGCCCACAATGCTGAATCTGCCAAGACCTGGTCAGATCCACAGTTCGTCCTGCTTAGAATTCAATATAAGATCAAATAATAAAGGCCAACTTCAGTAAACATTTGGCCTTATGAACAAAACATCAAATGACTATGCTGTTCCATTTAATACCCATAATGTCATATTTTGTGTGAGAGTGTGAATGGAAATTCCATTTACCTGTTGATGTTTACACCAGAAGATGTTTTGAGAATTTCAATATTCATTTCATTGAGCAAGTAGATATTTGCTATTTTATTTTTCTTAAAGCAGCAGTGGCCGATATTGCATGGCACCAGAAGAAGTTTCAGTATTTCTGCAGAAATTAATACATCATGATGCTTCCTCCCTGGAGTCTCTCTTGACTATGAAAGGCAGGAAAAGTGATCAAATGTACACTTAGGTATATTTACACGTACACACAGTTTCGAGAAGCTGATTTTAATACTCACACAAGTAGTTTTCTTTCTATTTTACATATAAAGCATTTACTGACTTTCAATCTGCTGTACCAGAGAAGGTCCACTGAGAACAGTGCTGCTCAGCAGATGCCAATAAGGAAACAATCTGAGAGCTAATTTTATCTGTTTCTTAGGTTGCTGAAGGTACTAGTAGGAATTTCCCTAATTATCTTCTTACCCTCTTAGCTTATAAGATAAATGTGCTTTATGGAATAGGTATTGATATCAGAGTGAATACAGAAAGAGTTTGTTCCTTCCAACAGATGCAAATCGCATTTTATTTTGATCAGTTGTTAGAGACCCTGCGAGTGCACACAGGTGCACACTAGGTTCTTCACTTTGTAATACTCACTCTGCTGAGATGCAAACCTTGGGCTTTTTGGGATTGCAATCCACTGTTCTCATAAAACTGATTTAAAAACTCCAGCTTTTAATTGTCATTGTAACCCTTTTCCCCGGTCAAACAGTTTCAACGTGATTGCCACAGTTCATATGTAGTATTATTTTGTTGTGGAGTAATCTGTCCTCCAAGAATGTAAAAGATATGGAAGCATTCTGATAAAGTATCATACCAGTTCAAGACAATACTTCTCTTCACATGAGTGATGAATATTGGAATAAGCACAAACACTACCTCCTTTTTCTGCATTACAGTAGTGGAGATCTTAATTACACATACAGTTTCTTCTGGCATGCAGGAATGCACAGCCCAGAGCAGTGGTTAATGTCTTCCCTTTGGGAACAACTCACTCAAGAATTCTCCTAAAAGCTGGCGTTTACAACCCTGAGCAGCTTTTCTGTAGTCACAATGTCTGTTGATTACTTGATATCTTTCCATGAATTTCAGTTGGTTTTCCTATTAAGTACTGTGTATTATTGTTGTTGTCACTGACGTACAGAATGATTTGTAGTTTTGCACAAACACAGTGCAATACTTAGAACAGACAACATTTGTTGCAGTGTTGCACAACAATACAATTTATTTTTAGGTCATACCAACAATAAACATCGTTCTTGCGTTTGGTGATGTTGTTTTTCACAGACAGCATGTAATGAAAAATTCTCCCAGGATTAATGTAAAACAAGGTCTACTTCTCTAAATTAATCCTTTGAGGTGTTCAATTAGTCAGTACATAATGATTATTATCAATAAGAAAGATGAACCCTACACTTCTTGAAAGAGGTTAGATAGATACATAATGACCATAAAGCAATGCATTTTTTAAAAAATATTTTGTTTCAGTGACTATTGCTAGTTGATCTGTCAAAATAACAACTGATGGAACCTTAGAAAATGATATGACAATTTAGTAACAGTTATCCTTTTCTTTCTTTTTGAAAATATACAGTATCTCAAAGTTCCAGCAGTCAGTGAACTTCAAGAGTTACTGGCCCTAGAGATGGTCTTTGAAAGTGAAGTAACCCTCCAGATGGGCTCCCTTACATCCACGATGTTGTTCCTGGTAAGTGGGTGATTTATGGAATTATTGACAGAGTTGGTCTTCTGTTGTTTCAAACAGTCATTTTTTATTTTTTAACAAAATGCAATAAAGGAAAAAACTATGAGAAATCACGAGGAATCTGCCTAGTGGCTATTAGGACAAGAGTATGGACTGCCAACTAATATTTTACAGATGGTATAAAAAAATCCTGCAAGTAGGTGTTGTATGCCTGACCCAAACATATTTACAATTTGCATTTGGAAAATAAAGATCCCTACAGACTAGCATCCCCTGGATCTCTAAGAGGCAATCCGAGTAAACAGATATTTAAGAGTGCATAATGTTACCTTGGCTGCCAAGAGAGTTAGCAGATGCTCATGATATTCATTCTGTTTTGTGCCCTCCTGAGGAATCTCCAAATATTTGAAAAGCCAGGCATGGGAATTATCATTTCATCCTTCGCTAAAAGGAACTACTTCCTTGCAGGAATGAAGAAAAGTCAATTCTCAAACAGCTTAAAAATGTAGCGCAAGAACTGAGGAATGCTTTTTATCCAGCTGCAGAAATATACCCAGAGTGTAATTATTTATATTGGAATTTGAACAGGAAATTTCAACTTCCAATCTTTCATTCTGAGAAGTGCAATGGCAACTTTCGAGCTACCTCATATGGACATGAGTTTCTCTGCATTGACAGCTGAACAGCATTTCCTAATTCCATAATTTCTAATTCCCACTGGTTTCATTCTGACCAATGTGGAACAACACTACCTTTTGAATTATTGAAGTTAGTTTTTGTGACTATCTCCTTATTCTCTAGAATTCTTTTTTTCAGCTACTGGTCAGACCCATCATGACTCAGCTGATGAGATCTGGTCAAACAGGCATTGCTAGACAGTCCTTTTTATTAAAAATACCAATGTGTTTTTGATGTTCATGTTGTTTTAACACTTCTCTTTTCTGATTTGTGCATAGGCCTGGTTCTGCAGTACTGCTGGGCTACCTTTGGTAATTTTAATTCCCAGCTTTCTGATGCTCCCCTCCATCACCATATATTCTGTGCCTACAGCCTGGTGTGTGTACATCCATCCCACTTCATTCTACCAGCCACTCGTTTTTAAGCCAGCAAGCTACTGATGAGATTGTGAAACAAATACCAACAATGCTCCTTCATTCCTTCTGGAAAAGACTGGGGTGTCTGATAAGCATGAAACTTTATGTAGATAGCTACAACTATAAACTGCCTCTTGTTACTGGGAAACACATAAGAGTTGCAATTGTTTAAATGTGTTGCTCTTCTCTAGCGAAGGATTTATACTTTTAAAAGAAAGTAAGACCTAATTAGTATTTTGTTTCATCCACACTTATGATTGGATGTTGGCTGATGAACAGAAACCCCATTCTGTATTACTGCTCACACAACAGGGTTGGAAATGCTAAACAATAGGCTTGATTAGATTATAAATAAGTGAGATAAAATGGTTGTGATCTGAGATCTAAGCCACCAAACATTTGGGTTGTTTCTATATTATTACTATGTTTGTAAAATGTATAAACTTCTCACGTAACTGTATGTTTGTAGAGTTTGCTCTTAATATGTAACAGAGTCCTTAAAAATCTCACATACTCTTAACCAGTTTTTCTTTCAGTTGTGCAGGAAGTGCTGTGTTTGGCATACACATTGCAGAAATGCCAGAGATAATGCAGAGGAAAAGGGAAGCTGAAATGTATCTCTGAGCATGCATTGTAATCTACAACACATTCCTTTGGTATGATTGGACAGTTTGTAATTTCTTACTAGGATTTAAGATGTGCAAGTTGCAGTGAATAGAATTTTAGGTGGTTGCTAAACTATGGCCTGAGATGACACTGAGATGGATGCTTTGTTTCCCCAAGCTCTCATATTTAGCTGTTTTACTCTATGATTCTGGGGCCTGTTGACCCCATTCTGATTTAATACAAAAATATGGATCACTTGGGACTGTTTAATCATTCACAGAGAAATTAAGACAAACCTTCCTCTGCCACTCAGTGCCTCCAAGAGCTATGGGTTTGTTGAGAGGTAGTAGTCTCACCCTTGTAATAGGTTGTTGCCCTTGGCAGTATCAGAGCAGATTAGTATTTGGATATGCTTACAGATCCCAGTGTGGGAGGCTTGTCAGATATTTGTTTCCTGTCAGCAGTATGAACATTAAAATAATAATAATAATAAAAAATCCCAATTACTTACTAATAAACTGATCAACTTATTTCTTAGCAGTCATATTCCAAGAGAAAGGAAAGTGTCCTCAGAAAATGAAAATGAGAGGGAGATTAGTAGTTTTTCTGAGAGACCATTAGTTCATAACACAGAAAAAACCTAAATAGTAGATGAGAGGGCAGATTTACTGCTAGTGTTAAAGGATCTCAGCCAACTGCTTGTTAATACCTTATAACTCAGCACAGATGTCATGAGATAAAGAATAAGCCAAGCTATGGTTTTAAGGGGACTTGAAACCCAACTCAACGCCCTTATTAGCACTGAGCAGTATAGCATAGGTTCTGGTGCTACCAAACGGTATTTGTGCATCTCTCAGTCCTCCCTACCATTTAGATTGTGACTGATTTCCATCTTTGAGAGCTGTACCATTGCACAGCCTTCGCCATTGTGGCTGCATTGTTGCACTGGAAATGTTCTTGTTTTGGAGCAACCTGCTATAACCACATATATCTCTGTTAGGGAGAACAACAGCTCTATTTTTCCTTTGTTCTTCCAACAAGCACCTGGTGTTGCTTTCTAGCACTGTGACATGACGGATGTATGTACTTCTTACTTTTTCTCTATAGTAGCAGACTGCCAAAAGAAGAGATCTCATGTCTGGGAGCTCAGCCATGAGCATAGGAGAAATGGAGGACTATACTCTATCATCAGGAAAGCAAACTGTTTAAATAAAGTGCTATGGATGGAAAACTGGAAACGACACACATGAGTTAAGATGCTTGTAAAGAAGGTAGCCTTCCCATTCTCTTCTGTTGGATGAAAGGCAATGGAAATGTTTGGCCTCACCTTGTATTGGAAAGCAGTGGACATTATTCAGTCTTAATATTTGCTTTTTTTACTAATGCTTTGACACAACTCCTAATGTTGCTTTGTGGGCACCTACCACCTATTTCTCCTTTTTTCACTCTTCATCCCCAATCCACTCATTCCGTGATAGCGCAATCACACTTCAGAACAATTCAGTTAGTTCTCAGATTTCTTGACCAATTACTGATTCAAGCCACACAACTTCAAACACCCTTGCTGACTTTCAGCATTCTCTGTGATCCAGACTCTTACATTCCCTTCCATTTACTATGTGGTGTTATCATCCCCTCCATGCTTTCATACATTCATAGAAATTTTAGGGATGGAAAAGACCTCTAAAACCATCCAGTGTAACCCAGCACCATCATGTTCACTGCTAAACTGTATCTCCAAGTGCCACATCTACACATCTCCTAAATACCTCCAAGGATATCCTCAACCACTTCCCTGGGCAGCCTACCCCAATGCCTCATCACCCTTTCAGTGAAAAAATTTTCCCTAATATCCAATATAAACCTTCCCTGGCACGATTTGAGGCCATTTCCTCCCATCCTGTCACTTTTTACCTGGGAGAAAAGACCAACCCCCACCTTGTTACAGCCTTCTTCCAGCTAAGTTGCAGAGAGGGATAAGGTCCACGCTGAGCCTTCTTTTTTTCATGCTGAACAACTCCAGCTCCCTTAGCTGCTTCTCATCAGGCTTGTGCTCCAAACTTTTCAAAACCTCCATTGTCCTTCTCTGGACTAGCTCCAGCACCTCAATGTCTTTCTTGTAATGAGGGCCATAGCTCCAGCACCTCAATGTCTTTCTTGTAATGAGGGCCAAAGAACTGAAGACAGTCCTCACCAATGTTGAGTACAGGGCAACTGTGCTTTGCGTGAGTGTTGTTTAGTTACACCCATGTATTATCACCTCACAGTTTCTAGGCTTCCAAAGTGTTTCAGCTGCATTTCAGAGTGAGAGCCAAATATTCAACACTTTTGCCCGTACCTTCAGAGTACAGCCTTAGGATTTAAATAAACAACAGTAGAGTATGTAGCACACCCACTGTTTTGGAAAACATTGGAATTAAAAACAAGAATTAGAAAATTGAAGTGATGAAGCACAAAGACTCACCAGATCCTCTCTGAGAGGTATAAATTGCTTCCTGGTGAGTTTTAAATAGTGATATTTCTGGCTGAAAAATGAATGTGAATAAAAAGACCTTGTTGTTCTTCTGTAGGCCATAAATGTCTTTCCTGTTTGCAACACTACAAAAGCTATTCTAGCTACTGTACAGGTTCATGGAAAGTGTGTATGTGTTGCGTGTGCATACATATATGAGGTAGGTTTGCTGCAGTATGGTGTTTTTCTCTAAATTTATCTTATATGAAAGCAACAGTTGTCTTTTGTGTTCACTGCAGTTTTTTGTCAATATATAAAAATTTAGAAAAACCTCCTTGCATTTCACCACTGTCTGTAGAATTGGGGCAGCATATTAGCTATGAGAAATAAAAGATACAGAAAAAAACCCTTGTGAAATCACTTCTTTGAAGCTGAAATAAAAACATTGTTATGCCCAGAGATTAATTATGAATAATCGGATTCTAACTTCAATCTGTTCAGTTAAGGAGGGAAGCATGACTTGAGGAGGAATATTTTTCCATCTTAAAATGATCAAAGTATTTTTGCATATTTGCAGAAATTGGTGGAGATATGACAGTCAAAGAGGGGGAAAAGAGTGCCAGTTTAAAATAAATAATGGTATCAGATCAAACATGGAACTAATATGCAAAAAAGGAACTGAAACTGAACTGGTAAAATCCTGCGTATTTTTGTAGAAAATAGTAAGCTCTCAGTTTCTTTATAATCATCTACCTAAGTCTGTAGAAAACTGTTTTCATCTTCCAGCACTGCAGACATAGAAACAGCACAATGTAAAAATAATACATGTACAATAAAAGGTAACAATGGCCAAGGACTGTTTGCTCAATGAGAAAGTCAAGGCTTAAGCTGTGCAGTTTGACTTTGTATATTTTCATTTCATGATTAATTTCAAAGTTTCTGTCCACCCTTTTTGCAACTCATGCACCAAGTTAGTCTTGGAAGAGAGGAATGAAGAAATAATGTGTTCGGACCAGAGATGCATTTTTGTTAGAGAAGGCAATACTAGGAATGCGTTTGGTTTTTGACCTGCCAATGGATCTGGTAAGTTTAAGGTAAAGCTACAGAGAGAATTTTGTCTGCCAGTGTGCTCCATTTACTAACCAACAAGGAAACTGCTTACATGTAGGCATTTTAAGATTGAAAAGACAGTGAGTACCACAAACTTTTTAACACACAGTTTGGAAAGTGTCCCTGTAGCCTGGAGCTGTCAGCCTGCAGTGGGGTACCACAGCCTGTGCCTGCTTCCATGTAGAGATCCATACGACACATTGGCCTGAGCTGCACCTCTCCCCAGCCTTGTGATTCCTGCCTGCCTTGCCCTGTCACGCACCTTTAGCCTACAATTGTTACCTACATTGTCAAGGACAAGCAGCATTCCTTCTTCATGGCCCTTCCTTCCTTCCTCTCAACCTTCACTTTGGTGACCTCTGGTTTCATGTTAGTGGCATCCCCTTACACTGGGAACCAACTGTCAGAAGAGCATAGATGGGGTTTTAGTGCCAGTTTTTTTGTTTTGTTTTGTTTGTAAGAACTTATACTTTTTTCACACCCAGGTTTCATTACAGGTTATTGTGCAAGAACAAGCCTCAGTGCTCTTATGTATATGGAATGCTTGTGGCTTTTTCAGTTCTCTGCATTTCTTCAGAAACAGGAAAAAAATCCGTATTAGATGATGAAAGTACAGTACCAGTCTCACTTTTCTATATTTAAAGTGTAACAATACCCAGTGACTGCTGAAGGAATGAATCACTGAAATTTACATAAACAGGTCAGCAGGGAACATTCTCACACAGCTGAGAGCATCCCTGCAGTCAACACTTTCCTACTCTCATTGCAACCACCTCCTGACAAAGAGATTTTTTGATCCTTTAACCTTTTGATCCTTTAACCTATTGATCCTTTAAGCTATTGATCCATTAACTGGCTAACAGGTTATGTGGTGAGGAGACCACACTTTTCGTCACTGGGAGGAGACCTCACACCAGGAGGGACCTTCGCCTCACGAAAGATGTTCCAGGGCTTGGCTGGTTGCAGCTCTGGGGGAAAAAGAGGTGTTCCCTGCTGATGTTGTAATCTCCCTTTGAGGCCAGTTAGAAGAAATTACTGGTGGACCCAGGCTGCCATTCTGGAGTTCAGGTGCTGGTGACATGTAAAACCGCTTTATTTAGTCCCTGGCCGGGTGGTGTTAGCAGGAATGGAGCAGTGTTCCCACCTTTCCAAGGAAGGTCATGATCTCTTCCTTCAAAGTGCTTTCACTCTAACTAAACTCAGTGGAGGGTGAGTTGGGAAGGAAGGGACCTTCTCCACTCATCTCGAAGCCAGGAAAAAACATCTCAGTGTTCGCACTGCATGTGGGCAAGGGGCAGGAGAGCCGGCGGAGCCGAGCTGTGCCGTGCAGAGGAGTGCGGGGTCGTGTCGTGCTGGCGATGGTGTGTTACGGCTGGACCGAGAGCAGAATGTTCTCTGCCCACTCCTGAACTGGGATTGAACTTCCCTAGCCCGCTGTGTGCCTGGGACTGCGCAGATACATTGCAGGGAAGGGGAGAGAGACAGAGAATAAGAAAAGCAGGAGGGGTGGAGAGAAGGAAGTTCCTAAAGAGTTTGTTTAGTCTTAAGTACCTAGGGTGGTTTTTTTGGTTGGTTGGTTGGTTTTTTTGGGGGGGTGGGTTGTTTGTTTGTTTGTGGTTTTGTTTTGTTTTGGGGTTTGGTGTGTGTGTGTGGTTTTTTCCCCCTAAGTAAAAAAAATAAAAAAAAAAGGAACCCCCCCCCATAATGTGCAAGGCAATCTGCATCCCCAAACAAACGTACTCTCAGTAAAAGATGTAGAAAAAGAAAGAGACATCGCTTTTACAGAACTAGATTTATGGCGCTGTTGTTTCTTTGACTTCCTGCCATTGTTAAACAAGTACTTTTCCTTTACTCTTCTCCCTGCCCTGAACATTATAATTAAGTTTCCTTCCCAAAGGAAACTGAAAGTGCTGCTCACTCCCCCCCCTACTTCCCCCGAGAAAGAAAAGAACAAAGGTTTACAAACACCTCATCCCCACAAGCTGTTTTATTTTTTTAAGAGTGTGCTTTTAAAGCAGGTAACTCTCAGAAGTTTTGTGCCATTATGGTGCAGGTCTCAGGCAACACTGTGTGCCTGTGAGAGGTGCAGAGGAACAAATCAAGCAGTTTCAGCCTGCAGCAGGTCAATGTGTCAGCAGGCTTGGAAGCATGGGTGTGTTGGCATCAGGGGCATGTTCCTTGGGATTGCATTACTACAGGTTGTTTCTCTGAAAGCTTTGTTAAAAGGGGTGAATAGATTAGCAACACACTTGAGCATTTTTCTTGTTTAGTATAATCAGTTCTTTGCCAGTCTCGGATCATGAGTGTTGAGAGATTTTGGTAGCTCTTTTATATAATGCAAACCTCACAGCTTTTGAAAGATACCTCTCTCTGATTTGGTTTCACTATGGAGAACATAGGGTTAACCCACTCACTCATTATCTGTGTATTCTTCACAGCAGCTAAAGTCACCATGTAGTCCAGTTTAACTGACTTCCAATTTATTACTCAGAGCTAACCGGGTGCCATTTTTTTGTTGTTTGTTTTTTTCTTTTTGGTAGCAAACTGGGATTTATATCATGATGATGTGTTATATCCTTAGTGTGTTCAGTCCATTAACCACCTCATAAAATCCTATAAAAGTATTGTTTGTAGCCTGTTCAATAGCTAAATGATGCAGCCTCTTTCAATCTGCAGTTCAACTCGAGGGAGCAAGGACCTTTTTTCTCTTGTTCTACTACTGTACTGCCCTGAATGCAAGATAAGCCTCTTGCCTGTCAGACACAAAAACATGAAGAAACCTCTTACCACTCTCACTTTGGAGTTCTTTCCCTGTGTGCTGTGAGATAGGTTGTGTAGCATCCTGAGAGATGCCTTCAGCAAGCGCAAGAGCAACATCCCAGATAGCACTTACTCCAGGCCTTGGTCCAAAAGGGGGTGTATATGCAGCATCACCCTTTGGGTCTGATTTGTCCCCTTTGACAGCTGGTCCCCTACAGTGCACTGGAACTGAAGCAACCAGTGTAGTCTTGTTACAGGCTTTAAGGTTATGCATGTGTGGGGCTTGAGTGTTGGCACTTCCTCATGCATTCCTTGCCTGCTAGAGATACATCTGTCTTCCTCACATCTGTCTTTCCCATTCTCTTTCCACCGCAAGACCCCCTTACCCTTGTCCTTGTACCGAGTACAATTGATACACTTCTCCCTTCGCATCTTTTCCTTTCTCTTCCAGATGCCCTGCCTTTTGACCTGTCTCAAATGTTGGCACCTAGCACTGCATTGGCACCTGCTTCTTATCAGTTAATGTGTCTGTTTCACAGCCTTGTGATTTTATCTAATCAACAGCTCTTAAAAAGCTGCTTCAGATCTTTTTCTTCATGTTTGCAAGGCTGCTGTGCCATAACTATGTAAGATTCATCCAAAAGTAATGCAAAGTTGCTTCCTTTCTATGAAACGGAGGTAAGCCACTTTTTATAGGCTGTGGGCCTGGTTTTATGAACAGAAATTCCCCAGGGTGGGAAGGCAGATGGGTCCAGTTCAACTGGAGTGCTGTAGTGGATGGCTGTAAACTCTTCAGAAGGAATAGGCGAGGAAGAAGAGGTGGTGTGATAGCCCTGTATGTTTTGACTGGCTAGAGACTGACAATGGTGATGCTAGGCTTGAGTGTTTATGGGTAAGAAACAGATATAGTGGTAGGAGTCTGTTTGAGACCACCCAACCAGGATGAACATACAGATAAAATATTCTATGAGCGCTTGGTGAAGTCTCACAATCACTGGCCTTTGTTCTTGAGGGGGACTTCAACTTTCCAGATGTCCTCTGGAAATACAGAAAAGGAGAAACTGTCCAGGAGGTTGCTGGGGACCGTGGCAGGTGAGTTCCTGACATGACTGGTGAGTGAGCCAACTAGGGAAGGTGCCTGCTGGACCTGCTGTTTGTGAATAGAGAAGGACCAGTGGGTGACGGGATGGTTGGAGACCATCTTGGGCTCAGCAATCATGAAATTGTTTTTGATTCTCGGAGAAGCGAGAAAGGAGGTCATCAGAACCACCACTGTGGAATCCCAGGGACAGACTTTGGCCTGTGTATCTGCCTGGCCAATAGAGCCTTTGGGAGGAAGTTTTGAAGGGCAAAGTGGCCCAGGGATGCTGGACATTCTTTAAGACAGAAATCCTAAAGACACAGAGGTAGGCTGTCCCAAAGTCAGGAAAGATGAACTGTCAGGGCAGAAAACTGGCCTGGCTGAACAGAGAGCTTTGGTGGGAACTCAGGGGAAACAGACCAAACGTGTATCACCTTTGGAAGAAGAGGCAGACAACTTAGGAACACCACAAAGACGTCACGAGCTTGTGCAAGCAGAAAATTAGAAGGACCGATGCCCAACTAGAACTTAATCTGGTTATGGCCATAAAAGACAATAAGAAATGTTTCTATAAATACATCAGCAACAAAAGGAGGACTAAGAAAAATCTCAGTGAT
This sequence comes from Manacus vitellinus, assembly GCF_001715985.3. Taxonomy (NCBI): domain Eukaryota; kingdom Metazoa; phylum Chordata; class Aves; order Passeriformes; family Pipridae; genus Manacus; species Manacus vitellinus. Next base: position 2,755,860 of record NW_021940917.1, on the reverse strand, counting down.
CTCTCTGAGCTCACAGACAACAAGGTGTGGGTGGGGGAGAGAGGAACTGAAGGTATGGTGAGCAGAGGTGAAACAGATTGTTTTTCTATCTTATGAATACATTCCTACTTGGAATTGATCCCTGCCTGGATAAGGCTGTTGGATGAGGCCCACTGTCCTCCAGGATGTAAATCTGGGTTTCTAGTGCTATGCAATATAGAACCTAAGCCCTGGAAAAAAGCAGGGTTTAAGACCTAGTGTCTTAAGACACAGCATCAGGGATGTCGGGGTATTTTCAGGCAATACAGCACTGTGGACATTTACAGGGAAACAAGTTCCTTTAACAGTAGCTTATCCCACTCACCTTGCAGCACCTCCACTAGTCCTAGCCCTAGGATAAGCTGAGCTGGCCTTACACTAACTGTGTAATGCATGCTTCGGTTTGCTTGCACCCACATCAGGGGTGGGTGTAAGCCCTCCCGTTGGGGGATGGATGGATCCACTAGGTCTGGTAACTTCAGCATTGAGTTGGCAGGAGAAAATATTACACAGATCAAAAAGTTTTTAGGTTCAGAAGAAGTTGCACAAAATAAATATACATTAAAACCATATTAACACGCATTCCTGCTCAGTTGAAGTTTATCACTGGCATTTAATTAAGCATTTTCCAAACTCTGTACTACAACGCAATACAAAATAGTGCCCAGTATGCATTATTTATTAAAACTGCATTGCTAATGATTTCATGTTTAAGAAAGGACCAAGAGCTTTATCTTGCCTCTGCTAAGACGGAAACATTTAATAACTGCTCCTTTCTGTTCTGGTGGAATCAAAATCTCTGAATATGTTTTAATAGAAGAAATACTTTTAAAATGCAAACATGTTTTAATGGAAGTTATAATCCAAGATAGGGGAGGGAAACCACTCATTCTCTGCACTGGATGCTCAGACAGTACAGGAAGTAGCAACGCACTTGGATCCAGGGAAGACTGGGCAAATGTGGTGCCCTATACGTTCTGGTTCCCACAGGCTGGTGTCTGTGGAATTCCCCTTCCTTAAAGGTACATACAGAACTGATCACTGTGCCTGAACATGTCAGAGCTGGAGGACCTGATGGGATAGTACCCAGGAACCAGAACCTCTCTGTCGCACTGAGTCCTGGCTACGTTTTGGTAACGTGGCACATTAAGAACTGACGTCTGTGAATTTAGACAGCCTCCAGATTTGAAAGGGCTGTGTCGGTAAACTCTACCTATACCTAAAGTTATGCATGCTGAAAGCCAGAGGCATTCAAAAGCTGAATGGAGGGATCCTGGAAAACGTGTGTTCTACGTGGTAAGGAAACACATCATTTCAAACCTTTTTCCTCGGCCGTCTGTCCAGATGCGCCCCAGAGGCAAGGGGGAGGCTCATCCCCTCGGGCAGCAGTGCTGGGGCTGCTCTCCCGCTGGCAGCTCTGCCGCAGCCCGGGCCGCTCCCGCGCTGCCCCCGCACACCGCTGGCTCTGCCGGCGCGTCCCGGCGCCGCCTCGGGGACGTGATGCCACTTCGCGGCGATGTGGCCGCTGGAGGTCACTGTTTGATCTCCGAGAGACGGCCACAGCGACACTTTCTGCTGTCTCGAAATAAGGGAATTGGGGTCCTTAAGGACAAAACAAACAACCCGCCCACTCCCCAAAACGACAGAGCTTCCCAGCGTGCCCCAGGACAGCTGTTTGTGGCATCCCCTGTTGAGAGAACAGGTGACAAAGGAGCACCAGGGGACAAGCAGGGCCCCTGCTATAGCAAAGGTGACACCACCAGGCTGATTGCTGGCTGAACCACAGCGAACTTCAGCTGAGATACTCGATCAGTTTCAGCTTAGGAACACCAGCAGGCTGAAGCAGGAAGCCCTCTGAAGTAAATTCTTGGGTCTCCAGATAAACTCTGGACTCTTGAGCGGATAGACCCGCCACTGGGTAAAGCGAGAGACTTTGGAGACTTGGAGGAACAAGGAGAGTGCCTGGTCTATTTGCGTTACCCATGCTCATTGCAACTTTTCTAAGTCCTAGATGAAGAGTATTGCATAAATAGCATAACTGTTTAGGTGGAAGCCATCATCAGTTTGGAATTTAACTATGTATGGGAATGGCAACGCTAGTTCCTATCTAGGGAAACATCAGGAAATCTTTGTTGTGTTTTAATAGCTCAGAATTTTGCTAAACATTGCACTCTTTAGGGTTGCAATTTTGTGGGCTGGTTCCTGGTTGGAGGGAAAGACAGCCAGGTAAACATGAAAAAACATGTCCATGCTAAAATAATATGACACAATTGTACCCTAATCAAGCCACAAAACCTTCCCCAGCATAGGCCTGCCCTGGCCATTAGATGAAGCCTCCCTTCCCCTGCCTGGTTCACAAGGAAGTGGAAGAGGCTAGAGGGGAAGCGGATGGCTGCAGATACAGGGAGAAGAATGATCTGGTTTTGGGTGGGCTATTGAAGAACGACTGGTTTTGCTTCTGCAGTTTTTCTACATCCTAAACAGTATCTAATTTTCCTAAAGAGATATTTTCTGTCACAAAATACTTCCCCTGGAAAGATTCTAGTCGGTGGTCTGACACAGGAGATTCCAGGAAAAGGAAAGGAAATCTGATGGAGAGGTCTCTGAAGGACAGTGGCCTGTCCCCGTTTCTGCCGCAAAGCCTTGATGACTTTGGTTAAGTCATTGCAATTTAACTTCCCACCAAATCTCCCTTCTTTTTCAGCTACCTGAAATGAAACCATTTGTAAAGGCAACATATACTTACAGATGTAGAAAAAACACCAAGTATACTAAAATGGACAACACTGAGTAGAAGTCATGCTAGAGGTCTAGAAGTCTGTATGGCAAGTTTTTCAAATTGATTTTCCACAGTTACACGCCCTTTGGTAAACTGAGATTATCAACACCTAGCCATGTCAAAGTGGTTGTGAAAATAAATGAATTCAGACGTGCAAAAACACTTGGTAACTTAAAATTACTGTCACAGAAAAGGTCATAATGAAATTACATGTTGATCTTCAAGAGCAGACTGAAAAAGATTAGCAGGGACTGACGAGAAAACAGAATAGATGTTTGTTAATCTAAACCAATGCTATGGGTAGGTAGGGGGAGGAGGGAATATTTGGATAACTCTATCACTTTGTGCAGAAAGGTGACCTCTTCAGGGCTTTGCAACTTCAATGATGGTTTTTAATGTAGGACATAGAGAAACTATCGTTGGTTACTAGAATTCCCTTACCGCAAAGAAAGAAAGTCTAGTGTTTATTTTACTGTTTACAGTTTTGAAGGATCTGAAAGCTGCGTAGGAACCATTGAACTGCTCATGTTAAAACGTGTATTGTGCTGATCCCACAGTGAGCTGAAGAGATGGTCAAAGAATCTCCATAGATATCTCTTATCGTCTAAGTAACTCACTGTGGCTTAAGCTACGACCCTTTTGATTAACCTCAATAGCTCAATTGTAAAAAGACTATTTGGCTGAAGGAAAAAAACTCAGCTTCTTGGGTATTTGTATATTAAACTACTCATGAAGAATTAGGTGCTAAACATCTTAAAATATCGGATCCCAAGTCGTAGTTTAATTAAATAAAAGTAGAACTATTAAATTCCGATTCCCTAGAATTGAGTAGGAAGAAGACTCACTTTATGCTTTCACCTCAAAGCCTGCATATTTTGTAAGGAATGGATTTTCCCTAAAGCCTAATTGAAGCACAGGTTTTGATTGGTAGTTGCAAAATCTTTTACAAAACATGCTTCAAAATCATATGTGAAAAAAATCAATTTCCCATAGAAGGATTTGGATATACTCCAATTTGTCAGAGAATTTAAAATGTCTTATTCTTTTATTATCTGGTCAGAGAGAATGAGCTTCTTGCAACCAGTTAAAAGCTAAGAAAGCATTTTGCAGATATTTGACAGATTGTTCAAGAAGAGAGTGATTCTGAAAAGACCAATGTATGTCCAAAAAGTCTATGTACTGTTTGCTAACAGAGGTGAGCTTCATAAAAGTAAATTACTGTATTGATAAAAAGAATTGGCCCAAAATGACCTTAAAATTTATAACAATGTGAAACTTACTGTATAATTTTTATTTACTTGTAGGACATTGCTCTTTCTGGCTTCTAGCTATTTGGCCATTTTCCAGTACTTTTTTACAAAGTTAAAGTGAGTATTTTCAAGCTATAAGATAAATTTTATCACACTACTTATCTTTTTCTTTTTTTTTTTTTTTTGGTGGCAGATGCATGGTGAATGAATACAGGTGAGAAGCCCACAGAAATGTGTGAACATGTCACTGGTTTTAGGGGTAGGGGACAAAGTCTGAGTTGAGTCCTCTGGAGAATACTTTTCTAACATGAAAATGGGAAGATTTGAGAGCAGTATGACCCTTTCAGCTGGTGTTCATAATCCACCATCTGTACAGAAAAAGTTTAAAAGCTAAAAAACTCATATGACTATTCCCATATCATATACTGTTGTGGATGGAAACTGTTATAACACTGTTAGTGGCCTATGAAGCACTCAACATAACTGTGCTGCTTCTGTGAATCAAAATCCAAGTAAATCTGTGCCAAGAAAGGTTATCAGCAATCTGCTTACTGAGGCCCTGTGGTGGGCCATACGTGCTGGTTCACTGTAGCAGCACTGCAGCAAATGAATGCATCTGAAGCAAAAGCGTGATAAGAAATGATCTGTAAAGATCATCTGTGACCCAAAGATATGTAACTGAAGCAATTGCAGCTAAAAGGTCTAATCTCAGGGTGTACCTACAAACTACAAGTTTATTAAAGTAACCTCCTTAGAAAGTACTTAGACCTTCTTTTATGATTCTCCATTTCTACTTCTGACCCCTTGGTTTTGCAGCTGCTCTTTTTTACTTGGAGACACTTCCCCACTGAAATGGAATGGTGGTTTATGTTATGCCCCCATTTAGGACAGCAGTGACCATGCAGCTTGTAGCAAATGACTTGTGAACTTCCTAGAGCCTCACCTGTTGAAGCTCCTCAGCTAGCTTCATCACACCTGTTACAAAAAAAAGGCCTGTGCAGATTCCTCAGGGATGAGGCACAGCACTCAACAAGTGAAAACTTTGGCTTTATGGAAAGCACAGCATTACCACAGTGGGAGCCCTGTGACACTGGCACTGATCCAATGGAGACCTAGGGCAGTGGAGCCCTGCTTGGAAATCGGGCTCAAGGAAAGCAACGCAGGGGTGGATCACGAAACTGGTGCCGATTGGTGAACCACACGTATGCAACGTTCTGTTCCACTCATCAGGGACCTTGTGGGTGTAATGCAGGTGCTGCTGCCTGGATTGTGGGATCTGCAGCCGGGCACCACGCTGGCATCCGTGCAGGTGTACACGCAGAGGTGGGTGGGGGGAGTGATCTACCCCAGGTTACTGTAATAGGGAGACAAGATGTGCTTGGGACTCTACATCTGCAGGTGGGGGAGGCCAATGGTCCCAGGTTACCATAACAAACTCTTCTGGGACTCTGTTGCACCTTAGAGTCAATTTGTGCCCCGCACTGCTCCCATTACTCTGGGATGTCCTAACCTTTTCTTGCTGATAGTTGGACAGCTGGGATGTGTGTTAAGTGGGTAATTACAGATCTTGCATCTAAACGTTGCTGGTGCTAATAGCACCAAGGTTGTAGGTGCAATCCCTCTGTGAGACATTCGTTTAGGCATTGGACTTGATGATGCTTGTGCATCCCTTCCAACTCAGAATATTCTGTGATTCTCTGTGATATTACTGTAGTGTTGTACAGTGCTTTGCTACAGCTGCAATTTCACCCACATGCTGTCTAATCAGACATTGTCTACCCCCATCTCCCATGTCACCTGATTTTGCAGGAGGAAAGGTGGCATCTGGCTAGCAGAGTTCAGCCTGCACATCCGTGTTGGCCTCATGAGTTGCTGTTTGGCTCAGTGTACCATCTGTGTATATGTGGCAACTCTGGGCTGACAGGTGTCAACAGGTGCTGCAGTTCTTTTATTTCCAAGATTTGGCTCAGGAAGTTGCTTGAAAATGCTGACTGAAAGGAGGAGTAAAAGGGATTTTTAGCTGAACTTTTCATTGATTACAGCTCTGGCTAATCATCAGCTATGAATTACAATAATTTGTGGGCACAAGTAGGCTTTAGGAGTCTGATGTTAGATTTAGAAATGTGGCCATCAATAATGGCAGTAATAGAAGTATGTGGCTGCAGTGTGCTGCTATGACCGGAGTAAAAGATAATTGTAACTCCTTTTCTTTGAGCTCTGATTACTGGGACTCTAGTGCTGCAGATAGAGCAATGTTTTGCTACTCTAACAATAACTTTCACACAGCAGTTCAGGGCTGTTAAGCTGGTCTGCCCTATTGAAAGGAGATGAAACCTTTTATGTAGTTACCATGTAAATTCTGATGAATCACTGCAGCCCACATGGTTTATGCTCTACTAGTTCTTATGAGAGGTAGGCTGAAATGACTTTTTTTGTAGAAAGCCATAAGAAAAGTAAAGTTGATGCATCCGTGAAGAAAAATCTGAGGCAGCTCTTACTCATCTGAGTTTAGATGGTTCTCCATTTGGAACAGAGAGCCAGCATCACCGATCCCACTGTACTGCAGGTCAGTAGTGATTTCATTTGTTGTGACAAGTTTTCCTACTAGTTATTTACATTATTTATTTACACTTCTATTATTTAAATGTGCAGTTTGAGTAACTGTGGAGTTCAGCAGAGCAACACTTGAGCAATTTGGGCTTAAACAAGGTGAGACTTTGGTCTTCAAAGTGTCTGTTTCTCCTTCCGTTTGCACTTTTGATAGTGTTCAGAAAGCACAAGTACTGATGTTTATTTTTCTACCTGAAGGGAATTGTTAGCAATGAGTGTAATTTTGAAAGTTTTACTCTATTTAGACAGTAAAATATCAATTTTGATCTCTGTGTTCATGTTAGGTGCTCACTTTCATCAAGATTTATTTGTTATTTGTATATCCAGACTGCTAAGTGGCTGTTCTACTCACCACAGTGGAAACACAAACACATGCACAGCGGTATAACAAGGGTTACTTAACGTTTCTGAATGTTCATTTAGTACTGTTTTTGATATTTTGATTGCAAACATATGAAGACATGAACTGTGAAGAGTACTGAGCAGTAGAGTTGGTTCCCTGCTTTAATGAACTTATGTTCGAGGAAACCTCAAAGTGCAAAGCAGAGGAACTTATATCTTTCAGGCTATCCAAGCCCCTTCTGTAAATTGAGCTCAGCTTAGACCTGACTACAAGTGTTTCAGAAGGATAGACTAGCAGCTCTGGATTGCTGGGATTTTTTTTCAATCCTGGATAGTATATTGTTGTTGTTATTATTATTATTATTATTATTATTATTATTATTATTTGATAGAGAAAAAGATGTATTACAGGTGGTTCTATGGGGCTCAGATCCCTGAGAGCAATAAAGCTGTGAGTCTTGTCTTTGCTCAGCTGCTTGGGTGGGCGCAGTAGTCAGGTTTTTCTTTGGTTCAGCTTTTTCTCTGCATTAAATAGATACCAATAAAACCCCTCCCTAATTCCAGATTATTAGACTGGTTTAAGATGTGATATTGTAGGGAATTAAAATGTTTAATACAAGCCTTAACCACCTTCAGTCCTTTCTCTTGTGCAATGCTTCTGTTGGCAGACATGAAACTGAAGCAGAGTGCGATTTAGCATCAGGTCTTCAAAATAATTTAATATAATGGCTGTTTGAAACAACTATGCACAAAAGTTAGATTGATAAATCTGCTTAGTAGTTGGCTAATGCACTAGGTACCTCAAGTACCTAGTATGTCTCTGGGGGAGACATACCCATTACCTTCTATGCAGATTTTCTCAGATAGCCAGGAGCTTGGCTGATGTATGAAATCCATCAAGGAATTTTTTAACAGTTTTTTTTCCCTCTGCCTTCTTCTTTTGATTTCCAAGCCCAGGAGGGCCAACTCAGAACGTGTGTGATAAAACAGGGAGCAGGAGAAACAGCTGGTTATATCATCGGTGTCCCTTTCTATTATATAGATGTAAAAAGCACTCTAAACTTTGAAAGTTTTCCCACACTTTACAGTATCATCTCTGCCTGACACTCTTCAAATTACCTTTATTCAGACTCCAGAAAGACATGAAATCTGACTACTGCAGACAAATGCCTCCTTTGCTGCACACCTCTTATTCATCCCCAAAGCAGTTCCCTCCTGTAGACAGTCTGAGGCAAAATCCTGTGAGTAAGATGGTGTATCATCATATAATTAAATCTACTGAACACATAAACCTCAGGGGTCTAACTGGAGTTATATGGGCACCTCAAAGTGTAGCCGTTTTCAACTTATGAACGTTGAATTTTGAAAATGAGTATTAGTAGTTTGGAACATCTATATAATTTGCATTTTCTTAAGGAAGGAAGCAACTCAGCCATGCATCTCAGCCAGGTATCCAGGTATGCCTCACGTGCAATCATATGGGATCATAACAGAGATGGATGTTGTAGTATTGCAGCTTTATGCTTGAGTTAATGGAGAAACTGGTAGAAACTGGTGTCACAGCGTCAGCAGTCAGGATGGGGTGCCAGGCCTTCTCCTTCTACAATTAATAATAGGCAGCCTACCAGCTCCTCACCACTAGTTCCTCTATGGCTGTCCATGCCGAGATCCCAGCCCCACCTCTCCACTGCACACCCTTCATCCATGTCCCTGCATCCCACCTCTCACACATCAAAGGAGGACAGGAAACTGAAAAATGGTTCTATGAGCAATAGTTCTTTTTGAGTCTCAAGTAGTTTACTTCAGTTGCAAGAAATTGAATTGCTAGGAAATGAAGGCTCTCTGTTTTGCCAAAAATCTGAAAGGAGATATGCCTGAAAGGACTCTTTCTTACCTTTGACTTCACATAAGTTATATTTAACATCTCTTCAGCAGTGCTAATCCTGGCTTACCCTCAGACAAAAAGAGACAAGAATTAGGCTAATATTTTAATTTGTGTGATACACAAACTCAAAAAGGAGATAGACAACTCAAAGATTACTTTTTTAACAACTGAAGTTTTAAAGGCTTCCATTAGCTTCTAAACATCCCTCACTTCTACACTGTTGTGAAAGACTCCATATAAAAGCCAACACAACACCCTGGAAAAAATTAAAATATTAATCCAGATGTTACACCTAACACAGAAATGTTAATGAGGCAATACCATAGGTGCTGCAACTGAAAGACTCTTGTCTTTTATCTGTGGCAATATGGAAAACTATGTCAGAAAGAAAATACAACTTTCACTCATGACCTGGTCTTAAAGTTATAGCTTATACTGGAAGCATCTGATCTTATCCAACAGCAAAACTGGGAGTTGTACCAAGTCCAGGATGCTGCTCAAGTTAAAGGGACTGTGGACACAAAAAGCCCGAGTAACTTTCTGGAGTACTGTGCCTCTGAATCATAGAATCATGAACTTTTTCAGATGGAAATAACCTCAAAGATCATCGAGTTCCTGTCCCTGTCTCCTGATTGAGAATCTGCTTTGCCCAAAAATACTTACAGATGGAAAAGTGATTAGCAACTTTCTGGGGAGGTGGAAGAGAGGAATTTGCCTTAGACAAATTTGATGTAAAGGAGGGATTGTACCCAATTTTTTCATGTCCTTGATGAATATTGTAAAAAGAAGGGTTCTTGGTCCTAAAGGGTGAACATAGCATACACACACTTTTTCCTGCTACTTGTACATGAGAGCAGAAGAAAAGGCAGAGAAATCCTCTGTTGGAAGATTTAGGTCCATATCGGGGAGACGCTTTTTCAGGAGTTTTGGCATTATACAGCAATGCCCAAGGAATTTAAGCATTGCTTAGGTTGGAAAAGACCTTAAAGATCATTGACTTGAACCATAAACCTGCCAACTCCACCACTAAACCATGTTCCTAAGCACCACAGCATCACATCTTATAAATACCTCCAAGGGTACTCATCTTAAGCCTGTCAACTTCTCTGGGAAGCCTCTTCCAAGCTGGAATGCATACATAAGATAGAAAAAAAAGGCCACCCTGCTTCTGTTCACCACACATCCAGTTCCCTTCTATGTCACACCCTCACTGGTATTCTACATGAGCATCGCATTTGCTGACTTCCAGTCATCTGGGACCTCCCCAGGTGGCCTGGACTGCTGGTGAATGATGGAAAGTGGCTTGGTGAGCCCTTCTGCCAGTTTCCTCAGTACCTTTTTGTGGATTCTATCTGGCTTCATAGACTTGTGTGGGTCTAAGTGGTGCAGCTCAAACCATTTCCCCTTGGATTCTGGGGGCTTCATTCTGCTCCTTGTCCCTGTCTTCCAGCTCAGGGGTCTGGGCACCCAGAGAACAACTACTCTTCTTCAGGACTGAGGCAAAGAAGGCATTAAGTACCTCAGCCTATTTCTCCTCCTTTGTCACCATGTTTCCCCCTACATCACGCTCCAGTTGGGCTTTGGCCCTTCTAATTTTCTCCCAGGACTTCTTTCCAGTCCTCCTGAGTTGCTCAGTGAGCAACTCCCGCTGACTTCCACCCACAAGAAAACGGTGCCAGAAATTCAGAAAACGGGAAGGACACAGTTATCATATCACCTTGTTCTTCAAGGATGTTGTCTTCTGAATAACAACCCCCAAGGACAGTGTGCCTCAGCCCACCCCAGTGCAAGAGAGGTGCCAGGTGCCCAGTGCATGGTCAATACAGCATTTTCTGTGGCTCCCTGTCTCAACAGATTTCCAAAAGTCCCTTGATGGAAGAAACCTTTTCATACAGACAACCTTTCCCTTTTCAGCCTTTCTATGTCCAGGCCTGGTTTAAAGCCAGGGCAGGCCTATGCTGGGGAAGGTTTTGTGGCTTGATTAGGGTACAATTGTGTCATATTATTTTAGCATGGACATGTTTTTTCATGTTTCCCTGGCTGTCTTTCCCTCCAACCAGGAACCAGCCCACGAAATTGCAACCCTAAAGAGTGCAATGTTTAGCAAAATTCTGAGCTATTAAAACACAACAAAGATTTCCTGATGTTTCCCTAGATAGGAACTAGCGTTGCCATTCCCATACATAGTTAAATTCCAAACTGATGATGGCTTCCACCTAAACAGTTATGCTATTTATGCAATACTCTTCATCTAGGACTTAGAAAAGTTACAATGAGCATGGGTAACGCAAATAGACCAGGCACTCTCCTTGTTCCTCCAAGTCTCCAAAGTCTCTCGCTTTACCCAGTGGCGGGTCTATCCGCTCAAGAGTCCAGAGTTTATCTGGAGACCCAAGAATTTACTTCAGAGGGCTTCCTGCTTCAGCCTGCTGGTGTTCCTAAGCTGAAACTGATCGAGTATCTCAGCTGAAGTTCGCTGTGGTTCAGCCAGCAATCAGCCTGGTGGTGTCACCTTTGCTATAGCAGGGGCCCTGCTTGTCCCCTGGTGCTCCTTTGTCACCTGTTCTCTCAACAGGGGATGCCACAAACAGCTGTCCTGGGGCACGCTGGGAAGCTCTGTCGTTTTGGGGAGTGGGCGGGTTGTTTGTTTTGTCCTTAAGGACCCCAATTCCCTTATTTCGAGACAGCAGAAAGTGTCGCTGTGGCCGTCTCTCGGAGATCAAACAGTGACCTCCAGCGGCCACATCGCCGCGAAGTGGCATCACGTCCCCGAGGCGGCGCCGGGACGCGCCGGCAGAGCCAGCGGTGTGCGGGGGCAGCGCGGGAGCGGCCCGGGCTGCGGCAGAGCTGCCAGCGGGAGAGCAGCCCCAGCACTGCTGCCCGAGGGGATGAGCCTCCCCCTTGCCTCTGGGGCGCATCTGGACAGACGGCCGAGGAAAAAGGTTTGAAATGATGTGTTTCCTTACCACGTAGAACACACGTTTTCCAGGATCCCTCCATTCAGCTTTTGAATGCCTCTGGCTTTCAGCATGCATAACTTTAGGTATAGGTAGAGTTTACCGACACAGCCCTTTCAAATCTGGAGGCTGTCTAAATTCACAGACGTCAGTTCTTAATGTGCCACGTTACCAAAACGTAGCCAGGACTCAGTGCGACAGAGAGGTTCTGGTTCCTGGGTACTATCCCATCAGGTCCTCCAGCTCTGACATGTTCAGGCACAGTGATCAGTTCTGTATGTACCTTTAAGGAAGGGGAATTCCACAGACACCAGCCTGTGGGAACCAGAACGTATAGGGCACCACATTTGCCCAGTCTTCCCTGGATCCAAGTGCGTTGCTACTTCCTGTACTGTCTGAGCATCCAGTGCAGAGAATGAGTGGTTTCCCTCCCCTATCTTGGATTATAACTTCCATTAAAACATGTTTGCATTTTAAAAGTATTTCTTCTATTAAAACATATTCAGAGATTTTGATTCCACCAGAACAGAAAGGAGCAGTTATTAAATGTTTCCGTCTTAGCAGAGGCAAGATAAAGCTCTTGGTCCTTTCTTAAACATGAAATCATTAGCAATGCAGTTTTAATAAATAATGCATACTGGGCACTATTTTGTATTGCGTTGTAGTACAGAGTTTGGAAAATGCTTAATTAAATGCCAGTGATAAACTTCAACTGAGCAGGAATGCGTGTTAATATGGTTTTAATGTATATTTATTTTGTGCAACTTCTTCTGAACCTAAAAACTTTTTGATCTGTGTAATATTTTCTCCTGCCAACTCAATGCTGAAGTTACCAGACCTAGTGGATCCATCCATCCCCCAACGGGAGGGCTTACACCCACCCCTGATGTGGGTGCAAGCAAACCGAAGCATGCATTACACAGTTAGTGTAAGGCCAGCTCAGCTTATCCTAGGGCTAGGACTAGTGGAGGTGCTGCAAGGTGAGTGGGATCAGCTACTGTTAAAGGAACTTGTTTCCCTGTAAATGTCCACAGTGCTGTATTGCCTGAAAATACCCCGACATCCCTGATGCTGTGTCTTAAGACACTAGGTCTTAAACCCTGCTTTTTTCCAGGGCTTAGGTTCTATATTGCATAGCACTAGAAACCCAGATTTACATCCTGGAGGACAGTGGGCCTCATCCAACAGCCTTATCCAGGCAGGGATCAATTCCAAGTAGGAATGTATTCATAAGATAGAAAAACAATCTGTTTCACCTCTGCTCACCATACCTTCAGTTCCTCTCTCCCCCACCCACACCTTGTTGTCTGTGAGCTCAGAGAGATCACTGAGATTTTTCTTAGTCCTCCTTTTGTTGCTGATGTATTTATAGAAACATTTTTTTATTGTCTTTTATGGCCATAACCAGATTAAGTTCTAGTTGGGCATCGGTCCTTCTAATTTTCTGCTTGCACAAGCTCGTGACGTCTTTGTGGTGTTCCTAAGTTGTCTGCCTCTTCTTCCAAAGGTGATACACGTTTGGTCTGTTTCCCCTGAGTTCCCACCAAAGCTCTCTGTTCAGCCAGGCCAGTTTTCTGCCCTGACAGTTCATCTTTCCTGACTTTGGGACAGCCTACCTCTGTGTCTTTAGGATTTCTGTCTTAAAGAATGTCCAGCATCCCTGGGCCACTTTGCCCTTCAAAACTTCCTCCCAAAGGCTCTATTGGCCAGGCAGATACACAGGCCAAAGTCTGTCCCTGGGATTCCACAGTGGTGGTTCTGATGACCTCCTTTCTCGCTTCTCCGAGAATCAAAAACAATTTCATGATTGCTGAGCCCAAGATGGTCTCCAACCATCCCGTCACCCACTGGTCCTTCTCTATTCACAAACAGCAGGTCCAGCAGGCACCTTCCCTAGTTGGCTCACTCACCAGTCATGTCAGGAACTTACCTGCCACGGTCCCCAGCAACCTCCTGGACAGTTTCTCCTTTTCTGTATTTCCAGAGGACATCTGGAAAGTTGAAGTCCCCCTCAAGAACAAAGGCCAGTGACTGTGAGACTTCACCAAGCGCTCATAGAATATTTTATCTGTATGTTCATCCTGGTTGGGTGGTCTCGAACAGACTCCTACCACTATATCTGTTTCTTACCCATAAACACTCAAGCCTAGCATCACCATTGTCAGTCTCTAGCCAGTCAAAACATACAGGGCTACCACACCACCTCTCCTTCCTCGCCTATTCCTTCTGCCATCCACTGCAGCACTCCAGTTGAACTGGACCCATCTGCCTTCCCACCCTGGGGAATTTCTGTTCATAAAACCAGGCCCACAGCCTATAAAAAGTGGCTTACCTCCGTTTCATAGAAAGGAAGCAACTTTGCATTACTTTTGGATGAATCTTATTAATAATCTAAGTAAGTACACAAAAAATAATATAGTCCCTAGCTGTGTCTCTGCTCAGTGAGGAAAGGGGAAGGAATGTCCCTGCATTGCTGTGTACTTCCCGTGTGTCTGTTGTTCCTCTCTGACATACCTGAACTGGGGTGGAGATGCAGGCCATCTGCTCCGGTTAGGAAGCCAAAATTCTTCAGGGAGAAAATGATCTCCGCGGAACTGAGGACCAGGCCACATTTTATGAATCTTTGGCCCATTCTTGCAACAGGACAACTATTCATCATTCCTCAGATAAGATTGCAACAAAGAGAATGTCCTTTTAGATATTCATCAAAAAACAGTCCACAGATCCTCTGAGATGTGGACTATTTATTCTACAGTAAGCACAGATTAGCCATTTTTGCTGTAAATTTTTGGCTAAATTGTGATTCTCTGAGGGACTTGGTACAGTCTTAGCAAAATAGATACCACGGTAGAAATGGATCAATCATAAACTGACACTATTGACATTTACCAAGTTTGTTTCCCTTGGGAAAAAAGTGGGATCTGGCCATATAGTGTAAGAGGAATATAAATTTTAGAGTTGATTGCCCATATTTTCCTTTAAGTAAATTAGTTTTCCCTGTTTCCCATTTGCACATACCCTTTGTCTGTTCCCTCTCCTCCACAAGTTACAGTGCAGTTACTATGGTTTAGCAGTTGTGGGTTATAATTCAGATTTGTGACTAATATTCCCTAGGAGTTTTTGCAGAATATAATTCTTCAATCAGATTTAGTGATTTTACTGATATTTTCAGAGAATTTATTTTTTTTGCTAAAGATGCAATTTTAGTATCAAGACTTTATTTAGTGACTAGTGAAATGCTACATGGGTAGTTGACTTTTTTTTGTCATCTCTCAAATAAAGAAAAGATTATGTATTAACATTTTCTGTTATGTTCTTAGAGTCTTGATATGTTATTTTCCAAGCTTGTTAGGAAAATTCTCATCTTGCACACTGTGAACAAAAAAAGACCGGAATATTTTGCGAGGATAATTCTATCACCTCCATAGAATGATTCTGTGGTGCACATGTGGCTGTTCAACCTCTGGCTATGTGTTTAATTGAGGAAAAGTGTAGCTATAAAGTTTAAGTTTTAGAAGGTGGTAGGAGCATATCAGTCTTGCCAACCATCTGTACCACTGTGAAACTTCTTGGTTTGGAATTCAGACTAGCAAAGGCAGTTCCATCCATAGTTCCCTACAAAAGTAGCCTGTATCATCTGCACTTATATGTCTGTAACTGTCCACAGACTGCTACTGTTATTTCACATGAGCATGCTATAGTCCTCTCAGATACTGCTTGTCATTATTGCCTCCAAAAAATATAATCCAAAAAATACACTACTTATGCCCACAATCAGTTACTTCAAATGTCAAAATAATGGAATGCTGGGGGTTTATGTTTCTTGTTCCAAAAGTGTAACAGGGTGAAATTTGGGCTTTGTATGCAAAAACAGTGAGGGCTAGTGTAACTGTGAGCTGTTGCTGTACTCAGTCATGGGGATAATGAATCAGGTTGGCTGCCACAGTGTACGTTAAATGGCATTCTTTTCCATTATGCGCTAATGAGATTAAAAGAGACTAGACCACTGCCCTAAAGGCTACCAGACTGCAGCTCAAGGGAATTAAAATCAAGGCTAGTGATGCTGCATTGGCTGAATTTAGGTGGAATTTGTTACTGTGAAAAATCGCAGGGAGACCAGAGATAGAGTGTTACCTGGAAAGAAGCATAATGACAACTGTCTGGCACAGATTTATTTTTTATTTTTGTTTTTGAAAGCTTCAAACTCCCAGCGTTCACTGAATGGCAGTGAAAGGATGAGAAATCCTGAGAAAGGATGAAATAAAATCTGGTTAAGAAATTTAGGCTTTCTTTCTCAGATATATAAAATAAAGAACACTCCCCTGAACCATTTCTCTCCTGAAGTGTGACTGATCTGTGCAGAACTATTTTGAGTCTCTGAAATCCTTCTTATGCAATTGGATGTTTGTTTCCTGTGCTTATTTTGCATTTAGCTAAAACACATTATTATCTCAGTGAAGGCTTATTTAATAGAATCATAGAATAAGCTGGGTTGGAAGGGACCTCTGAGATCATCAAGTCCAACCCTTGATCAACTACCACCATGGTTACTAGACCATGGCACTAATTGCCACATCCAGTCTCATCTTAAAAACCTCCAGGGATGGAGAATCCACTGCTTCCCTGGGCAGCCCATTCCAATGCCTGATTACCCTTTCTGTAAAAAATTTCTTCCTAATATCTAACCTAAACCTCCCCTGGCACAGCTTAAGACCATGCCCTCTTGTTTTACTGATAGTTGCCTGGGAAAAGAGACCAACCCCCACCTGGCTACAACCTCCTTTCAGGGAGTTGCAGAGAGCGATGAGGTCTTCCCTGAGCCTCCTCTTCTCCAGGCTAAACAACCCCAGCTCCCTCAGCCTCTCCTCATAGGACTTGTGTTCAAGTCCCGTCACCAGCCTTGTTGCTCTTCTCTGGACCTGCTCCAGCACCTCAATATCCTTCCTGAACTGAGGGGCCCAGAACTGGACACAGCACTCCAGGTGTGGCTTCACCAGCGCTGAGTACGGGGGCAGAATCCCTTCCCTGGACCTGCTGGCCACACTGTTCCTGATCCAGGCCAGGATGCCCTTGGCCTTCTTGTCCACCTGGGCACACTGCTGGCTCATGTTCAGCTTCCTGTCAATCCAAATTCTCAGGTCCCTCTCTGCCTGGCTGCTCTCCAGCCATTCTGTGCCCAGCCTGTAGCACTGCAGGGGGTATATTTGTGGAGGCAGAAGGTTCTGAACTTGGCAGATTTTGTGTCAGTAATGTTTTTTTCAGCATTTTTGTGAGGAAGTATCAGGGCTGGTTGTAGCTGCATGAGGAGAGAGACAATGATTTCATTCTTGAGCAAGGTCAGTTATCAGTTCAGAGGAGGATATAGGTAGTGGATTACTTGGTGCCCTCTGGTTTTAATAAACCTTCTTTAGCTACAAAAGCCAGTGATACCATCCATCTGTCATACAAAGGAACATGTTTCTTCCAGTCTATGTGGATGCAATTTAAAGAAGATCTGCAATTAATGCTTATGTCCCCCCTTTTCTGAAATGGTACCTACAAAGAAAAGAAACCATTTCTTCCTTTTAAATAAACACACTGAGAAGTATGTCTTGGTTCTCATATTGGCCAGAATAAGGGACACTTGAATGAAACCTGATCTCAGAGGTGAAAATAACTTACTGCATTTAGAATCCCTGTGCACAGTAGAGTAAATGCTTTGGTTTTCTTTAAAGCTGTAAGGTTAGAACTAAAGCAGTGAGAGATCTTAGAGAAAAGCAGCTGCCATTACATCATTGCTTTATTGCTTTGAAAGTAAATGACCGTAAATAAATGCTCCAGTAAGAACAGATGTTTTTATCTACATCTCTTTTTTTATTGCAAAACAATTGTTACAGAAATTTCAGAAAGTTCTACTGTAGTAATTGCCAACTTCTGCTCTTTATTACGCATCTAAACACAGTCTAAAAGTGCATTGTGAATCCAGTAGACCTTTGGAAAGGACCATTTTCCCTAGTTATGTACATTTAGACAAATCATACTTGAAAAGCTTTGTATTAGTAGGAATTTGTTTAAAATGACATTTTAATAATTTTTATCCCTTTATAAATGATTGTTATACACTTAAAAATGATAGCCCAAATAATAAACGATTAAATAGCTATGAGTATAGTATATTGAAAACACTGTTCCAGACAGCAGTAGCAGCAAATAGACTCTCCTCATGTACAACAATTGCAGCGGTGGAAAAAGGATATAACTTTAATACAATTTACTCTTGTACAGGCATAAAACTGTATTTCACATCCAATTCCCTCTTCTGTCCCTTCCCCCTCCCTCCCAAATACTAAAATAAACAAGAGTTATCACTTCCCTGCAGCAGAAACAGCAGCAATTTAATAATCAAATGTTTTTTCCTAATAGTTCTTTGAAATAAGTATTGTGTGGCTCTACAACAGATCTGAAAGCATACAGCAGAAATTAAAAGGTCAGAGACTGTTTCACAACCAGTCAGGCTCAAAGGCTCTGTCATTAGGCTTCCAGCTTGAAGATAATTTAGTGTAACCCATGCTATGGCTCAAAGTAATACAGAGTTAGAAATGCAGAATAAATCCATCTCCTGACAAAAGTCAGAGTATGCCATTCAAATCAGTGGATTTTCTGCAGATTTGCACCAGCATAAGTAAGACCATAGTTTGTAGTCAGGAGAGGAGAAACCTGTGTGACCTGTAGTGTTCACTGTATGACTGGCTATAAAGCAGGGTAACTCTCATTGGGGTGCAGAAACAAAGTCCCTCCGCATTCAATACTACTGCTTTTGTGCCAATGTGTGGCAAGGACATGAATACCACCTACAGTAATGAAGGGCTTCAGTAGGTGAGCAGACGCCCCCAATACTTTACTTCATCCCAGCTGGGACTGTGTTTTCATTTGAGGTGGCTGAAGGAAAAATCCATGCTAGGAATCTTTCCCATCTCTTTTGAAGAAGATGATCTATGCCTACTGTCTTTCAGCAGAACTGAAAATGTGGCCTTTCTTAAAACAGTTATGCATATTGTGCAAAAATGCAAATATATTATCATTTTTAAGCAGGGGAGAGACATCACAACTACTTAAGCATTCCCAGGGAAATCCAGGAATGACCAACTCACATTTTCCCTTCTGGTGATTATCAGATTCTCTTAAGTGTTTAACCTGAGCAACATAACAAGACATTTATGCTTGTTTTGAAAATCTGCACCACGAATTTACAGAGCATTTTGTTTCACTGGTTCAGTCTAATACCTTTGATAACTAATGCTCTCAGGACAGATACTTGTTTGCTCTGACTGCAGTCATTGGAATAAGGCTGTGTGCTGCTACCAGCACATTTTTTGAGCAGTTATTCATGTAGTTGCATTTTCCATGCACTGACAGTTTCTAAGAAACAAATCATTTTCTTCTCATACAAAAAATATACCTAACTAAGATATTTATCCCCTGACAAAAGGCTATCCATTCCACAAAAGGTACAAATCAGTTTTGTTGTTTTTCTTTTTTTTTTACCAAAAAATCTATAAATGGAAAATTAAAGAAAAAAATTAATCTATGTCTGGAACCCAGAGGGATTTCCGTACGTAGATGAATGTATGTTTTGGTTTTTTGTTATATTTTCAAATTATCCCCTCACTGCCATTTGTTAACTGGCACTTGTGCTAAGAACAATAATGTAGCACCTTATCTCTTCCAAAAAAAGAGAGAGCCAAATGTCTGAGCACTGCTGTAGGTTCGCATTTTGTACTGAGTATTCAAATTTCATAAAATACAATTGTCATTTAAAAATAATAAAAAAATCACTTACTTTGCTAAAGATCAAACATAATGGAAATAATGTAAACATCCAAAAGTTTGAATTCATTCCTAACTGGATTCATCTTTACAGGCAGGCAATAGTAAAATGTTAAGTCTCCTAGTAGTCCAAAGAAACTCATGGAACAATGCATGCATTTTCTTTGACACAAAAAAAGACTGGACTGTAAGAAAGAGAAACTACTTCAGTAATATCACACTGTTATTGTGAAAGAATATTGTGCTATAATACAATACCTAGGACAAGTGTATACCCCAACTGTAGAATAGAATCACTTAAACCGGAAACAATAGAACAGATTATTATAGGAAAATATTTATAAAATACTGCACACAGCTTCCTCAGTCAACCAGCATATGTAAACAAACAGCTAAGCTCAATTGAGTTTCAAAATATTATTAAAGTTCATTTATCTTATAATCTTTTGCATAACATGCCAGTTCATCTTTCACACCATCACAACTCATCTGTCATGGCCCACAGCAGCTCATTAGCTGTTTATACATCAGCTCATACAGACATTTAAGTAGAGCTACACAAAGAAATGTGTGAAACATACCAAACTTACACATTGTGACAAGAAATGCATATTCCATATGTAAGCTAATAATTGGATAGTGGAACTTAATGCTTGATGCAACATGTGCTATTTTATTGAATGTTACAGATTTACAACAAGACCATATAATGCAATATTAAAACTGTCCTGTAACGTTCACTAATATTACCACATGTCACAACTATATATGTGTCTACTTTATAAGTTATCCTTTGATACAGAATATGTCATATGGCACATGCTATAGCTACACGATGATGATAAGACTTCCACTCTCACTAAATGATCATAATATTAGGAATGAGAAGTCTGGTCCCACTGCAAGGAGTAGGTGTTTTAGCATCAAATTCAAAAAGGAGCAGTTTGATGCAATGCGTAAAAGCAGGTGAAAACAAAATAATCTAACATCCATCATAATATATATTCTGTAGAAACCACATCATAGAATAAATGGGAAACATTCAGGAACAGTGGTGTTCTGACATCTTGCAATCACACTTTTAACATCTGAATTTACATTTTATACATAATGGCAAATTTTAAGAGGTAAATAAAGTGTCCTGTTTCATTTTACCCGGAATGTGTGCTCCAGATCAATAAGGTGCTGTATCCTAAACATTTATACAGCTTCTAGGTTTGGCAAATTCCTTTACCCTGAAAAACTAAAAGATGAAATCTACCCCAGAGGAGAACCCAATGCCTTGAACTAATTCACTAAGCACTGATAAGGAATTTGTAATGAATCTGAAATTCCTCTAGAGTAGGCCAGTAATATGGTGAAAATAAAAGAGTCCACAATAGTTTTAGCAGACATTCATAAAAATAACAAAAGAAAACAAAGTGAGAATATCCCCCTCTACTCACCAAGGATAGATATATTTGGAGAAGCCTTAGGAAAAGGCTGCTAACAGAAGTTGGCACATTTGAAGCATATTGTTAAATAAAGTTCCTTTGCCCTTGGGCATTTTGCTATTGTTCAACAATCAGCCTGCCACAAGCATGCTTCATAATGCACAGAAAGGTTTCTGACCTCTCTTAGTATTGCCATGTGACTGTAATGCTGCACATGGGCTGAAAGGCAATTGCATAAACACACTGTCTTGGTGGAGTTTAGCTCATTGAAAGCCTGAACAAATAGAAGAAAGCAAGGAAAACACTGGTGCAGGAAGTATGAAACACTGTTCTTAACATCCCCTTGCTGCATTTCTTTGTTTCCTGAACTTTCCAACGCAGTGACTTGTTACCTAAATGTTTTCCCCTTCTTTGCCTCTTTTCCTGAGGCTGATGATTATTTTCTGTCTGGATTTGTTGCCTTTCAGACTTAGTTTTCAGATGGTGCTCAGAGTCTCCCAGTGTGAAGACTCGGTGAAAAAACGTCAGCCTGCATTCTCAAAGGTGCCTTTGAAAGATAATTCCCATTTAAATAATGGGAAGTATGTACCCCACTCATGTATTCATTTTTAATAACAAAAAGGAGCTGGTTCTACACAGCTGTTGGTAATTGTACAGATATTTTAATTTTTAATAGCACTAGCTTCAACTCTTTAAAAGCTTAAATGTTTCGCCTTCAAAAGTATGTGAAATTTTGATCCAGTTGCAGTTTATGCTTCTCTACCCTTTTCCAGTCTTCTGCATACCCTTCCACCTGTGACCTGGGACACCTTCTCATGAGAAGTTCGAAAGTCTGGTTGACATTGTGGACCCTTGGGTCAGCTCAGTGGAGTCACAACTGTCTTCAACCAAAATGCATCACTGCACTACTATTCATACACACTTCCTCCTATAAAAAATGCTCATTGTGTCATAAGCTGCTGAATGGTGAAAGCCTAGTCACAACTGATGGCTTTTGCTCTTTACAGACACTTGCAGTTTCACTTTGGTTCTTTAACTTACCTTAGAAGCATATAGAAATTTTAGTGTTTTCCAGTCCTCTGACAAAAACATTTTCCTTTAAGCAACTCCAGTCTAATTACATGAATCTGGATTCAGATTGCTTGATAATTCTTGTATACTTTGAAATGTTCAAATACAGCTATGTACACATGAAAAAAAAGGTGTATATTTTCAGTTGAGGGAATGATGTGAAAAGTCGGTAGCTCAAATGGAACAGCAAGAAGAACCCGATAGCAGTGTGGTGCATAAATCTCCCCAATTTGTGTACATAATTAAACGGAGCAGTAAGAACCTGACAATATTACCATGCTCTGCTCTGATAACCCTCTTCTTACTGTTCCATCACATCCTTTGATTTAGTGAGACAACATGTGGTAAAAAAATAAATATATACTATTCCGCTTAATTACATTCATCCTGAGCTTGCTCAGCTGTGCTAGAATCTAGAACGCCTGTTTTATACAGGAAATCACCTGATATTTTAGCATAAATTCTCCTTCTGTTTAAGTTGCAGTACAAAAGGCATTTCATTTCCCTTTCTGCTCTTCAGAATACAAACTTTCTGTGGCACTAGAAGTTGATATAAAAGGAGACAAGTGAACATTATGGTTGTCGTGTTCACCTTTCTTCATTTCCACAAGTGTGGGATGCAAGGGACTTGGGAGTCTTGTTTGCTGCCAGTTCCTACAGAAATAACAAATGCTTTTCAGCAGTCATCACAATGGTGAAATAGATGAAAAAGAGGTTGTGATTGAAGCTGAGAACATTTAAATTGTACATCTCTTTTTGCCAGTTAATTTCTGCATCTTAAAAACTTGAATAATGATCAAAGATTTTAGGATGCCTTCTAATAAAAGGCAGATATTTATTAATTTATTTATACCTCTTAATTTATTTCTTCTGACTTCAAAAAGGGGGATTGTTATTCCTCTTGTTTACCGAAGTCGTTGTAAAGCTTTCATCCCTCCCTTTTTCCTTAAGTGCAAATGTCAACTGGGTCAAAATGCAGTACCTCAGTGGGCGATACTGAGATTGACAATGTGCTCCCTTGACCGGTGGCTAATGCCAACTGGAGTTGACATTTGGTAACGTGAAGGTTTTTGGTTTTAATTCTGCTGAGCAAATGGACTGGAGAACAGATGACCCTTTGACTGCCAGTGAGCTTTGTCTAAGCCTAGCTGTGTTTGCTTTCAAAGCTGCAGAAGGCTCCTGTTCTTGACAGTCTCCTCATGGACAGGTTGTCCCCTCTGCTCTCTGGCCTGGAGGACTTACTCCTCTCAAAGGGGTTCCGCAGGCCTGTTGCGTTTCGCTGCCTGTCGAGTTTGTCACTGATAGAGTAGCTCTTCCGCGTGTGCTGAGCATACAACATGTTGGACTCCTCTGCAGAGTAGCTGTTGGCTCGCTCTATTTTTGGAAGTGGGATGCTGTTGGCCAGAGTTCTTGCAGCATTGCTGTCTTGAGGAGATAAAGGGATTCCCTTCTTTTCTTTGGCCTCAATGTCTTCATGATCAGAGCTTGGGTGGCTTAGTTCAGCTTCTCTCTCTGGGTGGCAGCATCCCAAGTCTTCCACTTTGCCCCCAAGACTTCCTGGGAAACTGGCCCTCTCTGCGATGGCCTGGGGAGCACTCACACACCTCGTGTCTATACAATCTGTAATACTTGTGTACTCTGCTGTTTTGACTGGGACTCCAAGGCTGCTGAAGTAGCTCCGAGATGGAGAGAACATAAAGCTGTGAGATTTCACAATGGGCGTTTCCTCCAGTATAAATGGAGTTGTAGCCAGGTAACGACTGCTTTTAGATCGCTCTAAAGTGTGATACAAGGGAGGATCTGAATCCCAGGGGATTTGACAGTCGGTGATTTGTGAGTAGTCTGAAGAAAATGCCCTTGTTTCTATTCCAGAGGTTTCCTCATAATCAAGACTCCTGCCAGAAATTTTTTCACCAGGTGTACTGCTAATGTATGCACTGCTAGCTAAAAGGGAAGAGGCTATGTGAGCCTGCAGAGCTGCATCTCCGGGACCAAGAATATTTATGGAGCTCTCGAGAGGTTCTGTGTCAGAATGCATCTCATCCATGGCAGAAACATAGATGTCTATACAAGATGAAGGTCTTCTGGAGTCTGGGGCGATTGACAAAGTGCTTGTAGGGGCTAATGGAGGCTTTCCTTCTTTTGCTATTGAGTGGGAACTGATTGCCCGATGCAGGCTTGGAGATTTTTCCTTAAAAATGCTTTCCAGCTTTTCCAACCCACACTTGTCCTTCATATTTGTTGCATAGAAAGAGTGGCTTCGCATGCGGGGTGTGATCGTAGGCGATGTTGGGGACATGGACTCCTCTCCTGTGGGATCTATGCTCTCCTGAAGCTTGTAAGCGTTTCCTTCCTGACTGTTGAAGCTACTCTGTCTCACGATGTAGGCTGCATCCGTGCAGTCAGATGAGGTCCTGGATCGTATCTTAGTTGTCTCACCTCTCTCTATGCCAGTCATTTTTTCTAAGGCAGTCACCATCCGTCCCATCATGTCTTCCAGCTGAGCAAGCCTGATGTCAACGGTCTGCAGAGAAGCCTTCATGCAGTGCTCTCGCTCATTTACTTCTTCTAGTCGCATGGCCATATTCTCTACCCTTAAAAAGGGAAGAATTAAACAGGTTAATTTCTACAAAGCAGTGATGTTAAGCTAACAGGTCACCAAAATTTTTGACAATGAAGAGGTCTCAAAACCCCAAGGCAACCTACACTACCTCATCTGCTTCAAAACCCTGCTAGAAGAAGTTCCACAAGCAAATACCACTGGCTTGGGAAACTGCTCCAGTGGGTTAAACAAGTGACACCTGCTGCATAATGCAGAGAGGAGGATTGGGTGTGACTTATCCTAGGGACAGGACATATTACATAAATGTTACCATGAATTACTGCCTCTCTTCTGTCACAGCTTCTACTTAGGTTGTTATGAATGAATAATACTTATAGCAGATGACACGTCTCCAATTGTGCCACGGGCAGGACCAGTGCAGCTAACTGCAGAACTAAATGAAGTAAGGAAAACAGGCAATATGCCATAGAAGGTGGCTAACGTAATATTTTTTTCCTGGTATTTGCCCCAGATTTACACCAGTTAGTGCTATGTGGACCTAAGCAGATAGTTTTTTTGTTTGCTGATTCATTTTTAGCTCAGATTTATAGAAAAAATATATCAGTTATTTTATTGAATATAGATTATATCAAGTTAAATATGCATGAAAACTGCAGGAAGAGAACACTGATCAAAGCAAATACAGCCTACAACAGGACACACACACTAAGATTGCTCCATTACTGTGATAGTGCTTTGGGTAGTCTCTGGTAATAGCTTAGGGATTGAAATGATGGATTTTAAAGCAATTTTTTAGCTGCTCTTGTAATATATATATAAATATATATAATAATATATATATATAAAAAACTAAGTTAAAATAGTAAGAGGTAATTGAATGTAAGATTCAATATATGCAATTTAATTTAATTTAAACTTCAGTATATTTTTTCTACATTGTTGATCTGTCTCATTTTAAAATGTTTTCAACTTTAGGTGAATTGTGTACTAATCTGTGCCAATGGCCTTCAACCATTTCAATTCTTTGGCTTCTAAAATGTCTCAAGTGAATGATTTATGTGGAGTCTGACAATTTTAAACAATGAAATTCCTTTAGCACATATGAATTTTCTTTGCATAATTTTTCTCTGGTTGTAGTCCCTATGGCAGACTGGGACTTCCACTATCTGCCAAAAAAGTACTAAAAGCCACAAATTTATGTAGTTATCTTTGATTGATAGATTACAATTCCGGTTTTCCACATTGCTGTATACATTGGAAAATGAAGAGATAAGCAACAAATACCAAATGGCACAATTTCCATGGTTTTCTCCTCACAAGTCTCTTACACTCTGCCTGTTAGAGCAATTCGTGCTCAAATGTCAATAGGCACACTTTCTGTTGATAGGCACACAAATAATTGCCAGGATTTCTGATGGTATAAATATAATCTTCTACTACTGCTAGTTAATTTTTCAACAGGACAAGTGATCTGATACTGACAACACCATAAACCCTCTTATTTGCCCAGAAGGAAACCAGATTTTAGCAATGAATGAATATTTTGCAGCATTTACGCCCTGTTACGTAATGCTCACCACTTTTGCTGGTGAACACTGAAATCTGACTACGTTGGGGTGATGACCAACAGCAACCTGCCCACACAAGAGAGGACAGGTAAGAGTGTGACTCTGCTCTCTCCAGCAAGTTGCACGTTCCTGTGAGATACAGGCTTTTTCTGTTGAAGTTTGTGAGTTTTGAAAGCACAAGCACAGCAAATCAAAAAGCAGTAACTGTATTGCCATCATCAGACTTCAACAGATGAATGATCAGGTAATCACTGCTAAGAAATCAACTGGTAGCTTCAAGGAATCTCATTCTTCTCATTATGATTTAGACACCAGTCTGTTTCTAGTTCTACCAGCTTCTCCAACAAAACAGATTAATGTTATTACAAGCACAAGATATAATTCCATAGTGAGAGCAGTTTATATGGGAAGCAGTTGAATTTCCCCTCATACTATTACTTATCTGAACTGCTATTTTATGAAAGCAAATATACTTTTGAAATATTTATCAGCCAATAATTGAGTCCTTCACCCCACATTCAGATTCTATAACAACTGCTCCAAGATTACAAACAGACAAAATTTTAGGGCTGTGACACATAAGAAGCAATTTGAGAAACCTTTGGATTTTAGTGGAGAATGCTCAGATTACAACAAAAAACCCCCCTCTGACTGCAGCAACAGTTACCAAGAACTGGAATGAATTTATAATGTTCTGTGAAGCTAAGTGGATAATCTGGTTTTGACGTTGGTTGTTTGGTTTTGTTTTTTTTTCTTGCTTTGACAGCTGTACACAAGTGAAATAATTTTCATACAGACACAGCCAGTTTGTATATGAGTAGAACTGCGAGACAAGTTTTGCATCCTACATTCATGTGAGGGCTATGCAACACTACTGAACACAACTAATGCATCCTTAGGAGAACCTAGAGTCATACCTTGCTGGTACATATTCACGTGCTTGTTCTTCCTTCCCCAAACATGATCTATCAGCTACTGTCAGAGGCACAGAGTGCAAGCCTGGTGGTATTGTCACAGATAAGGTGAAGAGAGGGTTTTGTGTTGTGTGGTCTGTTGGTTGCTATGGAAGTGACCATAGATGTGACTGCATTGATAGTAGGGGAAAATTTATAGAGAAATGTAACAAGATAAGGGCAGTGCAGTCTGGGATGAGAAACCAGAGTTAACTAGCGATGTGCCTAGAGAACTGAGAAGTACATACATGTGTTTACACTTGATGAGCTCTGACTATATAACTTTAGTCACAAAAAGAAAGCTTGAGAGATGATGATCTCCTTCAAACCTAAAGCTATTAGTTTAATTTAGTCATCTTTAGTTATATATTGCACGTGGCCACTCCAGAATTTTTAACAAATATTATTTCTTTTAGTGATATTCTCTTGTATTAATTAGATGTTCAGTTCTGTACTCATTCATCATACAGAACAGCACCATGATCTGAGAATAAACCTATTAGAAACATGATAAAATGTTTCACATCAGCCAAACACTGTGAATGTAGGAGAATGCGTTCTGGAGAAATACAGCCATAATCTGGTTCTTAAAATTTTTGAATAAGTGATTTTTTCTGTTTTCGCATATTCTTGGGAAAATATACTTTAACTCAGTGAATAGACAGCTAGACCTGTATTTCCTTGAGGAACAGTTTTGAATTAAAATACTATTTCAAAATAAGAATGTCTGAGTTTTGCTTTGGATTTTTTTCTCCATGTATACTCAGAAGAGTATATAAACCTTTTAGCAAATCTCACAGTATCCATGTATGATGCCTCCTTTATATCTATGCTTTTCCTTACAGCAAGATTTAGTCAACTTATTAGAAGGTGCCAAGCCATCCTAACAGAATGAGAAGAGAAAAAGAGGAGGCTACATATAAAACATGCATCCAGGTGTGCTGCTGAAGCTCAAAAATTTTTAATAGTGAAACAAACATGGACTATATGAGGACAATATTCAGTAACCAGAAAAGATCAGAACTTAGATTTTATATTACCTGTTATGAGCCTTTTTGATTACAGTTTGAGAGATGATAACTTTTGCTGACATTCATGTTGGCTTATTTATTTTTAACCTTTGAACTTAAGTTCACTAGTAATTTAATGAAAATCATTCTTTAATGGGAGTAAGGCACTCTTTTCTGAAGTGGACCTCTTAACTGAATGCTAGAATTAGGCTCACAAATCCCTTTGTCTAACTATGTCCATTTTTAAGGCATCGTTTATACTTCAAAATCCTTTTCAACTGCCTTAAGGACTGTGGACACTGGGGCTTTTGATAGGTGATTGCTGAATGATTTTATTTAAATAAAACATAGATAGCAATTCCCAGGACTGTAACAGGGTATTGGTACTTTACCTGACCTCTTTTGGTAAAGCAGTGCTTACATGAGCAGCCAGTTTTCCCAGGTGCAGTGGTTTCTGCAAGATAAGGATGTTGGGTTGTCCTGGCTGCATTCCCATTGGAGCCTAACACCACTTAACTCTTTTATGACCAAAGAGAGATGTCACTAGATTCACAGACCCTTCCTGCTGTCATTCTTTATGTGTGGGTGGATCTTGTAGGCTCAGTCCCTTTTATCAAGACAAAGCTATTTCTGTGCACTTCTGCCTGCCAGCTCTGAAATCAAGGTAATAGCTATGTCATCATCCACACGGATGCTGTAAGTGTAATTGCATTGCAGACTGTAAAGTGCTGTACTAATGGATACCACAGAGTACCAAAGATGACATAATAATATCTACTCTAGCCAGCATATTTGCTTTTCAAATACTGTTATGATGTGACCCTGCTCCCTTTGAAATTTTGCATGGGCTTTGAAAGAGTCGAGACCTGTCCATACAGAGCAAATGTTACTAAAGAGATTGTTTCGGTGGCTTCATGCCAGATCAAGAAAAATAGTGCAGTCTTTTTTGATCATATTATACATGTCTCTGTGCTGGTCAAGATGTAACACAATGATTAGAAAGGAAGATGCTCAAGGAAAGGTTGTGATTCTTCTGCTCTATTCTGGAACAAGGCGCTATAAGATTTTCACTTAAATTAGAGATAAGGACTCTTTCCTATAAAACAGGGTCAGCACAGAGTGCAAAGGCAGCTGTTATTTATTAATTTTCAAGGACTTACAGCATTCACATGATTTAGGGGAGGACCCAGCTGGACTACTTCTCATTTACAGATCTTCAAACATACCTCTTCCTTCCTTTCCCACCAAAAGGAAAGTTATGCCCAGATATTTGGACCAGCATCTATGATTTTCAGCTCAGTTCTGTGACCACTGGACCATCAGAACACAAGAAAAAAACTACTCAGTTGGACCACAGACCAATTTAGCCCACTATCTTACTTTGAAGGGTATGCAATTCTTTCTTCCTTATATTCTCCAGTTTCTAAGCATTTTTTGCTCAAAAACTTTATGGGCTCAATATAAACTCTATGTATTTAGCAGTCTTTACTGGATTACTTTTCCTGTAAGCTTGTCTAGTCTCTGTTTGAATGAATGTAGCTTCTTTTAGACCTCAAAAACTTTCAAGAATTTGTTCTGTTCCACTACTTACTGCATGAAAAAAATCATCTATTTTTCATTTATTTTGAATCTGGAATGCCGTTAAATTATTGCTCCCCTATACCTTGTTCTGGGAGTGACAGTAAACAATTAATTTCTACTCACCCTCTCCTTGCACTTGTAATTATATAGACCTCTATAATTTCATCTCTCATTTATCTCTTCCAGACCAGTAAAGCTGGATTCCTTGGCCATGACAAGGAGATCATTCCATGCCTTACTAACTTCCCATCTAATATCCTTTTCTAAAATATATGTTTTAGGAGTTCTCTGGTTTTCAGTAATGCAGATGATTAAAGGATACTATATCTTCCAATCTTGCCCTGGTATAGATTTATTTCAGAATCAAACTAACAGCATGTTTCCTTGCCTACAGAAAGCATAGTTTAGGCATAGCTGAATCAGGGGCAGCACTAGAAGATTAAGTATAAGGAGGAGAGTGTTATATTTGTGTAATCAATGAAAATGACAACTCACCTGACCTCTGTTATTCAAATTAAAGTGGAGTTTTCAGCTAGTGGAGTATTCATTAGTTCATAAGTTTTATGAATATCTGACAGGATAAAATATTTATTGGCAAAAGTGCTAAGAATCAAACACAAACTCTGTCCTCAAAATCTGAGCTCGGCAGTGTTCTATGAAAGCATACAAGTGCCATGGCAGACCAACAGAGTTTTTAGGACTGATGGATTTGAAGACTGGCAACTTCCACTAAATTAAGGTAGTACTTTTGTCCTCTGTGCATTGTTGTAGGTAAAATGTCCTGTTCCATTTAAAATCCATGTCAAGATCGCTGCTGGTCTCAATGAAACTAGCTTACCTAGCAAGGCCCTCCTGAAACAAGGCTTGCTCCTTATTTGAACGGCTAGTGGGTGAGAGCTAAAGTATTATTTTTGTTGAGGAACTCTAATTTACTCTCGAAGTGTGTTCTGACTGCTTGTACCTTAAGTCCTGCTTTAAGAACTGAAATGCAAGAATAAGTGGTGTCTCTCACTACATGAGGTATTTTCTAACACAACTGGTTAAAAGATTCACTTTTTCAAACTTATTGTGCAATGATTTGGGTTGGAAGGGACCTTAAACATCATCTAGTTCCTGCCTCTGTCAGGGAAACCTTCCAGTAAATCAGGTTCCTCAGAGCCCTATCCAACTTATCCTTGAACACATTTGCTTTAGCAAAAAAAAGAGAAAAATAATTCACCACCTTTTATCACTAATTTTTAGTTCAGACTTATCAAAAATACCTCAGATTTTTCCCTTTTCAAGAAAAAGAAAGGAAAAATAAGAATGGCAACAGAAACACATTTCCAGATCAATTTATGAGAACAAACAAAAAAAGTGCACCTTTCTGAAGTCACACGAATTCTTTCATCGTTGGAGGAATTGAATCTGTCATCCTTTTCTCTAAAATATTCTTCTATGCACTGTTCTTCAAAATCATGGACCTTTTTCAGTTCATCCTCAGTTATGAAAAGCTCTGTGGAAACAGTTGAGAAATGTGAATTTGGCAGATATTAACATGTGAAATTAACTACATATTTATTGTGAAATTCATGGAGTAAACTTTCAAAAGCAGTCTTCAAAATTTATGTGGCATTTTGATATGAAAGCAGATAGATACTGCTAATTGCCAAATTAGTGGCTTCAGTTATTTATGATTCTGGATACAGAAACACTTAAGCAGGCAAATGGTGAGCAAACATGAATACATTTGGATTGCATGGGGTCTAAACACAGCTGCTGTTCTGGTCCTGGAGACATGGTGGAAGCCAAAGCCCACCTGTAATCTAAACAAATATAATGACACTAGCAGACTACTAGGACAGGAGTCTGAGGGTACAGGAGTCTGTTTGATGTGTCAAGAACTGATATCTGCAGGCAGCAGTATCATGGGAGTGGGAGGAGAGCAGTCTGGTTGCACTTCCATCTCCAGCACCACACGTGTCTCCTGCTCCTTCCTTGTAAAGAAGTGGACTATGGCATGGACTAATGTTGGGAAGAGATGCACAACCTTAGCTCCCTGCCTCTGGCATATAAACTGAGGGAGGTGGAGATCTACTTTGAAGAGTTAGATAGAGAAGAAAAGAGAAAGTATTAGCAAAATAATCTGACAGGTTTTCCATCATAGCTATGGGAGAACATATTAAAGTGTGTGGAGAAACTACTCCTCCAGTTTAAGTCAGTGTCAAGGAGAGAATATGTATACAAAATTTCTTTTCACCATCTTTCATCTTATCTAGGCAAAAAGTGTGTTGGGCAGAAGTATGTGCTGTTTGCTCAAAGAGTAGTAATGTTCTCTCTGTGTTTTCAAAAATAAAACTGGAAGTGTGATGGACTCTAAGAAGAATTCCAGCAACAACAGACCTCTAGTAATGGCAAAATAAACCCCTTTGATTTGAAGGACCAAATTGGGTAACACCCCAAAAAATTCCAGAAACACACAGCCCCATTACCACTCCAAAGAGAACAAAGGGTTGGACAGTGCAGGTGGAACTAAATTCTTCAAGGAAGATTTTTGCAGGTTAAAGTTGTTCTTTTGCTCAAAAGGTTATTAAGGTGCTGGACTTGTCTTCATGCCTGTCAAACATTACACATTACCAATGGCATTGGTATGAATTGTCTAAGGCTTACTTAATCCATAGTCTCTCTCATCTGGATCACTTTCATGCTTCCGCCATCTGCAGCAGAGGTGTTGGAATATCATAGTCATGTGGCTGAAAATGATCAGAGGTGGTGGGAGAACAGGTCTTTCGTGGAATGTCATGATTAACTGGTATCTTTGAAACTTCCATACTTGGTTAGATATAGATTTGACTTCAAAAAATGTATTGCTAGAAGGCAAGAAGAGGAAAATAACATCAGATTGAAATGGTTTTGGGTACTTTACCAAAGTTGATATGACAGCATCTTAACTAGACACATTTCACTAATATTGGCGAATGTTTCCTTGTCACAGAAATGGGAAGCAGAACAAAATAATAAGTTTGTGCTTTGGCAAAGCACAGTGGCCATCAACCTTTTCAAAGTATCTTGTTATTGTGTATATCTGTTGTGAACAACCACTGAGTCTTACAGCAATCCATTGAGATAAAACACTTTTATTCTTGTTTTCCATATTGGGAGTGAATGATGTCATAACTGAACTTTACATTTTTTTGGCTTATTTGTCCTGATTCTCATCAGGTGTCTGTCCTTGGAAATAAGCACAATGAGAAGAAGTTGGCATTTCCCTCATTCCCTGGAGACAAACTACTGCCTCTTTCCTTCTCACCCTCACTTTTCTGAAAACGTCCCTGAGCCAAAGCCTGTAGCTCAGCAGCCTTCACAGTGTGTGAACAATGTGCATCCTCCCCAAGCCCATACTTTGCAATGTGCCACTCACTTGAAAACAGCAATGAGGAGGTTCACCAAAAGGATGTTCGCTACCAAGAGGTAACAGGCCATGATGGCGGGAACAATCCACGCTCCTGTCTTGCAGGGGGGTAACTGGATTATTTTGCCATCTTCTCTGGTTTCATTTTGACCACAAGGAGCTGGGAACAAAGATATGGGGAAAAAAAAAAGGAATGAATCTTACTTTTTCAGTTCTTCTTACAGAAATATTTAAATATTTATAAAGGCCTGCCTGCCAAGACAACATCTTCCAAATAACAGTGGCACTGACACTTCCCCCAAGAAATTTGTGCTTGCTATCACAGATTTTACAGGCTGCAGTTTTTGTTATTTGCTGTGTGTTATTCACTGTGAATGTCAAGATATTCCCAGCAGAACTTGCAGGAGACATGCTTGGTGTGAGTAAGCTGCCTGTTTGCATACAGCTAAAATACCACGGTACTCTCATGGTAATTAGTGGCTCTGCAAATGAAATGATCAAAATGTTTAATCCTGCAAAAAAGCTTGCATATTATTTCTTTAATGGTGAAAACTCGTTCTTTTTAAATTGACTGAGAGGCATGTGATAAATAAGGAAAAGGCAGTATATGAAAGTAAATTAAAGAGTAGCCATTTATTGCTGTGCACTCTGCTGCCCAAATCCCTCTAGGACGTACTCATAATGACTTTCTGCTATTAAGGACTTTTGACTGCATGCCTAGAAACAGTGGGGGAGATGATCAAGTCTTTTCTGTACCAGGTAAAGGGACATGTAGGCAGCAGAGATGCCACCTGTTTCTTCCACAAATATGTTGGAATCAAAATGTTCTCAGTATTAATGTTGTAGAACTGAAGCAAGGGGAGAGAAAACATGGTTAAATAGTTTTCCCTGCTTGTTTTTTAATATGCCCTCATGTGCTGTAGTAGGTGATCTGCATTTGCAAGCATGGGTTCAGTTTATGTCTTTCTAGCTTCAGTCCTAGTAGTCCTATGTATCTCTCTAATCAGTTCTTCAAGAAAATAATTGAAGCAGCACCTTACACATACGAACCATTTTAAATGGTAAACTTTGCACAGCCCTGCTGCTTTTTTCCTCTCATCCCCATCAAAAAGTTTAACTGAGAAATTTTCAAAGTGCTCAACACTGATGCAGTTCCTACTGATATCAATGACAGTTTTCCACTGACTTAATGAAAAACAAAGTTTGCCGATGCTGTACGTTTTGTAAAATTTCATCATATGACAATAAATCCGTATTTCCAGTACCAACTACTGGACCTTCTCAAAAACGTTCTTCTGAACTTGGTTCACAGAGCTTGAAATTCAACTGTGAATGTCTGTACTGGCAACCACATTACACTGTGTGTGATTTGGGTGCTTGATTTATAGGCACCACACATAAATGTGAGGCTATTACATACAGAAGTATTAGAGTCATACGGGATGGAAGACTACAGGATAAATCTGCTTTGAACATGGGATCTCCAAAAATATTCAACTCACAGAAAAAGAAATTACAAAGTCAAATACAAGCAATAATGATTTTTACAAGCAGCTCTGTTGGGTCTGGACACACGGTATCACTAGTCCTTCCTTCTTACAAAAATACATTTTTTTACTGGAACAGGCTGAGAGTATGCATTTCTTTATTTTTCAGTAAGCATCACTTTGCAGATCATTTTAAGGCAGTGGTAATTTCATGCTTCCCACACTGCTTCAAGCAGCAGCTTCATTTAGACATTGAAAATGCCTTCAGTGAGCTGTTGTGAGTGCAGGACTATGTGTACTTAGCTTTCACCCAGGAGAAATTGGGACGTTCAATACCTCTTGCTATTAGCACTCAGTGTGAGACTTAAATCTCTGTTTGTCTGGAAACACTAACTTGCTCACATCTTGAGTCAGATCTACAAAATCCAACACAACACAATATCAAAACCCAGCATGATTTCACCAGTAATGGAACAATCACTATATCAGTTGATGAAACCTGTTTTCCTTTTGTGTGCTGAAAACAGAAGAAATAATGTCTTCAATAATGAGATAAATTTATGAAAGACACATTTTAAATGTTAGAGCAATGAGATAAAAAATGCAGCTCCAAATCTGGTTAAAATTCTATTATCCCATATTTTTTTTTGTTTCTAAAACACACTAGAATTTAATCTGAAAAAATAATCAGCCTCAACAGCTAACAAGACAAAAAATATTTCTCTAGCTCTACTTGCCGACAACAGTTGGTTTATGACACACAGTGATGGCCAAATTAGACTTCCTATGCAGACAAGTTCCCACACTCTATTCTATACATCCACTGCTGTTCAGCTTGTCCTGGAGGTTTGCAAAAGTTTTTCTCTTTTGCACTTTCTGTTGTGGGTACAGTTTTTAAATAAAATGAGAATACCCACCGCTTGCCTTACTTTATGGAGTACTAAGCCACCACTTAATCATCAGATCTTCAGCTGCATGAGAAAATGTACGATGTGTGTCCAAAAGGCAGAAGGCTGTGTTCCCCCGGCACATTGCTGAACATGTTCATTCATTTTTAAACTATAAAGTTTATTTTAAAGGATTGTTTTCCCCAACTATTAATTAAAAATTTGTTTAAAACAATTATTCCCAGGAAACCAGAAATTTCTCTCTCTGTGAAAAAGGACAGAGGACTCTGGCAGGAGGCTAAAGATAGCAATGATACTATTTTTAGATAATGAAGATCCTTGTTTATATTTAAGAAATTAAAATACTGTTTGTATGGTGTGAGAAGACTTCGTTGTGGTAACCTGGGACCATTGGCCTCCCCCACCTGCAGATGTAGAGTCCCAAGCACATCTTGTCTCCCTATTACAGTAACCTGGGGTAGATCACTCCCCCCACCCACCTCTGCGTGTACACCTGCACGGATGCCAGCGTGGTGCCCGGCTGCAGATCCCACAATCCAGGCAGCAGCACCTGCATTACACCCACAAGGTCCCTGACGAGTGGAACAGAACGTTGCATACGTGTGGTTCACCAATCGGCACCAGTTTTGTGATCCACCCCTGCGTTGCTTTCCCTGAGCCCGATTTCCAAGCAGGGCTCCACTGCCCTGGGTCTCCATTGGATCAGTGCCAGTGTCACAGGGCTCCCACTGTGGTAATGCTGTGCTTTCCATAAAGCCAAAGTTTTCACTTGCTGAGTGCTGTGCCTCATCCCTGAGGAATCTGCACAGGCCTTTCATGTGTAATAACATTTGACCATTTTAATTATTTTTTGAGAAATGAAGTAATTTTTGTGGTATGTGCAGTAACATGCTGTGATGACAAACTTTCTCAAAGCACAAATTAACATGCAGGAAAACTTAGTTATCTGCTTTAAATTATAGCCTTGCTTTAACAAATGACACAGAGTACTTAATTCTAATGAAATGCTTTACTGAAGAAAATTCTGTTAGCATAACAATATGCCAATCTCATGTAACTGAAAAACCCACTGATACTTACAGGCCATTGGATAAAGGTTGGACATTATGTCCTGAGCTCAGGTTTTAGAAAATTATCAATGGTTGGAGTTTTAATTTCAATTACATGCATTAACTGCACGCAGATTTCAAACACTGTATCCCGATACCTGCAAATGTACATAATTTTTGCATCTTGTTTCATTTTTCATAATCTTCTCCTACACTTATTTTTCCTTCTTGACTCTCATTTACAGTTTCCTGTATGGGTTCCTGCTACATGCCTAACCCTTCCTGTTTCCTGGCCAGAAAACACAACATTAACCCAAGTCTTTGTGTGTCTCAGGCTTAAAGCAAAGGCAGAACTCAGGAAGAATTTGTTTCACTGCTGGTATTACTGTCATGACATGGGCACTGCTCATTTTTACTGTGTATTGGGTGGAGGGCTTTGGAAATAAAGCTTGCGGATTTCTGCATCATGACTTTTCTCCCAGCTGCACCCTTCCAAAATAGTTGTGGGAAATAACGAAGAGAGGGAAGTGCATAAAACAAGTTTGTCACTGAACAGCTTTTTGCCTTTGATGTAAACTTGTCACATATGAATGGATACAACTTTTACAATACAAGTTGATTTGTTTAAAATCACAAGAAACTGCTGAATGTTTTCTTATGATCTAAAATAATATGGGAACAAATAAGTGCACCTTCCAATTTTGATCCACAATTAACCCAAAGGATGTGAAAGCATTTTATGATTTTTGAATCAAATATCTAAGCAACCTTACTAGCTTGCCAGGCTGGTAAATATTGAAAAAAAATCCAATAAATGTTAAGTAAGCTGCCTAGAGGTATCCACTTCTTCCCTACAGAGAAAGTATCCAAATCTGTGAACTCTGAATTTCCCACAATTGCTGTGTTCATCAGTAGAAACATCCAGGGTGCTGAACAGCGCATTTCAAAATTTTCTTCAAAATTACTTCAAAATTTTCTTTAACTACAGCATCCCGACCTTACGTGTTGCTTCTTGCCCCAGGCCACATTAAAAGTGGATTTGAAGGTCTCTTCAATCTACTTGTATTTTAATCATAATTTATAGTAAATCCTTGTCTTTTTATGGTTCACTTTGGTGCTTTTTGCCTCCTCCTACTCCCCTACTCCCCCCATTAAAAATAACCAACCAAATGGAACCCAAAATATAACCTCAGAAGTGCTAGGAATGGAATACTGCTGCAACTCTGGCCAGAGAAAGTTTCAAAATGGTTTGTAGGATGTGTAAAAACTTTATCCACTACCTTTGTCTAACAATGCTAAAAATATCGCCACAGGTATGATTTATTCTGTTTTGTGCAAAGCTGCTTTGTTTGTTCTAATTCCAGAATGATCCATGCAAATGACAGGCCTCACAGAAAGCTCCTATCAAGTCATGAAAATCATATAGCCTGTAAGATCATAAAGAGTTTAGTATATAATTTCAATTTACACCACAAACACTTCGAGAACTATAAAAAATAAATAAATCTATCAGACTAAGAAATTTAAAGAATTTTTAAAAAGCTTTTGTAGTTATAGTACTTTCCTCTGAAATTCACTGGATAGTTAAAACATTGTGTATAATTGTCTCTTATCTTCTGAAACAACTGCATTCCGGTTACTTGATATTCCTCCAATAGAACCAAGAGAAGAGGCCCCATCTTTTTCTCCTAAACTATGTAGGTTTTTCCAAAAAAGGAGTACACACAAGAAATAAACACAATTCAGACTGATCTTCAGATTCCAGATGGCACTGGAAGTGCTGTCAGCTGGTAAGAAAATACAGATGGAAATCTGACATGTGAGACACTAGGCAAATCTGAAAAACTGCCCAAAACAAAGAACTCGAACCCATGTTGGCTAACAGCAGGTTCAGTGGCTTTGACTTCTGCATATAGGAAACTGTGAGGTCTGATGCAAAAACACAAACCCATGTAGGCTACTAGCGGGTTCAGTTCTTTGTCTTCTGAATATAGGAAAATGTGAGGTCTGATTCTAATTTTCTAGAGATGACCACCATTTATGTCATCTATCTACATTTTTTTACCAAGCAAACTCACCTTTCCTCTTCAGTATTTCCTATATACTTCCGTATCCATAATATCCTGGAGGGGCAGATAGTTTTGGAAGGTGAAAACAATGTTCTTCACATGTGAGAACCATGCTAAGAATTTTTCTGGCTAGAACTGCCAGCAATAGTGCCAATGTGAGGTGAATTGAGGCAGAGATTTTACAGTGTTTGTGGATTTCCTTCTGGACAGGCATTCACTAAAGCAGCTATGTGGCTGGCTGCTGCCCCATGGATCCCATTGGGTAGCACGAGGCTCAGATGTATTAGGAAAGGCAGCACAAAGACAAGAAAGTGGTATGTCCAATCACTAGTTCCCTGACCTCGAGCCTCCTTCCTTCTCCAACTATCAGTGGATAATAATATATCTTTATTCAACTATGTAATTGATACCAGTCTAATTTTTTCAATTTATCAAGCTATTATTATTATTATTCCTTTCCTGAAATATATTAATGTTTCATTTCTCAACCTTTAAATAATTCATAAATTTTATTAGCTTGCCACCTCCTTTCAATTCTCCAGTCTAAGCCTTTATTTGAATCCCAAGAGTTGCTAACTGGTATTCTCTAGTCTCAAGTCAAAACTCAATAGCCCAGGGTGGCTCCAGTCATTATTGATGTTTTGATGGGTTGCACTTTTCCACGAAGTAGCTTTGCTAATCTCTGCTCTTGCATAGTTCCAAAAGTTGTTTCATGTAATTGGTAAAACATTCTGAGTAGACAACATGGTATGTGTAACCTTCTGTCCATGTCAGATCAGCTAAAAAGAATTAGCTGAATAGCT
Source organism: Manacus vitellinus (assembly GCF_001715985.3). NCBI lineage: Eukaryota > Metazoa > Chordata > Aves > Passeriformes > Pipridae > Manacus > Manacus vitellinus. The sequence goes on along the minus strand of NW_021940917.1, from coordinate 2,716,327 downwards.
CGAGATAGTTGGAGGAACAATATGGTCTAATAAATCTCAATTGTGCCTCCTTTGTTTACAGACCATACTCTACTCATTTCCTGCTCAAAACCTGGAGGAAGACCATTATGATTGTACTGTGACAGTAAAGTCTGTCTTTTCTAGTTTTCCATTCCCAAAGTCCTTATGGTGCTGGGTTGTGGACCTCATGGGTAGCTGGGACTGAAAGGGCACCAGAAATGCAGGATGTCTCCATCATTAGCAGCAGTCTCTCTTCCTTATGTTACTGTCTGTGGTAGCTCCCCAGCACTATCTTAGGCATACTCAAAAGTTCTTACTTTTCACAAGCTTCATTCAAGAATTGCTTAAGCTGGCCATTCAAGTTCTGCATCTTTTTTTATGAAGCACCTGCTTAATATGACAAGATTTTTGGAAAGGGGTGATCCTGTCTGTGATGAACTGATAGTCCAGGAGGAACTACTTTGAGACTGGTTTTGTTGTTTTTGTTGAATTTACCCGGAAATTTGAACACAGTGGTAAAAGATTTACTTTCCTTTCCCGCTCCCCCTCCCTCCCCTTTACAATTGGTTTATAGTCAGGAATTTGTAGATATGTAGTATTTATGTACACCACTGATAGTAAACACCACTGAATAGTGTATTCATATTCCCAGAAGTGAGGACATAATCTGTCCTCACTTTTGAGTTGAAGGTGAGATCACAAGCCAACAGGACACTAACACATACTCCAGTTAACATTTCATTACAAAATAAAATGAAATGTCTTAGGACAAGACGGCACAATCTTAAGCTCTGCAAGGGGAAGTTTAGGTTGGATATTGGGAAGAAATTTTTTATGGAGAGAGTAATCAGACATTGGAATGGGCTGCCTAGGGAGGTGGTGGATTCACCATCCCTGGAAGTTTTTAAGATGAGACTGGATGTGGCACTTAGTGCCATGGTCTGGTAACCATGGTGGTGTTGGATCAAGGGTTGGACTTGATGATCTCAGAGGTCTTTTCCAACCTGGCTGATTCTATGATTCTATGAATACAGAAATTATGGGTAAAAAAAATGAGAGTAGATCCATTAGATGAACAGGCTGCCAGCTAATGAGATGCATCCAGAAAATGTATCTGTCCAGCCTTAATGGCATGCTTCATAAATAGAATAAAAAAAATGCATAAAAAAATTTTAAAAAGTGAACTAGAAATTTTAGAGTAGCACACTTTTTTTTTTTTTTTTTTTACATTTTTCAGATAATTTCAGACAATTTCAGATAATTTCCAGGAGCGTGGTTCAAATCAATATGAATTTCCATAATGAGCACTTTTGCTGAATCCTAAATTTGCAAATCATGTAGCAATATTAAACACCAAAATATAAAGAAACTCACAATGAAAAATTTTTATTTTGTTAAAATAATACTGATAAAAAAAAATGTGCTCCAAGCTATAAACTGTAGTTTAGATGTAGCATAACAATTTTAGAACATCTGTCTCATTTGACAAAGTACAAGCACTGTAGCACTCTAACATGAGTACAGTGGCTGATTTAGCTTAGAACAACTGGAAAAATACACATAACAGCAAATTTTCAAATAGTGAAAAAATGTGAACATACTAGTAAAACCTTCTGGGTGTCAATCAGGCCATTTTGAATTTTACAACAACATCACCAACCATTGCTCATGTTTCCAGTCTATTCGACAGACAACATTTTTGAGACAACTGAGCCCGAGACAGACATGACATTGAAGCAGAGCAAGGCCTGAGAAGCAAATGTGATATAGCAGAACAAGAATTAGAGAGTTAATTTAGAATCCATGCTCTGAGCAAAAGCATAGAGAACTAAGTCTTAGGAACAGGGGAGATAATAACTCATTAATGAAAGCAGGACACATTGACACAAAGGACATAAAGTAAGTACACAGGAAAACAGAGAGAACCAAAAATGCTAACATACACATAAAATAGGCATATGGAGGGGAGACAGAGGAAGATAAGGAAAAAGAGATGAGCCAAGGCCTGGGTACTCTTGCCAAATATCAGGAACTTCTGCCAAATGCACAAGGAAACCGCCCAAAGTAGGGAAAGGTCGAAAGTTTATGGCGATGAAGAGTAGGAAAAAGACCCTTCAGGAGGCCAAAGAACAGGAACTACCACCAAGTTTCTCCCCAAATTGAAGGCCGCGCCTCTAACTCTGTCTTAACTCTGCCTGTTATGAATATTAAAACTGGATGTTGCAATATTATGAATATTCATGTATAATGATGCAATTGCTTAGCAAAAATTGTATAAAAGGATCCAGTTGTTCACTACTACTTTGGAGCTCTTTTGTCCAGCACCAGCTGGGAGCCCCCCCAATGTTGTATTGCAATAAATGCCTCGCTACTAAAAGACCTAAACTCTGTCTCTGAGTGGTTTCTCCACACCTGTTTGGGGCATAAAATTGCCATCAACATGTTATATTATTTTGTGCTGAAAGAGTGGCAGATTCTAATTCTCTCTGTCATCTGCCTCTCAGGAAGGAGGAACTAGATGCTGCTTTTCATTTTGACATCATCACTTTTGCTGCAACTCTAGTTTCTTTGACACACAGAAAAACAACTTGTCTATATTTAGAGCTGGAGTTGAAGCCATCACGAATTCTGCTTTTCCTAAGCTTCAGAAGTGATTGCTCTGCCTCTTTTTGCGTGGTTTAAATGCTGGGCACCTGAATAACACACCAGACTGTTCCCAAATTCTCATGCAAGGGTGTGGAGATAGCCGCTCTCTTTTCTTACTTAAATACAATGCTTCATTCAAAGACCCTTTAGTTTTTTAAGTTTCCAGGTTCTAAACTGTAATCAGCCCTTCATTAAAAATAAACAAAACCAAGAACAATTTATTCGACCAACGACCATGTTTGTTGCACTACGGTAGTTACTTGGTACAGTATCAATAAATGGCCACTTGTAGCAGGACAGATGGAATTCTGCTTGTGGAAGGAAGTCATAGTTTAATGGTACAAACCTTTATCTCTCTATTATGCTTTCAGAGCAAGATGAAGTTTTATATTCCCAGCAATTATGCCTTTGGAATGAAATGAATTTTTAAAAATAAAAGGGAAAAGGATAAAAATGAGGGAACTGGGTAAAGAAACACAGTGATTTTAGGTATTTGTTTACTTCCTTGCATGCCACTCTGCCTCTGAAAACAAAGTGGGCAAGTAAACATAAAAGGGAGGCATCATTTGTATCCATGATAATGACTCTGTGCTAACCAGGAAGAAGAAATGAGCATGGAATGGCTGTAATATCTGCCATGTGATATGTATACATCTGACCATCTGAGACTGCATTAAAGTAAGTGGATTATTTGTGATATAGATACATTTATTACCTTTAAACAGCTCAGGAAAAATCAACATCTTTTTTCCACTCAAACTTTACCAATACTGAACAAGCAGCAAATAAATTTTGAAAGCACTGTCTTTTCCTAAGGTGGTACATATGATAAAAAGAAATATCCTAAACAGAGCTTTAAAGGAAAAGATAATCGGAAAAGATAATGACTTCCAAACGCTGCCAAGGCTTGCACATAGTTAAGTAGGAATGATGAAGATCAGTTTCATGACAGTTTTTGCAAAAGATACATTGTTTGTGTTTCTTAGTTTGTTCATCCACTGCATCATTTCTCATGACCAGCCTTCTCCCTTGGTGTAATGAACAGAGTGGCACCAGAGGGTTTATCTAAATAGAAAATCAGTGTTTTCCTGATCAGATGAATCCTGAGGAGACAGTATATTAAATATTTGCTCTTGTTCTGTCTGCACTGGTGTGAGCAGAGCCTTGCCTTCTAATAAATAAATATAACAATATTCTAACAGTGGATCTACTGTCCCCAAAGAATTGCATCACAGGGGTTAGTGTAAAGGTGGTGGCAGTGAGGAGGTAATAGAGAAAGAAAAACTTATCAGATTACATCCTCATGAAGTACAGGAACTGAAATGTCTAACCCAGTATTATTAGACATGATGCTCAGCATGAAGTTACATCTGAAATCAGACTAATGGATGAGAAAAAAGGAGTGATTTTTCTGTTCCAGATATGACACCAAACCCGTGGTGGATACCTGGAAGGGAGTCCCTGTCACCAAGCTGGTAAAAAGGACCCATTTAAAATATTCTTTATACGCAAAATAATTTAGCATTACAGATTTCCAGTCAAATGATTGCAAAGTGATACCAGAAGCATGTTCTGAAACTGACACCCCAATATTAGCTGAGAAAGTATTTTTGTGACCATTCTCTCTGTTGAAGAGTTCCTCTGTCTGGAGCCATTTATTGAGCAAACACACATGATATAATAGGACATCATCTGATCAAAGTTGGATACCTGACTTTGGAGTATGAGAATCATAAACTTGCTTACGGTCTATCTGGTCTGCAAACACTTCCCCATAGATCATCCAATAAGGCATGTAAAAAATATTTTTCGCCAGCTTCCACGAAGGCTCCTCATTGGGGAAGAGAATAGCCTGTCTTGCCACACCAAAGCTCATCAAAACCACCAACATGATGATGACAAAGTACATCATGTCTATCATCTGAATGTAATGACAAGAAAAGACAGAGAAAGAGAGAGAGAGCACAAGAATTAGAGAAATTTATTTGTCCATATTCTCATTATTATGCACTGCAAAAAAATAAGTTTGTGAATCTTAGAAACAGAATTTTCAAAAACAAATTTTGAAAAGCCATTCTCCCTTTTACACATAAAAAATTTCATTTTCAAAGAAGTGAAGTGGTATTACTGTGTCCTTGGTTTTACCTAGTGTTGCTTTTAAGAACAATTCAAATGTTATGAATAGGCTTGAAAATGCAAGGTACCATCTGGTCACACCAGTTGCCTCAACAAGAATATAGGTTCAGTGAGATCAGCAGCCTGGTCTGGGCAAGGGTGGTGAGATGATGTATTGTTTATAGGCACCAAGAGGCAAAAGGACTGACATGGATAATTTTATTCACTGATAGTCATTGTCTTGGAGCAAACGGAGCTGTGACTAACACAAGGAGTAACGGGTGGCAGAACAGTCTGTTACTGCAATATAAGGGACACCATGATGGTAACCAGTGAGAAGGGAAATCTGTGATACTGGCTGGGCTAGAAATCGGCCTGGTGGGAGAGTCTGACAAATGCCATATTAAAAAAAAAAAAAAAGCATATAACAGGCAGTGAACTCTGTTCTTCTTTATTGTTGAGGGTCTCATTAGCATATGAACAAGATTAACTAGTGCTTGCAAACAGTATCCACCCATTCAAATTGTTCCTGAAAAAAGTGGGACAGCAATCCCACGAATTGCTGAATAGAGTCTGAGGATTAGAAGAGGCACTGTGCTAGAAAGACCCTCAAGAGGGCAGAACAGTGGGCATCCAGCAGGTACAGCAGAGATGTTTTATTACCTAAAGTAAATGTGAAAAAAACTGTGAGTCCTTAAAGTACCTAGTAAGATCCCTTTAATTATTTTACTTACAGGCTTATTTATAAAGCTTTACTCTTTAGACTTGTTACGAGAGAACTATTTTTCACAGTTTTGGACATTAACTTTTGCCTCTGGCCGAAACCCAACCTAAACCTCCTCTGAATCTTATGAGTTTTAATCCCTTCAGTCTTCGCATTTTCTGGCTCAGCTGAATTCAGCCTTACAAGAGAGGTGTGCAGCCAACCTGCACCTCAGCTGGTGGCCTTATTGCTCCATGTGGGACCTGCTGTAGCTCCAGAGCAGGGCTGCTCTTGACAAGAGCTGGTGGAAGAGGGACATAGCTGCAGCAGATGGATCTGGTACTGCTGCAGGGGTTCTTCAATTTTAAACAAAAGGACTTTTTGTTGACCTGAGGTCAAAGTAACACTATGAAAGTATCCAACAGAGAAAAGAGAGTAGCAAAGAGAAAAAAAGGTATTCTCATGTTTACTGAGAGAGAGGCACCTGCAGGGCAGGGGTCTGGTAGAAGAGACTCAGGAAGCTGGAAAGAAGGAACTGAGAACAAGTGAAAAAAAAGCAAGGGAAAGAAAAGTCTTGAAGGCCATAAAAATCCAGAAAAGAAAGAAAGAAAAAAACCTTGGGGATATGAGAGAGGAATTAAAGAAATTAAAGAATTAAGAAGGAATTAAAAACCAGTGAAGTCAATCACCAACATTCCTATGATATTCAGGGCATTAATCTCTCAAGAAAATACTCTTCAAAAGAGGAATTCCAGATCATTTTACTTCAGAAAGCAGTCTGAAATGGGAAATCTGCATAATCATATTTTAGTTCTTACTGCTTTTAGGGATGGAATCTGGAGGTGAAATCTGATTCCTCCTTTCTTGTCTGATCAGACATTGTTTCAGACAGAAATATACAACATGATACATGTAATATAATGCCTACTTTAAAATGTCTGCAAACAAAGAAACATAATGAGTATTTTGTGGCAATTTAAGACCATATCCTAAATGCTGTTTTTGATCAGGATTCACACAGGTTTGACTTCATGTTGCAACAAATAAAATTTGCAGTGTCATTCTCCATTAAAGATCCACATTAGCTTTTCCCTCCTTCAACTGGGTACCTTCTAAACTCTCAGTAACTTGTCTAAAATACAATTAAATAGATGGGCAAGTTTCCCCTTAGCCTGTGTGGTCAAACTACAATTGCTATTTTAATAAGGCAATGGTCATTTCAATTGTTCTGAAGAACTTGTTAGTCATCTATTTAAAAAACTGATAAAACAAGGAACTGTTCGTACAGTTTTATGAATAAGCTGGCTCTATTTGCCCTTTCGTATTTGCAGAAAAGCTAAGAAAATGTAGACATTTCCACACATTAAAGGAACTGATATATCTGATTCTCTTGACGTTCCACAGTGATGTCATTTCATTCCTGAATAAAAGGGAAGTAAATCTATCACTTGTGCAAAGATTAGAAAAGCACATTATAACAAACATATTCTGTTACTGAAATTAGCATAATAATAAACTTGGTCGCTCAGTTTCCTCCTTGTATCTTCAACTTTGCTTTAACCTATTGCTTTAAAACCCCTCAAGACCGATTCCTGTCCCTTGCTTAACCTTGCTTGCATATTTGTTCCCAGTGCCCGGACGTAAAACTTTTTACAGCTATTTTGTCATCTGCAATGTAGAGGCTGATGAAGAGAAAGTTTTTTAACACTGGAAAGATAGAAAGAGCCATCCTTTTCCTTTGGAGTCTAAAACAGAAGCTCTAGAAAAAAAGTTCAGGTGTTAAATATGGTCTGTTGAGGACCTCAGTACAGTGATGGGCTAACTCTGTAGAAACATGTATAAGCCAGCTTGATGTTCTTCATAGCACTGAATGGACCTTAAAAGACCATTCAGAAGACAGAACTCAAGGAAGTAAACAGACATGTGATTTAAACAAAACTACACAAGGGAGCCCATTGCAGCCTGGATTCAGCAAGTGCAACTCCCAGGGAAGTCTGTGCATGAGTTGGACATTGCACAAGAGAATAAGTGGGTCAGAAAATAGATGTGAGAGGCTAATTTGTGTAACTCGAGCCAGTTGGGCATTACATGTGTGGGGAAAGGGGATGTGTCAAAGTTGCTGAGTGCATGGAAAGTTGGACGAAGTATGACAATCAAGTAACAGGAAGGCAAAAAATAGAAGAATTTCCCTCCTTTAACAGTTGCCCACACCTTCAGAATATGTCGACAGTCGAATTCCACACCCTTTAAGTGTGTGCTGAGCCTACAGAGGCCAGTGATTTTCCTGTATTTGTTTCCCATAGAAAGTGGAGTGAGGTTTGATTTGTTGTCATATGTAAGAATGACAAAGGAATGAAAATTCCATTTATTTCAATCACTTCCTTTCTGTGTTGACTCCAGGAGAAAAATAAACCACTTTTTATACTTCTGGTGGAGGTGGGCTCCTAGAAGCCATTATAACACCGACTACTAGAGGTTTGTTATTCATGGCCACTGATGCTCACATTGCCTGTGTTAGCACCACAGCTCTTAAACTTTTAGTGCATGTAGCTGTGAAAACTGAAACAGAGTGTAAAGGTAGTTGTTTTTTTTAGAAGTTTTATACACTGTGTATTTTGTACTGATAGAGAGACATAGTCTAAATGGGGCAGAGAAGAAACATGATAAGACAGTGATTTCGTTTTGATTTTTGTTCCTTTCTTGGGTGCTTCTGTCCTTTCACAGTTACCTCCAACAAAAATTGTTGAGTGTTTTGACCTCCGTATTCTGGAGCTCTGGAAAACCTCAGGTCAACATCCTATGGTTTCCTTGAAGGAAGGACATTTCAAAATCCTGTTTAGAGGACATAACAATTCAACAGTCATTTTCTTTTGTATTTTCTGTTTTGCCCCTATCTCTCTCTTTATTTTTTTTTCAGTAAGCTGTTCTTTCTTTGTCAAACCCACTATGGTGGGTTTGCAGTTGAGAGCTGGTAAATTGAGGGGATAAGACAAGGATTCTCTGGTCACCCGTTGAGTAGGGAGTGTAACTGGACATATAATTCACATTTCAGTTTTAGATCTACTCCCTGACCTTGTTGTGACTAAGGTAAGACCAAGGAAGGACTGTAGTCCATGCACTCATATATGCACCTTTTTCCTACAATGGTGAGGATGGATGAATCTTTTCTTCGAGGCCCATTGTAAGACAAAACAGACAGCCTGTTTGGACTTCCTGATTATTGCCCACATACCACTCAGACAGCAGTAGTATTTCCATTTAGAAGACCTAATATTCTGTTTACTTTTTTAACCAAATGCACAGCTTCAAGGGGCCTTTATTCTATTTAAAAATTAATCTTAAACCCCAAAATGCATGAAACAGACATCATTTACATAAAGCTGGATAACTGCATATAAAACATGAACACATATTAGCTACATGTGCAAGTATTCAAATATCAGGGGTACGTGCATGTGTGTCTGTAAATTCAACCATTTTCTTTAATTCAAACGAGCAAAATGCTGCTTTAATTCAACATTTCTATTGAAACATAAAAAGCCAAAAAGTCAAAAGTTATGCATGAGGCAGCAAAACTCGGTTGGTTAGGGTGTGGTGCAAATAACATCAAGGATGTGGGTTTGATCTCCGTATGAGCCATTCACTTAAGAGCTGGACTCCATGACTGATCCTTGTGGGTCCTGTCCAACTCAGAAGCTTCTGTAAGCCTGTGATTCTGTAAAATATCTCTTGGTTCCTCCTGTATGCAACCACTATTACATAAGCTATTCATATTGCTGCCATGGTGTAAACATGTGATGTGGCCAGGGGACAGACACTGCACTTATGCAAATGGATTTATCATCTCACAAGGACACACCTGAACTTGAAAGATGGAAGAGCATATGGGTATGGAGCAAACTATAGAAAGGTTGGTCTCAGTCATAACCATTATGCTTTTGAAGACACCACAAAAATTACAACACATTGTCTTTGAGAGTCTCAAGGTACTAAACAGCTGAACACTTTTTTTTTCCAACCTTAACAAACCACTTTCCTTTACAACTACCATTCTCCCTCTGCACTTTCTGCAAATGAGGCACAGAGGTATAGGATGGATGGCTCTGTTGTTGAAGAGAGATCTCAGAGAAAGACAAACAGTACATCACTTATCAGGATAGAAAGAGTCTAATGCTGAATTCTGGGGATCTGTGCTGAGGTTTTGGTTTAATAAGGCATTATCTTACACGAAAATACTAATGTTTAAAAAAAATACAGGTAAAACTGCAGCAATGTCATTGGCCACAGATACTGAATCAAGAACATGCTGGTAAAACCCAGAAGTACACCAACTTCTCTTACCATTTTCCCAATCATCATAACATATGGTCCCAAATACTTGTTTACTCCGAAGATGTCCAGTAACCGTATATACCAGTAGATGATGTTAACACAGTATATCACTCGTCCATCGCTCCGGAGTGGCAGATCTTGCAGACGGAGCACCATCCCAACAGAGAACAGAAGGATAGCTATAAGGTCAGTAACATTCCAGTACTCTTGGAGCCAAACTTTTACTTTTTGTAACAGTTTCCCAGGCTCGGACATCAATATCTGAAGGACAGAGGAAATGGAGAAGAAAGGACATGAGCTGTTTGAATGTAAGCTTGAAGAAATCTGTAGTAAACAGACAGATATGCCACACAGGCCAATATCTCATGTACTCTCTGATTTCTTTTTCAAAAATCTTCCATTTCAACCACTGCTAGAATGTATCTATGTGCAAGATACTTCAAAGGACAAAGTGCTCACTTGGCCTAAAACCCTCATGAAACTGGAAGAAATATATGTATATATTTCTCTTTTTCAAATTTATTAACACTACTTAGAGTCTTGGAATAGAGAGAGAAATATAGAAAGATATTTCATCAGAAAATTCACATTTAAAGAAGGTGTAGATTTAAAGAAAATTATTCTAAAATGTATATCAAATGGCCAATAATAACCATAAAGATCTGCATCATAAATTTAATCTACAGAGATACTAGCTATTACTTGGACCTGTTTTTGGAAAATAAGTTCCACAGCCAGCAACATAGTTCACAAAAATAATTAATCTTACCTTATGAAATTATCGTCACTCTATTTGCAAGATCGTTAGTGAAACTTGATTGTTTTCCCCAATTCCTCATAAAACTATTCCTTAAGTGATATCTATGAATAAGTTCTAGCTTTTAGTGAGTTAACAAGCTGTTGGTTTTAATTTTCTATATTTAGCTGAAGAACATTTGAGCAAACTCATACAGTTCCTTAAAAACTACGAATGCCACCTTACAGTTTTCTTATAATTAATCTTCAGAATGAATTTTAGGCTCACCTGTGAGCCTCCACCATCTACTTAGAAATCCATTGTGACAAAAGTTCTTGAAAAACTTTTTGTAGAAAGGACAATTTGGGGTGAATGATTAGATGAAAACATGGCACACACAGTTCCTATCTGCAGCCTTCCACCTACTGAGCCAGTGGTGGATTTTCTCCATCAGTGTTGCACAGTCCTTGTGTGGCTATTGCCTCTGTTTTCCTTTTTCCTTTGGTTAGCGAAGTATATTCATAGGCCTCTCAAGCAGTATCTTTTCTCTGCTCTTTTTCTTTATAAAGTAGAGTTTACAGTTCAGTGTCTGAAATCCATCTTTGAAGCCTAAGTGGCTGTTGCAAGTCCATTTTTAGTCTAGTGCTCAAAAGCATTTATTTCAGAAAATATGAACATAGCTGGTAACAGATTCAGCCCAAGGGTACAAATGTGTTGTTTCAGCTGATGTCAGAGGGACTTGCACCCACTCCCATTAGGGTTGAACTGGGCCACTGGTGTCACTGTGGTACATTTGGCCAAGTGAAAGGGCACAGCATCAGCTACAAGAGGGAGAAACCAAGAGGGGCAGGGACAGCAGAGCCACTTCACTCTGTCTATAGGTTGAGTTCCACCTTAAATGCTCTGTCTCTGCTCTATGTTTCTGCATTCACATCTTTAGGGAGATGTGTGTTATGGCTTGCAATAATTAGCAGAAAAATTTCAATATTAAAAGAGAAAAATACTATTAGAAATGTGCTGTAGTATTCAGTGTGGACCTAGATTTTCTCCCAGCTATGGGTCATTTTATTTAAAGCCCTTGCATAAGACACTTGGATGGACAGAACAGCTGAAATTTTGAATGAAATCTCATTGTGGTGAGGTGGGTATTTGAACATGGGCTTTTCAGTTGTCATGCTATCACCATGTCTCTGTGTCCATTCTATTTAACCATATCCACTTTTCCTCTCCCTGAAACATACATCAGTTTCTGAGCCACATTTCAAGGAATTTAGCCGACCTTTAAAATTTTTCAGAAGACCACCCTGTACTTGTGACTGCTATTAAATATGCATCACACTGAAATATGAACATGGAAATTCTGTGGGAGAAAAAGGAAGGAAGGAAGTAAATAAGGAAGAAAGGAAGGAAGGAGAGAAAGAAAAAAGAAAGCAATTGTTCATTTTAAAATGGTTGAATATAATTTTTTTTTACTGCTGGTTTTTTAACAATCCATCTGCCTTTCGAAGAAAAAAAGGACAATTGTATGATAAGCTTGTTCATAAAAAAATATCCTGAGAAAAATAATAAAACCAGGTACTAAAATTAAGAAGAAAAACAAACAACAAACCAAACCCCTTGCTTTTTCCTTTTTTATTCTCTCTTGGTTGGGATGATTTTACCTCTCTCATCTTCTCTATTCCCAGAGTAAAAATATACGAGATGACAATCCATTCCTGTATAGATGGCCAGCGATCCATCTTCACTAACACTATATAATTGAACAGCATCAAGTAGCCTATGTATGCCAGCTGTAAAGAAACAAAAAGAACATTAATAGTTGCTATATTTATACAACTGAGCCAGTTTTTTCATTTGATATTCCTGATTCTACTGTAACCAGATTTAAACAGACAAAAGATCAATAAGACAGCGTTCTGGGTTGTCTCAAAAAATTCACATTAAATCACACACAGTGTAGGATGTCCAAAATACAGTCACAAATGTCCTCTCCTCCAGCTACATCTGTTTCCTCAACAAAACTGTATTAATGCAGTTCCCCTGGATCATCCACAGTTAGATGGGAATTCTAATAACACTGTGTCAACTACCAAATTAAGTTACTTATGTGAAGATTTCTTCCTCAATCTGTTTCTAACAGCCTTTACTCCTCTAACACCTCTCCTCTCTGTTTTTTTCCTCTGTTCACCTAATCTAGGCTGACTCTGGAATTTCAAATCCTTTTTGCCTAAGGTTTAGAGGTTTTCCATGCCGGTGTAGTACTGATCTAAATCGTACAATGTTTCCTCCCCAAAACACCCAGGCATAGCCATGAATTCATTTACCTTGTATTTTTTGCAAGTTTTAAAGTGTGAATGCTTTGCTTTTCCTCCTCTAATATATCCACCTTCCAGCCTAATTTTTGATTCAGTGGGAAGTGTGAATTAAGTTTTAATTTCTTTCTCCTTTCCTTTGACACACTGAATGTAATTAAATGGTCAGTCAAAAAAAAGAGAAGACAGGCAAATGAAATCACCAACTTTATCAAACTCAGAGAAATCCAACTGTCACACTAGAGCATGGACTGTAGCATGAGTGTGGCTGGGATCTGTGGTGGCCAGAATCCATCTACCTGACTACATTGTCTTTCAAACAGCAGCCCTACGAGAAAACATATCTGAAGCCAAATTTAAATCAGAGAAAAGGTGACTCAGTTCTGTGCATGAACATTTAGTCACTGTGGCAGAAATCTGTATTCCATACATTTGTATTTTAATTCAGTTCTTCTCTCTGAACTGTGTGTTACTCACATCTATTGTAGACTTGGGGTCAGATGTAAAATGAAACAACCATAGAGGGCCTTGAGACTTTTGGGTAGGATTATTTCAGTCTTCAGCACATCACAAAATAGAATTTATAGTCCTATTGTATTAGCTAGAGAATATTACTTCTGTTCTCTGTAAAAGGATTTTGGCTTTTGTTCCAGCGGCTGATTGAGAACACTCAAGAGAATTCTTTCTATTGGCCATAACTATCAGTATAGAGAAGCCAGACAGTTGGAGCATTACTTCTTGTCTACATAAAACAGTGGGGGAAATGATCTCACTTGTCTTTTAGTTTGTGAGAGATGTTGAATTGCAACACTCAGGTCTACAGACTGATCTTCCCCTAACACTCCTAAAAGAAATGGAGAGCAATGTTGACTTAGCATCTAGAGTTACATCTGAGTCAGCAGAAACTCTGTCTGGGCAGGCAGAACTGAACACATGCCTCCCTAGTTGAAATAACACCTTCTAATATAGCACAAAAAGTCAGGTGATGCTGTTACCTAATATGCCTCCTTTTAGACCTTATTGATTACTAATTATCAGAAAATCTAATTTGGTCTGATTCAGCAGCCTTTGGTGAGAATTAGCAGTGAGTGTGGCCAAAGAAAAGGGACATTAAGGTTACAAAGGTGACAGAGTCACTAGAGGGTTTTGTTTCTTCTTGGTTTTCTTTTGAAATGTTGGCATTGCTTGGTTTTGGTGTTTTTTTTTTTTAATGTCAAATCAAATTTACTCAAAACTGTGAAAAGTTTTTGCTTGGCAAAAGAAAAACAAGATCTTGATTTGTGAATAGAATGATTCTGAAACTTCTCCACTTTAAACAAGAAACAAAGCCTTCAGATAGTGAGTGACACACTCCTTCCCCCTCCCCAGACGTGTAACTTTCTACTGCCTTCCAGGAGGCTATCCTTATCTCAGACTGTGGTCAAACCTCAGAGCAGTTGCCCATCCTGGTACTCGGGTTTCTTTTAAAGTGCTACAACACAAGTAACTGAACCCTCTTTTTTTTTGCTTTTACATGGCTTGATAAAGACTAGGAGCTGCCATTGTCACCCTTGAGGGCAGTACCTGAAGAAACTAAGGAAAGGAATGCCTGCTAAGTTTCTAGGGTTGCTCCCTGCCCTTCTGTGGATGCAGTCCCATCCTATAGAAAATACTTGAATACTCATTATGGTAAGAGACAAACCTGGAAATTGTACGAATAGATTAGTGCTTCAAGAGGGAGATCATCCTCCTCTTTTCTGACTCATTGCAATAAATAAATGATCATACACTGAATTGGTCTCAAAATGCAAAACTTAGGGCAAAGTTCTTCTGATGTTTAGAAGATGACTCTTACTCAGGGTCCAATTCCCTCTGCAGTTTTCCTCCTCAGAAGAGGTAGAAACGTGGCCTTACTTCCTGCTAGCATTTCAGTTAATGCTAGTAGTAGGGGTAATTAAAAGGGTAAAGCCTTCCTCTTCTCACCAAGCAATCTGTGAGATGAAACATTTGTGTCATGGTTTCCAGTGCAACAGCCATGAAACAGAACAGAGTAGTTGACTTTCGAAATTGCTGCATGTCCAGAGAGAAAGGCTGAAGTTGGGTTCTTTTTGTGTTTGGTTTTGTTTTATTTTGTGGGTTTTTTTGAGAAAAAGTTATTTAGCATCTGCTGAGCCAAAATGATACTTACTCAAACATCCCATTTAACTCACTCTTGTATATTTTGAGAATGAAGGTAGATATAGCTATATAGTAATATATATACAGTAACACGGAATTATAGCATCCTGAAAGGGTGGTCAGGGCAAAGGAATGTCCCTGGGAATATCCCTGGGCTTGAGTATAGGTGGCTGGCAGAAAAGTAGGGAATGAAAGGCTTGCCCTAACCATTTTAGTGGGGAAGGAGCCTGCGTGCCCCTGTGAGGTTGCGAGTTATGCTGACGAAGACACGTGCCTTGGGCAGAGTCTCCCATGCCAGACAGGTCAACACTGAAGGGTCAGATAAAATGTGTCCATGGGCAGGATGGACTCACAAGCCTCTCGGCAGTCATCCTAGGAGAAGGACAACTCTAAATCCAAACCCAGGCAGATGGAGCTCTTTTGGCCCTGTAAGGCCATCTATCCAAGAGAAGGATACTCTAATTAAACCTGAGGACCTCGCTGCCACCATCCAAGCTCGCTAGGCCCTGGCAGGTGAACCTTAGGATTAAAGGGTGGGTCCAGTTCTGTGCATGCTGTGTCTCACCTAAAAAATCCACTGCGGAGGCTTGAAGGATATACCCACATTTGTAAAGCCCTGTAGTGACAGGTGAGGGATGAAATGGCAGGTGATAAGGTGCACTGGAAGCCACAGACCCAACCCTGCATGCAGGAGGTTCAGGACATTGGTTGCCTGAGACTGACCCCGGAGATGACAGTCTCTTTTGGTAGCATCCTGAATGACCAAGCAGCCTTTTTCAAGGACAGCACTGCTTGCTCCACATGGAGAGGGGCCTAGAAAAGGTGGCCTAACCAAAGCTGGTTAGTTAAACCTAACCTGGTTTGTTAAACGTGGTCAAAGGGTATTTCTGATGCAGTCAAACAAAGATTAAGAGATGGTGAACTTGCCACCAGCTACCGCAAGAGAGGAGCCCCAAATAGGAGATACAAGGACTCCCTGAAACAACATCTCAGCCTTGGCCATATTGATCATCATCACTGGTCTACTCTGGCCTCCAATCGGGATGTCTGGGGACACACCATCTATAACACTGTTGATTCCTTTGAGAATGCATGCAGGAGAAAAGACAATGCAGAAAGAACCGTGTCTTGCCAATACCATCCAAGGAGTCTTTCCACTGTGCCTTTTGTAATGGGATTTGTCTATCTCACATTGGCCCTTTTAGCAACCAGCGCGCTTGTAGCAAATGTGGGTAGAGCCCTTCCCAAATCTTGGTTTGCGAAGCCTAGCCATGATGATGATGATGATGATATAGTAACAGAGATAGGTAGATGCAAAATTATCAAATTATTTTAAATGGTATAAAATAGCCATAGGTATAGTCCTTTTACTTGCATTTTGGACCGTGGAATATAAAATTGGGAGGATTTCTTTTGAAATCTATGACTAATATTTGTGCCTATATGCTTGTAAAAGTATGGTAGGCTGTGCAATTTCAACCCTTCTCTGAAAGTTGTTTTGCTTTTAGTCTCCAGGAGTTTCCCAATATAACCAACTGGTAAGCATTGCAGCCAGAATCCACCTTAACTTCCTCTTTAAGTTCAGTGTAACCAAGATTCATTTTTAATAAATGACCTTGACTGAGATTTGCCTCAGGACATAAAACTGTAAAAACAAGCCTAAATGAAAATGCACTATTGATCTCTATCTCCCATTTAAAAATTGAACTAACAGGGAAAGCCAGGATGCATCTTTCCATTTGCAGTGTAAAGACTTTTCTGGTTGTGCCTAATACACACTGGAATTCATACTGAGACAAGGCTGCTGACAAGCAGTTTCTAGACTTGTTGGCCTGATTAACATTCAGTGGCCACAGAGTTCAACAAGTAGAGCATCCACCATAGTTGAGACTTAATTGATGTGAGTTGTTCCCAATGTGTGTAGATGTATTGCCTGGATCTCAGCAAGGCAATTTTTCTTATAAGAAAGTCATCTACAGAAGAATCCATTCTTTGTGATTTGTTGTGCTTTCAGCAGAATAATGGAAAATATAACTTGGAAGGACCACCTGAAGTCATTTGGTCAATTCCATTGGGCTGAGGCAGGATTAATTCCAGTGTACCATAATGGACATATGTTTTGATAAGATAGGTTAGAAATCACTAGTAATGGTAAATCTACCATGTCCTCACATGGGTAATGACAGTACTTCTAGGAGCAGTTAGAAACTGTTTCCTAACTTCTTATCTAGAACCACCTTGCTGCAATTTAAGCCATTATTTCTTGTCCTATTCAGCAAGGATTTGGAACTACTTACACATATTTGAAAACTATTATATTCCTTCTGCAGACTTTTTTTTAACAGAGAAAACAATCTCACTTTCTTAAACCTTTTCCCTTAAGTCATGTATTATAGACCTCTTGAAATATTTTTCTTGCTCTTTTTTTGTCTCCTTCAAACCCCTCCATACTTGTCACGTGATGCTGTAGCTGAACTGGGATAGAATATTCCAGCCAAGGAGACTGAAAGGATTACTTTCTTGTGATCTTTTTACTTTTTGGTCTCATTCTTTCACATTCTAGTGCAATTTGCAAACTTCAAGTTTGCATCATCCAAGTTTTGAATGAAAATATCAGCACCTGATGTAGGAGAGAACCCAGTGGAATAATTTTCTAACCCCTGCTTCCAGCTTGATAATGAATAATTATTATCTACATTTGAGGACTAATCATCAAAAAGATTTTTATCCACCTCGTAACTTTAATATAGCAGTTATTAATTTAGCTGTGAGAAAACCCTGTGAAGCTTTTGGTACTCTTTTACTGTAGTCAAAATACATGACATTTTTTTCTGCTCCATCTGCAATGTCTGTTTACAAGGAGATCATACTGATTTGACATAATTTTTTCCTGAAAAATGTACATAAGTTGTTGCTCATATCTTTGATATCTTGTGGGTACTTATGCGCACATTTTCTCTGAGACACACTCTGCAGACTAGTCAAAACAGAAAAAACAGAAAAATGTTCCAAGGAAAGATGTGTTCTATCTCCTTCTTGTTTGTTTTTTTTTTTCCCCAGAAATTATTATATATTCTGATTCGGCCCAGCCTCCCCCTGGCTTACTACTGGGAGCAATCCTATCGTGAATTCTCCTATAGGAAATTCCTTGGGAGCACTGACTGAAGCAAACTGCCATTTATTGTTTTATTTAGAGAAAGATATACACAGTCATTCAAACTTTAGCCATTAACTTCCTGATAGAAATGGTAGTCTTTAAAAGTCTTAGAAAGGTTTGTAAGTGTTAGCAGAATTTCACCAAATATTTTTATCAAACTATTTATGGGCAAGCCCTCTAACACATGCAGATGTAGACTTCGATGAAACACAAAAGATGAATCCAATTCCAGTATTTGTACAAATATTAGTAATATTAAAAGATTTCTTACCGTGTAAAACCAAAATTTAACGATGGGAGCATTGTAAAACTCATAAATCTTTCTTCCAATAGGGATCATTCTATGCCTGCTCTGAACTTCCTCTTCCTCCTTCTTTCTTGAGGACTCGCCATTCCCTCGTCCCAGCATTGCCTAGAGGAAAGGATATATTTGTGTTCATATCTTTGTGAAAGGCAAATTAAACTATTTTTTGAAATGTCAACAGGAAACCGTTCAAAACTTTTCCGATTTCTTGATCTTTAGATAAAACCAGGTGACCGCAGCTGGGTGTAAAATGCTTTGTTCTCAGATCATCTTTTTTTGCAGGAAAGCTGCTGTTTAATATGTTGAAAACTGAAAAAGCCATGCTTTGGCCTCAACTCTCAGCTTCAGAGTGAAATTTCTGAGTGGTGAACAAAAGATGAGATGTGGACAATATTTCTCCTTTTCTCTCGTATGGACAGAAACATTTTTACCTGGCAACAGCTTTTTGTCATTTACTTCTATATAGTAAATAGAAGTAGAGAGAAAACATATAAGTTTTGGTTTTAAACAAAGAGAAGTTCATAAGGCTGAGACTGAGAAAGAATAACGGGAAAAGATGAGTTGGCAGTTTGCTGGACAATGAAGCCAGTATCTCCTTTTATGCTGATCACTGGATCTGACACAAGTCATGATCCCACAGTGAACTCTACATGGATGTAAGAGCTAGGAGGGCTCACAGCTGCATTGAGGCCTTAGATTGAAATATCCATGTACATGGTTGTAGCTTGTTCTATAGTGAAGTTCCAGATTACTCATGCAGTGCCTCTGTTAGGCTTGATCTCACTGTTACCACCGCAATTCAGACCCACTGAAGAGCTATGCTGAGCTCCAGGAACACACACTTAAGAGGCCCTCAGGTATAAGTGCAAACCTAACAATCAAAAAAGGTAATATTTTGTTTACTCTTCATTTTGTGGTCCACTGCAGAGAGGTGGAAGAACCAAACTATATAATCACTGAAGTTAGTGCTTAAAAGAAGGTGATCCTTTGTATTTGGAATGTAACATGATCTACTAAATGTTCATTCTAAAGCAATTACTCAGTTAATAATAGACTAAGAGTGGATTTTAGGTCACTGTGCCCTGAGCAAGTTCTTACTATTTAGTTTGTGGATGCACCTCTGGAAGGTAGCGCTACCGAACATGGAAGCATTTGTAAGAACTGAGACATGACTGTCCTGAGTATGCATGATGATGCTTTTATTTAAATGTTTCTATAATGTTTTTCTACAATAGATGAAAGCCCTTTCTACTTATGTTGAAGCAAACTTTCACCATCTGTGAAGTTGTTCTCATCTGGAACTTAAATATGTGGAAAACTAAGAGAACAATTAGATGCCAGACATAATGTCTTTCAATAACAAGGTCCCTCTTTTATCCATCTCTGTGCTCTCTGATTCAACAGGATGTTCAGCACGTACTTAGCTAACCAGTTACATGTGAGCTATTTCACCTTCTAGACCTGTGCAGGAACTGGTGATGCACTTCTCACATATTCAAAAGTAAGAAACACCACCTAACTTTTTCTTCCTTTTTCTACCCAGTGTGAATCTATACATATACATCTTGTTCCTGTGAAATAGTAATTTGTAATGATAAGCTCATGACCATGTTTTTCTTTCTTTCAGTCAGTACAGGTATTTGTAACATTATTAGGACTGTGTTTGGTCCAATATGGCTCCTGCCTAATATTTCTCTTTCACTTCAGAATATTACTACTTTCCACGTGCACCCTTATACTTTTGAATTTGACTATACATGGATGTTGCCCTGCACGTTTTTAATAAAATACAACAAAGATTCAGACAGAAACTAACCTGTTGGGACCCTCTCAAAACTATAGCCTGCTTTGATGTGGTTATATATTTCCTTTACCTTTTAATGGCTGAAGACTTTTAAGTTCATATCCATAAATGTAGATAAACCAACAAATATTAAAAATCTAAATGCTCCTCCTGCTGGTTTTCACAGAGCGCATAAAAACCCTTAAAAGTCCATCAAGATTTTTATAAAAAAAGGAAAAGGACAACGTGGCTGTTAAGCAGAGGAGAGGTTTTCTTCTAGTAAAGCAGATAGCTTGCAAGAATATGAGACTTACTGAATATAACTACAGTAGTAGAAGTTATACAACCGCCACAGAAGGTATCATTACCTGAATGCTACAAACCCAAAGTGATTCTTTGACCTATAGTATGGATTATTTATATGGGTGTGGGGGGAGGAGAAGTGGAATAAGATCTGAATTTAGGAAAATTATAGCCTAAGAAGGTATTAATTTCTTTGCTTCTCCCTACCTCCTGATACTGTTCAGGGAAAGCTGCCACCTGGAGTTACAGTTAGTGCAGCTTTTCCCAAGGCTTTGTCTCTGCTGTCCTCTGGTGCTCAGGAATTTTGCAGCAGAGTGAAAATAAATGCTGGCTACTTTAACAAATGAGCAATGCTGTGCTTTAATGTAAGGGATTATTTTGAAGAGTTCAAATCCTTCATAATTTTACAAATTTACTGATTCTGAGACAGACTTAGTTCTCAATGGAATCAGAGAGTTGTGGATGTTTTTATGGTAATGTTCTTTCAGTATCTGGATTTATGCTTTAGCTCATGAATTCTGATTTCCTATTTGCTACTGCTTTCTTGTTGATAATGATACTGTAATTTTATCTCATTATAATTATTTTTTAATTAATTGTATCTTCTCCCCTCCCCCATGCTACAGATGGGGAATTTCTCATGTGGATTAGATTCGACCTGATCTTCCTGACTATTAATTATACCTCAGTACTAACAAACTGAAAAGCTTCCCCATTAGAAACATTCAGAAATATCCTAAGTAAATGTGTCAACAGAATAACTGCAATGCCAAATGTGAATGAATGTTTTCCTTGGAGCAGGGTGCAACAGGATGGGAATAACTCAACACACTGCTCTGTGTGGGCGGCATCTCTCTCTCTAATACACGATTTTGTCCATGATTCACCAATGAGTCATGCAAGGTAAATTCGTCAGCAGCTCAGGCTCATTGTGAAGTACAGTACAACTGCATCATTTTAGCCTGAGGGGATTGATGTGCACAGAGTTCTATATGGAGATTTTTCTAATCAGGGTTTTTTGTTGCTGGGCCAGATTTTGTTTTATGTAGTTGAGGACCATTTGCTGATAAGGAACCAGGATAGTTTTGGGTTGTGCATTTTTGCATTAATATATGCTAATTATCCTAAACTATATTTATTTGTTCTATAATTAAGTAACAGGAATTTCAGTCCTGCTAGAATGATTATAGGCTCTTCCAATTTCATCCTAAGTGAAATCTAGATGCTATATAGAGAATTACCCTGTGTCTCCACAGAACTGGTGTGGAAATGGTCCATAGCTGAGTAGTTATATCTCTGAGCACGTTCTGCTGTATCCTACACTACGTATGAAAGTGCTGCCTCCATGGCAGTTGTTCTGGGGTTACTGTATTCTGCTTTGGAATACCAGTAGAAAAAAAATTTAATGCCTTTATTTAAAGATGTGTAAAATTGGATTTTCCATGTGATTGGTGGTTCTTCAAGGTGAATACAGAGGAGCAGGGTTAAAGTGCCAGAAGCTCAGTCTTCCTGGCTGCTGAGCAGGGCAAAAGACACAGAGAGTGCCAGGGTTGCTGTGTGGTGGTGCTATGGGAGGGTTTCCAAAATCCTTGGAGAAAGACAGAAATCTCTCCTTGTGGAGAGAGTCAGCACTTCTCCCTAGTGACCACCAGAAGTGTCTTCCTATTCCATCTTCCAGACGAGCTGAATGGGTGCCTTGCTGCTGGCATGTGAAATGCTATGAGAGTTATCTTCCATTGGGAAGGATGAGTTTGGCTAGGGCCACTAGGACATTAGTCCTCAGCCTTTCCTATGTTAAGAACTGTACTTTTAGTGATATAATATTTGGTTATTTCTTGCCATGGAGCAAAGGCTAAGCATACATACTAGACATGAACAATGTGATCTCACAGGCCAACAGCTACTGCTGAAAAGTCCTATCTCAGATTCCTAGACATGCCCATCCAAACTTTCTATTTATTGTGGAAAATTAGAACAAAATGAGCAAAACAACAACTGAAACATCTTCTAAAGGACTTAGATGACTTATTTGTGTTCTGAAGTAAAACAATGCACTGGGGAACTGTAATATACAAACAATAAGGCACTGAATAGGATTAAGGATGACTTCCAGAATCAGGGTTATTTTGGGAGGTGGGTAGACTGCTAGGGTGTCTGACTGACCTAAAATCATCTGCAGTTAAGGCCCTGATTAGGACATTTTAAAAGAAGAAAATGTCCCTGGCCTTTAGACTTCAGCTCCCTTCTTTTCCTCTGTGTCTAATATTTAGGATTAATGACTGGTAGTTCCATGAATAAATTGTGGTAAATTCCTTGGTGCTGAGGAGCATTGATGAAAGCAGAATTCAAGTGCTTTTGTGAGTAGCCACTATAAGTCTGTTGCTTAGCACCTAGGTGTTAAAGAAATGTGGGCCTAGCACTCTTACATATCTGTTATAAAGTTTAAAGCAGGTGTGAATAACAAGTAGCTTACAGTGAATAAACACAACATCTTCATAGTATATCCATATGTTGAGCTACCCAGCAGACCCTTTGAGAGGAGCACAAAGCAAATACATACTTGCATGCAGATGCACCCATGTGCAAACTTACTTTGCTGTTGCTGTAGTCTATGTGATCACATTATTTTGTGCATATGAGGTGTAAAATAGTGAAAAGATCACGGTAGGCCTGTAAGTCATGCAGTCTGCACAAGTGCAATCCAGAAGAAGAAATCGACTCTTGGGCCAGTCTTTAATCACCTGGGCTTAGCAGTGCAAGACATACAAGTCTTCATAAGAAATCAGTGAATAGACTTGACTAGATGAGATCTATTTATCTTCATTTTAGCAGAGAGAATATGGGTATAATATAATAGGAATAGAGACCTGAGAAGTATTCTTTGGGGATAACTAGAGAGAGAATCAGGCAGATTGTTTCAGTAATACTTTATTTGCCAGAAAAGGGTTTTTAAGGTGACCAAAATGATTTTTAATATATTAATTTTGCTTTTTAATCTTTAAGATTAACAAAGCTCAGAAACCCAAACCATGGAAAAATTTTGAAAATATTTTAGACAATCATTCACCAATTAAGTAAATGAATAAAAGAAAATTGTATTAATAATAAAAAAATTGTTTGGTTGTCCTGAAAAGAAAAATACACAGGTCATTCTGAATACAATAGTTGCAAACTACAGTTAGGGTGAGTGACTGATCTGTTAAGCCAGAGTTCAGCAATGGATTAAATGTTTATGATATAACATCACAATAAATTGTTATTCTTAATGAACTACAAATAAGGTACCCTTAAATAGTAAGGGATACTATGGCTAAAGGGAAAGTTCACAAAGCCACTATCCAGTCTTTCAGGCATTCTCTTATCAGTAGAGAAGAAATCTGACCTAACTTATCCCAGACCATTTGACTAAGGCTGGAACGACAGAAAACTTCAATCCAAAATATTTTCTAATATTTAAAACATGTCAGGTGACTAAATGTAACTACTTATGGCATCTAACCACAGATATTCAAAGATCTCTTTGCTAGCAATTATTCTCTCCTCACTACTGAGGAGCACCTGAGCAAAGAACCTGTGTCAGAAGCTCTATAGCATGGTATAGATTACATGCAGAAATACTAAGTCAGCAGTGGTGTACCAAAGATAGTTTTCAGTCTTGGTGGACTCCACAGGAACATACCTTATTTACAGGAGCTTGTAAAGAAAAGCCTGTAAAAAAAAAGTGTCTGAAACTTCATTAGAATGACGCACTAAATTTGAAGGAGTTCAGGGCAGAGTCAGTGACAGAAAAGAGTGATAGGACTGTCAGCACATGGAAGGGAGAAGAGTGGGAAAATCTAAGATTCATCTGGAAAAGCAGGTCCAGTGCACATATCACTTCTTTGCAGCAGGAGTTAGAAGGGAAAAAGGAAGCAGTATTGTAGACAAGAATCCAGGAGCTAACTGCAGAGAGATGGAAAAGACATCTTCCCCAAATTTCTCCCCATTGCCAAGAAAAAGGCAGCTTGCAAAGTGCTTATTTGATTTGAATAGGCACTTTATAAGTGGATCAGAAGCCAGGGATAGTAAATTGCAATCAAAAGCTAATGAGCAGAGAATGCCCCATTGCTTCCATTGCTGCTATTCTGACTTCTGGTCCTTCCCAACAGCTGGGTTCTTGCCTGCAAACAGGTCCTGTAGGTGGGTCTTGTGGGCTGCTCCTTCGGCTTTCCTGCATATTGGGTCCTGTAGGCAGGTCCTTCTGCCTGCCTGCAGTCGGGGTCCTGTGGGCAGCTCCTGCTGTTTGCCTGTGGGAAACAGTCTGGGTTTTTTTTTTTTTTTTTTTTTTTTAAACTCAGCCAGGAAAATCCCTTTTACTTCTATGCCTCTATCCTGACCAGCTGAGACTGAGTTTTAAGCCTTTTCAAAGACATCACAATCAAACCCAAACAAATGCAAAACAAACTAGCTAAGGCAGATCTGATAGCCTGTATGCTACTTGCCCAAATTAAAAAGTGCCAAACACAGAATAAGAGATTGGAAGTAGATGACTTGTATAATTTTCAAAGCTTTAGTTGTTTGATTCCCTTTGTGGTGCAAATTATTCCTCTGAGGCTATGTTATTAGTACAAACTAGTCCCTCCTTACTTAAATCTGCTGAGCAACAGAAGCTGAGCTGTCTAGGTGCTTGTTAATGTCTTCCGTGGGTTAAAAACTGGATGTATGTTTGTATGAGAGGTAATGACCACAAATACAAAAAGAATTTTGAAAAAAGTTTTCATCATTTTTCTGGCCTGTTTGCACACTTACTTGCCCTCTAATGAAGTTAACTAAAGGAAAAAAACCTCTGGCTTCTATGAATTATTAGGCATTTCCAACAAAAGGTAGACTTTACAAGCTCCTTTTCCACCAGAGGGGACCACATATCATGACTGAGTGCTTCTGAAATCTCATTCATTTATTTCAGACAATGTGGCATCAAATTGAGTCAAATTATGAGATATTACACCAGAACACGATGCATCAACATCACCATGCACTGCTGCAACATCAAGACAAAATGATGGCAACTTGTATGGTTTGAGTACCCATGGAGGAGAGAGGAATGTGAAGAGTGGTATCCTATCATCTGCTAAATTGAGCCATCAGACAGTCTGCAATGCCTACAGAGGTAGGAATAACAAATTGACAGTGCTGAGGCTGATGATTTATTGTCAGCACTTACAGTGAGTTCCATGTCTTCCTCATCTTTTTCTTTCACTGGCTTCTCTGGTTCTTCTGGCTCTTTTTCTTGAAGATGGATCTCACTGGCCTGGGACATGTAGGGCATATCATCTTTGTTCTTGAACTCCAAGCTGAGGATTGAAGGAGGAAGTAGAATTCCTAGAATTACCTAGAGCAATAATAATAACAATAATCATCACAGAAAGTAGATATGGTCATAATGGTTACTTAGCATCAAATAGAACAACTCCCTTAGGACATTCAGGAAAAGAAAGATGTATGCATGTGAGTTTCTACAACAATATAGCATTTGTCATTTCGGATAATGCTATCACAGAGTAGTGAAACAAAGCATATAACTTCTACTAGTGTTGTTGTGAATGCTCTTGAATATTTTATCCGTTTGTGCCTTATCAGATGCATATTGCTACATACTAGAATATATTTACAAAGTATTATATAAGGTCAGTGGTAGGTGGGACCACACAGGTGTTCAGACCTCGGACCTGCAAATTTCTGAATTTTACATAATAGAAAATATAAATGTAAATTACACACAAACAGTATTAGTTTCTACACAGAGGATCAATAGGTCTCAAGCTCTCTGTCCATGTTTAGTGCACATAGGTAGTCAAAGTGTGTGTGTGCTGATGTGCTTAGATATGTGGTCCCCTTGGATTTTGCTTCAGTAACCAGGCAGCTGTGTAATGGTCATGTTAATGCCAGGTCTTTCCTTTCTGCCTTCCCTCTCTTATGATACAGGAGTGTAGAAACCACTAAATTACCTTGTGTGGATATATAAGTAATGAACAATGGTTGGGGTTAAATCCTTAGTATAACTGAATAGATATCATAATAACACAAAGAGAAGTAACCTGTCTGTATTCATATGCACAAGAAATCTCCAGGTTATGCTGTAATCTCTTGGAGAATGATTTTGTTATAAATCCCTCCCTAAATGACAGTGAAACCAGATAGCTTGTTGGTCAGGGAGGATGACTGCCTGTGCTCATCATATCAGCAGACAGCCTGTGTGTTGTTAAAACCATTCAAGTTTGCAATTAGGAGCAGCTAATGAATGCCGTGCCCTGTCTCAGAAGAGCTACTTACACTGCTCCTGCACTCACAAAAGCATGTGTCCAGGGAGAGGGGGTTACAAGCAGACCTGGCTTCACAGAGAGGCTATTTTTAAGAACAGGCATGATTAAAAATTGCCTCTGCCCCTTCCATTGGTGCTATACATCTGCAGCAAAAATCTAAAGGATTACATTCAGTCTTCCTACCATTTGTCAGTTTCAAAGGGAGAACCTGGTTCTTGGAAAATAAACTATGACTCATGCTTGCAAATTTATTTCTTTGCCATACTGCCTCTTGCTCTTGTAGCTTGTAGCCTGCTTTAAACGTGCCCTGCTAATGAGCCTCAGTGGAGTAAAACACAGACTAGAAACTGAATAAAAGACTCTTGTGAAGCCCTGATGTTACAAGAAGCTGAAAAGAAAGAGCTGTTACCTTCAGATATTCACTATGAAAGAAAGGTCTATTTTATGGCTTAAGAGATGGATGCTGAAAAGAGGAATGCTGAAAAGTAGGAAGTCGGTTGCTGCACTCTTCCCTGTGCACTCAGGTTGAATATCTGCAAAATCAAGCAGGGAACAAAGCAGCTGTCCCTCTGAAGGGCAACAGGCCTGTGAGTTAAGTCAGAAAATAGGTAGTAGAAATGTCTCGAAATGTGAGATTGTTTTCTCTCTGTAGCAGAAAAACAACATGCACAGGTCCTGCAGGAGGGTGATGAGAATGCTATCAGCTACTTGTTCTCATTTGTCGCTGTCACTGGATTAGACCCAGTATGATAATGATACATGTACTCCTAAGCATTCTTGACATTACTAAACATCTTTTCACACAGCAAAACAGCTGAGCAACTACTGCTTTTCATACACCCAACTAGTGCAGGAGAGACAATCCTTATACTGAAAATAGTTCTCAGTGATCTAGGAGGAAGAGGCAATTCCTGGTTATGTTCTGACTTGTGACTACTTTGGTGAAGGTGAAATGTGCCAACTCACGGACACAAATTAATCTCCCAGAATTCACCTTGCTCTGTTAGCAGTTTTGTCAACTGTGGAAGTAAAGCTTAAATAGCTTTGAAAATTGAATTGTCCTCTAGAGCCTGTAAAGTAGACCCTTCAGGTCAGGTATCAGGAAGATTGGCAACGGATTGCAAGGAAATTTGTGTTGCCTGCTTTTGTCTATTCTGGGGAAGGTTGTTAGATCAGTACCTTTCACTAGTGGTTAATTCACTTACACATCCTTTCCTTTATCTCTAGAACACTTGGCTAACTCCTCAAGTATACAGGTAGGATGACACAATGATCTCCTGGCTCAATTCTTATTCTGATAACCAGTGCCAGATGGGACTTTGAGAAAGGGAATGAAAAAACTAAGCAGTGTGCTTTGAACTTAGGTTTGAGAAAAGTTCCCTGCTGAAAAACTGAACACAGGAAGAATATACCCTGCAAATAAGAACCTGAAATATGGTTAATTGAGGCAGTTATTACTGACTTGTTGTGAGCTCTGTCACCATTTATCAGAACTTCTCTGAATGTTTTTTTTTTTAAAAACAGGACTCACCTTTAGGCCAGAATTTTTGCGCATCCGGAGGCGACCCATCCACATGTCTGTGAGCAGCATTTGGCTGCAAGTGTGAGCAATGAAGTCCCTGTGTTTGGCTGCCACTGCAAGCTGCAGGCATGTGGCGTTGCTCCAGTTCTTCAGCTCATAGGTCAGCAGTTTCATTGCCAGTTGTTCATCCTGCTTGTACGACTGGTCCAAGAGCTCCACAGCCAACTGGCCAAAGTCCCTGCAACAGGGGGACATCCATTCACTCCTGTTAGCCTACGTAGGCCTATGCAGAAAACACCTCTCTGCAACTGACAGCCTCTGTAAGGGGGACATCACCTTCCATCATGCAAATTGTGATGTCAACTGTACATATGGAAACCCACAATTTCAAATATGAGTGTCTAATGTTAGGCATATAAATAAGTGCCCTGACTTAGCTGTGATGAACACCCACACCTACCAGCTGTCTGCTCCCACCTTCCTGCCCACCTCCCTGACATTTTCTAGCTGAAATCCTCTGGTTATCTGCAGCCTAAAGGATTGCTTCTGTGCTGTTTGCCCATGGCTTCATGGTCAAGTCTCTCGGAAAAAGGAGCATCCATTATCCCTTTTTAAATTCTGCGCCTCTGACTTTGAACCTCAGGAAAGATTCTTACGGAATCTAGTATCTCGCCTTGCTCATCTAAGTGTGAGCTCTTGGTTAATTAACACTTTTGCCTGACTAGTATGTTCCTAAGGATTTCAATAACTTTTCTGCTTGGTATGTACAGAGAAATATTGCAGCCTGACTCTTGAGCCCACAGGGAGAACACATAAACAATATAGATATTTCACTGCCTTCTTGATACCTTCTCTTTCAGAAGTTACACTGCTAGAAACTTTGCTGCTCTGGTAGAAAGATTGTTTAAAGGCCATTTAGATTTTCTCTAAAGGGACTGCATTTTTCCTACAAGTTAGGAAAGACAGTCAGGTACAGATAAGAACATTTTAGGCAGGTTCCCCAGCCTCTCTTCTCTCTTCTTTTTTTCCCTCAGAAAAGTGTACATGAAAGGAAATTCACCTGGAATTATGGTTCAGCTCTTGGGATATGTCATCCACCATGTCATTTTCTGATGCTTCGTGGGCCATGGCTTTGCAGAGTTTACAGGCCACCAGTGCTTTAGCCATAGCCTCTTCCCCATGTTGCCAAAAGAAGAGGGCCATCTTTTGACGTTTCATCAGCACAGCCCACACCATCAGCTCGTGGAATGGGAAGGGAAAGTGATTGATCTCAGGGTCATCCATATCAATATCAACTTCTTCTTCTTTTTTCTTTGTTGTTTTCCTCCCTCGACGCAGAGGGACATCGTCCTGTGAAAATTTTAGAGAATTTTTTTTCACAGGTGAAGGAACTGAATGAATTCACACAATTAATTGAAGTCAGTACCTGAGATGCAAATGCATTTTCTGCAGACCATCCCCTTCATTTTTTTTTGGACAAAATATTTAACATAGGAAAATGATAAAAAAAGTATTGTTGTATGCACTGTAATTAAAAAGTCAGTAACCCATTATCTAAACACAGGGATAAGAGCCTTGAATTGTCACTCTGAATTGTTCCTTCTCCCTAATAACACAGAACACAATCACACAATATTAAGAATGATTTTGGAAAAGCCACCATTAAAATAAAAGTTAAGAGTTCACTCCAAGTATAACATCTGCTGTAATCCATCTGCCTCATTCCACCTCCAGAAAGTATATATCCAGAGAATGTTCTGGTCTGCTGAAGATACCCTCCATGCTTATTCTTTTGTTCTCCCCCTTTATCCTCTTACAAAGACAGCAATCTCCCTTCTGCACGCCTATTCTGCACATTCATTCCTTCTTTCTCCATCTCTTTATTGTTTCTATCACCTTTAGTTTCTTTCTCATTTTAGCATGTTGCTTTTATCAGATGAGTGGACCTATTCTGAAAACACTACTATCTCCTTGAAGCATTGGGGTAGCCAAATAGTGCCAATAAAACTGAGAGAACTTTGGCCTATACAAAGATTTCTGCATCATTCTCTGCAAGTATTTAATTTCTCTGAACATGTTTTGACAGTATATAGATATCTCACTGAAATTCTGCTTGGCCTGACAGACTGAAATATTTTGTTTAATCCTCATGAAAAAAAAAGATCCCTAGAGGGGGCAGAGCCCTCTTTTCCCTTGTCTATCTGCTTGACTTTTATTAAGAAATGTTTCCTAATCTGGCTCCTGTGTAAACTAGTTATCTGGGTGAAAAATACAATTCATGCCTTCATTACAGTGAATTTAAACATTTTCTGGATATAGCATATATTTGTCAAAGAAGGAAAAGATATTAAGATTTATCACAGGTTGCCTACCTCCATTCCCAACAGTTTCAGGGCTTTTGGCTGTACAAAAAAAGTTGGAAAAATGTTATTTCTCCCAGAATAGTAATAAAAAATTACAGCTCTTTGTGCACATATATGTACATACATGTATAATGTGATGTAGAATACAGAATATAATATATATGTAATACACTGCAATGTAATATAATATACATAAATATAACAATCAAATAATTGAATATATAGTTATATCAAGCTTAAGTTCGACCCTATTTCACCAAAAATACAACACAAGACATACACTTGGATTCAGGTAGAAATTGCATCTGGCTAGGGGCTGCTCTAGTGGGAAAGAGAGATGAATTATTGATAAGGCACGAAGGGATTTCTGTGGAGTATATCAGTGTTTTGGCTATTGCCCTGGCATACTCTTACTGACTGTTGTGGAGCTGCTCTGTGTGTTGGTTCAGTATTTGTGGAATCACTACCCAAATGCTTTTCTTGATGGAGTGATTATGGGAAAGAAGTCTCTTCCAGCAGCTACAGTTACTGTCTTTTCTTTCAAATGTGAAAAATATAAGTGTATGGAAACAAATAAACCCACTTCAGATGGATTTCACAGAGCTGTTGCTATTTATAGACACTTCTACATCCAATGGTGTGTATTGCTAAAATCTGAACTGAGACAGAAAATTAAAATGTGAGGTAAAAATACACAAAGGAACTACAAATCTTACTGGGAGAAGTTGAGCAGATTTTTGTTCATGCTGGATTGCATCAGTGGCAATAAACAGCTTTTGTGCTCTGGAGAGGCAGTAACCTTACTTTTGATTCACAGTGTTGTAATCTATTGAACACAAAACCCACAAAAATACTGAACAGTGGCTTGGCCATGAACCCACTGACTATCCAACCAATAAACCCAGTTTTGAGTTAGGGGTTCCTTTGCCCTGAGACCTTCATGCTACATTAGAAGATGAGCCATGAGATAGGAGATGCATATAACAATGCACAAGTTTTTCAAGTCTAACTCAGATGTCCTGTACTATTATTTGTGCAGGTCAAAAACCTTGTCTTTTAAAAGCTGTTAATAGTCATAATTACAGATTTTAGAGTCAGAGGAGAGAGTTTTATATGCTGGTCTCACCAGGGCAGCAGAGCCCAATAATTTTTTCATTAAATTAATAAAAACCATAGTTTGTATCAGTGCCTGGCTTGTGATGCATTATGGTGAGATAACTGCTATCTACATAATGGAAATGAATCTGTAGACTGCATAGTGTGTGCATGTGGATCCACTCTATCTGGAACCATATAAGAAGCTGTGGTAATCCCTGCTGTGGGTACAGTCATGCAGATGGCAAATAGCTTGTTTCTTACCCTCTTGGGACCAAATAAATTGTGATACAATGTTCTGAAACGCTTTCGTGTGTAATTGCAGCGATATGCTCCTCCCATCAGGTACTCTATCACCAAACCAATATCAATCAAACTTATCCGATAATCAGGAGGTAAGTTTCCCTGCAATAAAAAAAAAGGATGGTGGGGGAAGAAGAAATGCTTGTTACTGGAATTTTTAAATGTACTTTATAATGATGTTAGAATAAAAAAAGTAAAATTAAATAGTTAAAAGCAGGAATGTTATGCTGGTTAATTAATTCACCTGAAAATAGATCCAACCGAAACCTGGATATTCTCGCTTGGAAAGAAGACATAAGTTAAATAAGAAGGTGAAGAACTTGTTGTAAGTAACAGAAGATAACAATACACAGTACTCATACTCTTCAGCTGGGGAAACAAGGAACATGACTGCAGAACAAAAAGCATGAGGATTGACACACTCGCAAGGTCAGGCACAGTTGCTGGACTCTACTTCTGCAAGATAGCACCTTTTCTGCATCATCTGTCACCCACAATCATCCTGGCATCTCATATCTCTTCTGGCATCTCATTGGACTGCCTCATCAGAACAGAAAAGTCATGGTAAAGGGACATCTTTTGGTCACACGGAACCAGCTCCTGCGTGTGATCTTCTCATTCTGTAGTGTTTCCTTCCTGTGTTCCAGGAAAAGAAGGGCAGGAGGCAAGAGTGGTGTTACCATCTCTAGGATACTTAAACAGTGCATGAGCTATTATTATTATTATCTAGTTGCTAGATGCAATCAGAGTCTATCAGCATTCATTCTGGGAGTGATGTTCAAAGAGCACCTATCCTAGCTTAAACTCCTGACCAAGAATGAGGAAAGCACCTGTATGTATGAAAGTCGCAATAAAACTGCGACTAATTGTTTTGCGGTTTGTTTATGAAGAAAACTACAGTCCTAGCAATTTTCCTAGATTGCTCCTACTTGAGCTCCTGATATATTTTATTGAAAGCCCCTCAAAACATACAGTCTTACTACCTAACTTCCAGCAGAGCCATGGAGATTGTCTCCCAAGAGATGAACTGTGTTTGTGGCAAGGGTCATTAGCAGGATCCTGGAGAAGATGCCTACATAATTGCCCTTCCATTTATTTGTCTTTATTCTCCTTTGCTAAAATGCATATATGATGTCTCCAGCATGTACCTTTTATTTTGAAAGGAAAAAGAATGAGTACGTCCACATCTCACTGCCCTCACTATGTGAACTCCCTTGCAGATATCTTCCTTCTCTTCACTGTTAAGCCTGAAAATGGCACCATTAAGTTTATGAATTCTCCAGTACTTATGGCTTGCAAAACTACAAACAAAGATTTCAGCAACAGATTGTCTTTTTCTGACTTTGTCTTTGAGTTAATGAGGCATTGCTATTCTCCAGCTGCAGTAAGCCCAGTGGGACATCTGGTAGGCTAAAACAATTTCAGGCTGAACTGCATTCATGATGTGCTGTTGAAGTCTCTTGGGGGTCTCTGGCAACAGAGGAACAAAATCCCAGCATGGGCACACCTGCTCTTCTCCTCCTTCCCATGGAACTAACAGAAAGGAAATGGACACAAATGAAAGTTTGTCGCCTTCTCGAACTCACTGATTCAGAGTTGATTGGACAGTTCAGTGAGCAGCTGTCTACCAGAAAAGAAGGTGTGATTCAGCAAATTGTAAACAGCTCACCTGGATCTAGAGATCTCACTAAGAACCTTGCAGATTTACAAAACCCTCTCTGTTCTCTATGTCCTCGTGCAAAAGATGGGACTAAAAAACAAAGGTGGAAAGAGAGGCAAATTATTCTTCCTTGTATTGTGAGTGGTAGCCTTGGAAAAGGAGAATATTACTCTAATAAAAAAAAATTATCTCATATAGTCAACACTGCAGAAAGACCAGAAAACTGTAATAGTTAGCTTCAAAATTTTTCAGTGCACTGTAATAAAGTAATCTAATTTTCTATAATGATATACAGCACAGATTACAGTGAGCCTGTAGCTCTTTTTATGTGTTCATTAGAAGGTTAGTAATTCGCATGGAGCAATTTTATGACTGTCATGTCTTGCTGGAAATATCTGCGTGTCTGGAGATATCTGCTTGGCTTCTCTGCAGATGTGCTTATTAGATTCAGAGCAGAGAAACACTAATGGAGAGCAGATGGCAACTGGTTCTGCAGAAGAGAGAAAATGGATGCAAAGATCCTCCTTCCTCTTCTACTTCAGCCAGGAAGTGTGATTCTTATTTCCTGCCCTGCTGCCACAGTACAACTGGCATGCTGAAAAGGCTGAGGAAGGAGAGAGGGAGGTGGTGCTGTGGTGTACTATGCCTAGCAATCAGCTGGGATTCCAAGATTCAGAAAATCAAGCAAATCTAGTGCCAAAAATTGAGCTGTTAACCATTTTTAAGTAATGTCTCTTAGAATATCCTTTTGCAATTTTCCTAATCTTGTCTAATTTGATGGGTGGGGGAATTACTATGCTTTGCAGGAATGCATATTAGCTTAGCTAATTTGGACAAAGAAATTTTTATAATGAACCATTTAAAGAAAAATAACATCTAAAATTTAAATGAAAAATAAATGTAAAAATTCAGTTTAAAAAAAATAAATCCTGGTAAGTTTGTTTGTTTTTTCTCCAAAGTGTTCTTTTCTCTCCAGAATGTGTAAAATGACAGTTTTAACAAAACAAGAATGAAGGTAATGGCAGAAATGGGAGTTGTAGCTCCAAGACAGGGTTGTGGCTCAACAGACTCCTTCTGTCTTCATTTCTCCAGTAAAACTGAAAGCTTTCATATTATTAAGTGGCAAAAAATATTTGAGCAATTAAGAAAGCACAACAGGCATCAGGGTGCTACATGTGTTACAAAGCACAAGTTTCTTGATGTAGCTCTGTTTCCTAAATTTTCATAGAAGAATTTAGATAAAAAAGTTCCAGTATTGTAACTTTGATAAAAAATGCATCTAAACCTCCCAGATAATACTGAAACACTTCACTAAAGGAAACTCTCCAATTCACAGCAGAAATACATATGTTGTAAACATAGACACATGTATGTCTCCTTGCTAACATAGTTACTTTTCCGAGGTGAGAAGCCCTAGTAAAGACAACCGGATCATCCTTGTGAAGAGGGGTTATGCAAGTGCCAAAGCATTTGCTCTATTAGCAGACAGCTCAAACCATCCTGGCAGTGCTGAGGATGTTTGTGATTGAAGCACAGGGTTGCAACCACTCCAAGAACAGCAAAATTTGGATGAGCTAATTCTAGTATAACCGAGGTTGTCAGGAATGACAGAGGAGAAAGTTTGATCATTGGGTATGATAGGTGTCCTGGCTAATAATCAACTAATTTTTTAATGTTGGAACAAGCTCTTCAGTGTTAATGCATTATTCTTTTCCTGAAGAAACTTCAGCTTTTTACTGTAGCTAGTCAGTTACAGTATTCTTTTCACTTCAGGTGCATTTCTGTGTCAGCAAGTACCAAGCCTCTGATTTTCCACGCTGAGGAAAAATAATACTTTCAAAATTCTGTATATTGCTAGTTTGTTCTCTGGAAATGTAGACATATGGTGGCAGTTCAAAACAAAAAACTTCTGGAAATATAAATAACCCCAAAGTGGAATTGAGGTATATTGATTATATAAAATTTTTGGACAAAAGAAAGAAAATCCATCTGATAATTTCCACTGATCTTCATCAGCTAGCTGAGGCAGGGAAGGATTAAAAAAAACAACCAAAAATGTAGAGGGCAACCTCCACTTACAGATAGGGTGTCCACTACAGCCACTGCCTGATTCTTTCTGCTTAGCATGGGTGCATTGGCATGTACGGTCTGTGGAAGGGAACCAATGCTGTATGTGAAATTCTGGACACTTGACAGGGGACATCAAAAAGGCCATGATGAGAAAGATGCAGGCAAATTTGTCCCTATATGTATTTATGGAATTGTGAAAGGTGATATGAGCACTGTTGTCTAAATTAGAGTCATTATGATGTATTTTGTCTTGTTAATACATGCGGAATTTACAGGTTTTGATTACTGTAAATTCTTTAAGACTCTCAATCCAGGCTTTTACAATATGCTGCCCGAGCTAACAGTCCTCACAGCAATATTTGGAAACACAAGGGGAAAATAAATTGTTGTATTATGTTTGTGCACACACATATGTGTGTGTGCGTGTGTGAGTGCACATGTGTGTCTGTAAGTTGCCACAAACAGGATGTGGTAATGTGACTTATGTTGTTCTAATTATTTGATTTATTAAGCAGGTAAAGTAGTCTTTCAAACAAAACAAAACAACCCCCAAACAAACCCTTCCTACTTATTTATACAGTTATATTGTACAATTGCAGTAAATTAAATACTGCTTCTATGATTTTAAACACATTTTCTATTGTGAGAATCCACAAAAATGCAAATGAAAATAATACATTGCATTAGCATACATACCTGCATCACATAGTGCAGGTTTTAAAACTGAGACATATGCATAAAAGCATAGTGTATTTCATATACTTTAAGTGTTGTCTCAAGGTGACATATTACTTATTTTTGTATTTACATTTTGTGATGCTGTAATTAAATCGAAGAGGTTAGGTGAGAGGTTAGGTGTCTGTCATCAAAATATACACAAGCTCAAAAAACTAGCATCAGCAGTGTGGTCTGTCTCTCATGTGTGGTGGGCCATTTAACTGTCAAATAGTGATGTATCCATTAAGAAGTTATTTCCAAGGAGGTGTTTTCATTTAAACTGTTGTCTGATGTGCTGACCGATTTATGGCTTGGTTGCCTGGTAAGGGATCTGCTCATTGGCAGGGCTGTGGTAAGCTGTCACTTCTCCCTGTGAAGGATGGTTGTTCCTCATCACTGACAAAATGAAAAATACAGCCCCAGTGGAGCAGTTTTCTGATAAAGGTGCTGAAGAGCTGCACCAGGCTGTCTGTTTTTAAAGCTCTTGACTATGTTTATGAGAGCACACGCTGACTTCATGTAGTGGGAATTACTGAAGATTTTAGCTATGGACAGAGGAAAGAAAGATGAATTTACGGAAAGAAGACCATGACCTAACACTTAGTAGTCACTGTGGAAAAAATAATGTCTTTGAATATAGTGAAAGTTTATTTAATGTTTGTCAATATATGGCTGTGAGTACCAATTGTCTTTGCCTACTTTTATTTTTTTTTGATGATTTTTTTCCCCCCCTTGAAAATACATATTTTTTAGGGACTCAGGAAAAAGAGATTGATATTGTTTAGTTACTCAACACACAAATCACTATGCCTTTGAAGAAGGACTTGGAAAGGTGATTCTAGGGGAGAGAAGGAGTTTGGAAAAGTATATATTTTAAAGTATAAGAGGCTTCTTTCAAACTCTTATAGGTATATGAATAACTGCATAGTTAGTAAAAAAAAATATTCTGGCAACTTGGGCTTCAAGAGCAGCATTTAGTCTAAATGCATTCCACTTTTACTCTGTTCCATCCAAGAGGATTTGTGCATAAGATCACTTTCAGTTTCTTTGTAGGCGTTTCATGCTTTTCAGAAGTCACTTAATATACTATATATCATTGGACAATGAAGATGCCACATAACACACTGACCAAAGAAAACCACCATAACCTCCCTAAACATAGCTACTGATTATTCTGTAGAATTATTTAATGGAAAGGTGCTATAGGACACACTGTCACTCTCCTCCCCTACTTGACTTCCGTTCTTCAGCTGTCACTGACAGAAGAAACCACTAAAACCTGTGCTCTTAGAAAAAATATCCTTTCCTTTTTCAGTCTTCTGTCTAGTCCCATGTACAGAAATATTCCTTCTCAAGTATGCTACCCTTGAGGTCCTACTTACAT
Organism: Manacus vitellinus; assembly: GCF_001715985.3. NCBI lineage: Eukaryota > Metazoa > Chordata > Aves > Passeriformes > Pipridae > Manacus > Manacus vitellinus. The sequence goes on along the minus strand of NW_021940917.1, from coordinate 2,678,363 downwards.
AATGTGCAAGGCTGTAATCTGCCCATGCTTTGGGAGAATATTCAAGCTGATGAGGTCAGTTGCAGACTCAATCTCCTTGCTTGATCCATATATTTAAAGGATAATGGATTTTCATTCCTTGCTGATGCTGTAACACTTTTAATCCTGAACACATTGGTAAAGGTATTTGATATCTCCTTCCTGCCACTATCCCTTTCAGTGTTTCTGTCCTGCCCTTCTAATGGATCTTTGTAATTCAAGCTGATTGAAATTAACATTATAAGGAGCAGGGGAAAGTTGCACTACTCCTTTTTTATATTTCTGCTGAGGAAGATGTCTACAGTGTACCACACAATAGAGAATGAGAAACTGTTTCAACAAAGCAGAATCCGGCACAGGGATAAGGACTATTTTACAGACTTGGAAGTAAACCAACAACACAAAAACTAGCTTTCACAACAGTTGCAGGTATGGACAAATAGAAATAACAGCATAAATCCACACATATGTAAGAGCCTACAATTATGCTAACAGAAGCACTATTACTCAGGCATCTAAAACCACAGAGAAAGCAAGACAACTTGCTAATTGTGCCTTGTATGCAAAAAGTTCATATTTGGAGCATACAAACAGGACATTCTCTACTGGCAGGGAAAGGAGAAGGCTCTGACTGAAAGCTCATGCAAAGCAGAGATAGGATCTAGCTACAGAAAAGCAATAATAACATTATTTTCAACCTACCGTCCATTCGACTCTTACCTTTTTGACGTCCCTGACTAGATGATGTAGAGTGTTGGATGGTCCATGTCTCTGCAAAGAACAAATGAGGGAAAAAAAAAATAATTTTGCATTGTCCAAAGACCCAAAAAATGTAAATATAAATGTAAATCTTTCTCACCTTAGTAGTTTAGAAATCAGGGAGCTGAGAACACTTCACTTGTACAGTGTTATCAATTAAAAAAAAAAAATCAGTCACAAGATTCAATTTCATCTGAATTCTCTTTTGTACAAAACCCTTCCATAAGAAACCCCCAATATTGCCATACTGGATGAAAATTAAGGCCCTATATACCAGATTAGGCTCCTGGTTTAGACAAAGCAGGAGCACAACACAACATGCATAACCTCTGGGAAAGAATGGAAGGAAAACAGCTGCTCTAGTGTCAGCCTTCCCGCACTCAGGACCTCTACTCCCACTGTCGGTGGTTCACAGAGATCCTGAGCCTGACATTGCATCTAGGCTGTCTCATCTGAAAGCCACTAAGTGCACGGACAGTCTGCGAAATTGTCCAATCTTCTTTCGACTCCACCTGACATTGCAAAATTATATCTTATTATTATATCTTATATCTTACTTTATTTTCTGCTTTGGTTTTGACTGTTGATGATATTTTAAGAGACTTTTGTGAGACATCTTCTTGTAGCTGATGCTGGATGAGACCACTGCTTAAGTGCAGAACTGATGTTTCCATATATGCATTGCTCTGCATCTGTCGACACTTAATTTTATGTAACCCCATGCCTAAGCATGATGAGACTTTCCTTACGCTGCTTCAGATTTTCCCACTCTGAGTGAATCTAAATCATCTGCAAACATTATTGTCTCTTCAGTAGTTACCATTTTTCAGATAATATCTGAACAGATTTTTCTGAAACCATAACGTCAGGAGTCACATACATCACTGAGTAAGTCCTAACTTGCCAGTTACAATCTTGCAGCCAGTGACACCTGCCTAAATCTCAGATCTGTCCTACTGGAATTACAATGGCAGGAAATCAACTGGTACTGTGTAGGGTTTAATCTATGCCCTACAAAATCTGTACAGCAGATTAAGTGGGCTTGTTACATTATTTGAGAGACAAAGCTAAGTAATAATGGGAACTTATGGAAAATTTTTGCCTTGTGCATCATCATGTCATTATAAAACAAGTGGGAGCTAGAACAATGAACATAGAGAGAGAAAATTTGCCTTAGGTTGGCCCTACCGTATTGTACAGTTCCTCTAGCCGGGAGATGGTGAGAAAACGATGCATGCTTACTCCATTTTCTATGAGTAATTTCACAAAATCCACTCTGTCCAACACCAGTGCATCCAGCATTGCTTGCTCAAGGGAGCCCACCTGCAAAGCAAGTGATTAACTGAAGCAGTTCCTCAGCACAGCAGGCCTATATCCAGCTGGTTCAGTCACCCTGGCACAAGTAAGGAACACTGACAAAATTCTGAGGGTTGCTTTGTTACACTTTGTTACGCTTTGTTATCCCACTTAAAATGGGATAACCACAGTTTTAGTCTATAAGGGTTTCCCTGGCTCAGGGCTGCACTTCAAAAACGAATGTCAGAGTGCTAAGATGAAAATACTTTAGGAAAACCAGATTAGGATCAAGGAACTGGAGCTCAGAAAACTGGTGACCACACCTCCACCCTATGCACTGTCTCATTATTATCTTTATTTCTTGTTTTCCTGTCAAACATTTTGTTTATATTGGATATATTTGTTATGTGTACATACACACCCTTTAATTCTGTCTTTACTAATGTTTTCCTCTGTTTGTGGTGTGAAAACTCAGGGAAATTTGGACACTCAGGAAATGGAAATAGCTTCATAATTTGCATTTCTTTGAAGGGCCAAATGCAAGAGGTCTTCTTACAAAAAACCTCTTCTTTTTATTTCTTGTAGGTCAGAAGGTGTCAGAATGATGAGAAATTATCTCACACTTCCAGCTTTTAGCTTGCAAAATGATTGCAGCTTGCTGCATTTATGCAAATTTTTGCTGTAATGCGGTGATGAAGAGATAACAGTAAGGGTAGTTTAGTACCATTAAAATCCCTCCTATGTTTTGATGCATACTTATGTCCAATATGGAAGACAAGATATATAGTTCTATTCACTCCATAACTGAAAATCAAGGATTTTTGAAACTAGTTTTAAGGGGCAGCAACTTTCAGAAGCTACATTTAAAGCAATGATATTTAAACAGAAGCTTTTCCTATTGTTATAATTTTTCCACGGGGAGTTGTAAATGCTCATGTAACGATAACATATGAAATTTTAATGACTATGATGAAATAAGTGCTACAGTAGTGAATATTCTGATAAAGGAGATAAAGGTAGAAATAGACTCCTTCTGGTTTTTTTTTTTTTGGATGACTTCTACCACTGTAAAAACTGCAGCACAGTTTAGGAGTTGACTACTACTGTGCCCCACGCAGAGGAGTATTTATTTACAGCCCTATGACTCCTGCAGAGAAACTCTTCCCCTGTCTTCCCCGGGAATGGTGTTGGCCAGGGACCCTGCCACTGGAGCACAGATGTGAGGTAGGTAGATTGATGCAGAGCAGCAATGGGCACAGAATTAACACCACATGAGGTCTGGGGCACAGCCCATCTGTGGTGGCACTGCTGATCAGCTCCTGTGACCGAACTGACCTCCAACATTTATGCAGCCTATTTTTGCCATCAAATCATACTAGAATTCAGTATTTGCATATAGAAGCATATTGGTGGAAAAGCAATGTTTTGCTTTTCCTTTAATTTATAGCCTAGCACTGAAGCATGGCTGTACACAGACATCAGTTTTTCTCACTTGTAGAATCATTGCTTGGCGGTATAAATCTGGTACTTTGCGTTTTTTTCAAAGATATGGTTTCCCACTGTTAAGGTGTCGCTAGATGTCACCATTTCCTTGGACAAGAAAAAACACATTAACGTCTCTGTAACTGCGCCTGCCTTCAGCAGCTGTGAATGGGAACCGCGTGTTTGGCTGTATTTTAAATTGTATTAAAATCACCACTGCCAACAGAATGGATTTACTGTAGCGCAGGGTTTAGAGCGTTTCCAGTAGAAGATGCTGTATATATGTATATACTGTACCGGCCACTGTTGCCCGTAAATAAAGATCTGACTGCGAGCGATGTCTACTCTGTTCCAGGCTAGTGCTAGGCTCAGCTGGTCGGGAGCAGATGCGTTAGCCCCTTTGTATACAGATAGGGATGCAGGCAGGAGAGAAGGAGAAAAAAGAAACAAGACATTAGACTCATTATGCCGTGGTAATTTCTCTTTTGTCAAAAGTCTCACAATGTCCCTGGCATTTCTGCGACTGATCTCATAATAAAACAAAACCAAACATTCCATTGTCCCTGTAATACAATACTGGTTCTCAAATCTGAATCTATGGTTCTCAGGTTGTTTTGTAAACATTAATTATTCCCTCATATCCCACTTCAAAATACAGCAGATACAGGCGATATTGGAAGATGCAATTTGTGGTGGAGTGAAATGGTTTCCCTCCTACCAGATAGGAAGCAAGAGAACAAGTCAGGAGGGATACTGACTGAGCTTCAGGAACACACACACACACACACACACACACACACGCACACACACATATGCCTCTAGCAATTACAGGCAGATTTATCTCATACAGACACCACCAATTTCAGTAGTTGGGTGTTTTTTTGCACATCTTATGCATTCCAACTTCATAAGACGCATAGGAATTTCTCCTCTATCTTTTCGTACTGAGGGGTCTTAGTGGGAAAAAAATTCTATTCACATATGTAATAATCATGTAAGAAAGCATTCTATAAAGCTGGTGTCAAGGTATAATATATCCAAATTAAATAAGAAACTCTGCAGATGATAAGATGGGTTAGGAGCTGTTTGTTTTTGGGAGGGAGGATATGTTTTTCCCTGTAGTTTTAATGGACACTGTGGGACATTCCTGCCCTGCTGTGCTTTTTTAATATTTCATGGTTCTCAGCTGATTTGTAAAAATGTAACACCATTTGTGCTTCAGTATTATAGGGAGAACTGGCCCGAATGAACTGATCAACCAAACAAATAAAGGGCCCTCTGACTTTTAACTACATATATGCTTGCAGTGGTTAGGTGATTGTATAAAGGCTTATTTTTTAAAGACCTCATACCTCTACTGTTTTTTTTTGTCTTATTAATTCTTATACTGCTATCATAGAGTGAGGATAAATAAAAGCTTTTCATTACTTCAAAGCATTTCTGTCTCCATTTCAGTACTACTGAAAACCCCTCACTGTTCCAGTTGAAAGTGGACTCTGAAACTGGGGGTGTGAAAAACATTAATCTAGCTGTTGAAATTCTCTGTGAAGACCTTAATGAAAACCTTCACAAAGCTTAGCCTATAGTTTATTTTCATAACTTTCAACTTTGAAGATGTTGCCAAGTACTTGTCAATATCTACAGCAAATGTTTGGGAGATGGCTGACTGTAGATCATCCAGATCACATTCATACAGAAATGAGCTCTGATAAAAAGGTAGGCAGTGCAGGAACAGAACAACTGAAATAAATGAAGAAGAAGAAAAAAGGCCCCTTTGCATAAGACACAACTTCTCATTGCTATATACTACAACACAGACAAAAGCTCTCACGAGACCTCATGGGTGATGCCAATGACATCTGAAACTTCTGGAGTTTCTTACACAAGCAACACACATTCAAGAACAGAAAATATTTACCTTTGGGAAGGGCAAAAATGTCTCTACAGATTTATTTATTAAAAGAGAAAAAAGTACCCACAGTGAGTATGATAGTATAGATAGTAGAAACTAAGTGCAGAGAGCAAATAATGTTCTTCCCTGTTCTGAAGCAAAAAACCAGATCTCCTCATTGGATCTCCTCCTTTCCATCCATACGCCTGTAGAAGAAGCGAGAGCTTCAGCAGGTGCTCAGGCAAGATCTCTGGTAAGCCATTGAGGAGGCACATGGGGCAGTGATGGTGATCCCACAGCCTGACATATTTTGCACATGCTAATTTTGCACATGCGATGAGGGAGCTTCACTTCCTCATTTTCCTAAACTACAGTCTGGGTAGGCAGGGGTGCCACCTGGTTAGAAACCAGAATTCTGGATCAAGAGATGATCAGATGGTCTTGGGGAGAGAATTGGGCTACTTACACTGCCCTCAGTTCAGCCAGAGGGCAAGCAAAATCACAGAGGCTTCAGGTGAACAATTTCTGAGCCATAGCAGGGAGTCTTCTCCTGTTTGTGTCAAGTGACCCTTGCAATCCTGGGCCTTTCTGAGCTTTAGGAAAGATCCAGCTGCTAAATGAACACAGGGCCTTCTGGTACCTCTGATCATATGAAGGAGCAACTGGCATGGGGTATGAGATAGTGCCTGCTCAGCAGTTCATCAAAGTTGTTTTCTTTGAGCAGGCTCATTGTTCCAAATACTGAGCAGAGGGGAAAGCAAGCCATAGTGCAGCCTCTGCCCTTCCCATTTCCCTCAATGATGCTTAAAGGCGACAGGTTTTCCTGTGGGTGCAAGTGCAGTCCCAGAGTTGAGGCTCTTCTCAGTGCTTGTTGCCATTATAGTTGATTACATTGTCTTGCAGAGCACTGCAGACATTTGACAGCTGATAGAAATGCATGGTTTCTCAGGGCGATTTTGTACTTCAGGTCCAAACCAGTCTATCAGCTAGGGTGTAGACAGGTCTGCATGCTGGGTCTCTGATGCATGTGGTGGGATGTGTGATTCTAGAGTAAAGTTTCTTGCTGGAAAGCCCTTGCATCCTTCTCCTCTTTCCTGTCTTCCCTATGGGGTTTTCAGGTGAATGTGGATTACACTGATGTTACTTAAGAGGAGAAGGAAAATAAATGCTATAAAATTTTGTGCAGAGCAGCATATGGGCTGTGGAGGCCTTTTAATCAATTTTATTCTAAGATGGAACTGATGACCTTTGTCTCACACAAAGAAGAAAGTATTCAGGTTATTTTAGGTGGAATTCTGCCTAGTATTAAGAAATATGAATAATTCCATTGATATAAGAAAAACTCCCCAGAAAAAAAAGTGAGATGGGCTTTCTTAAGACACTGTCTCCTTTCAGTCATTTTCTTGATTGCATTCAGTGCCACAGTACACGAATTTGAGTCAGTAAGAAGAATCCAAAAAGTGATCTCTCCAAGGATGCATCTCACTCATGAGCATCACTGTAATGTACCCAAATCAAAGCCAAAGGATATTTGGGAAATAAAAAAATAAGGTGGAGTTAATAATCTATTGCATTGTATTATTTTAATTCTTGTAGCATACTTACTGCATCCAATAGTGTTTTAGGCAAAATGACTAATGTCTCTGTAATATTTACTCTCTATCCTGGTATCTGGCTGATGGTAAGATATGTTTCTCAAAAGAACGTTTTAAGACTATGACTAATGTCTACAGTGTGACTCTTCCTCACTTCATCTGCTCCTAGAAGAATAGTTACATTTGGGATGCAATGCACTGATTCGGCAGTTTTTGGTATAGACGTTGTTGGATATAGATGGACTCCTGGGACAGCTGTTAGTTCATGGAGATGGTAACTTTATGTTCTTAGGCCGCTACCCAGGAGTGCTTGGTTATCTTGCACAGATTCTTCTGATAAAAAGTCACATGGTCTATTCACAATATTTTGGACTCCTTGATGACAAAGCCTGGGACCATAAACTTGCCTATCCAAGGTACACTTCAGACAATGAGTCTTGTGCCCTTGCAGGATACCAGGTTACTGAAAAGGTTTTATATACTTACTACTACAGGCTTTTATACACTGGCTAAAGCTTACTGTGACCAATGTAAATCTCTAAATGATTCTCTGGGAATAGCCTATGACCTTAGTGCTCAGGAAACCAGAAAGTTGAAATGACACAAAACTGATCTACCCAGACAGAAGTGGTTGTTGGACACTCATTTCCACAATGCATCTAAGCATGTCAGTGTCCTCTTCGAATCAACATCTAAAGAAAAGAATTAGATTAGGGAAAATAGCAATCCTAACGACCTTTCTGCTCTGTGTCTCAGCAGGTCCTAGCTGTCTTCTGTTTCAGCAGTTGTTTGGTGAAAAGGCTGGGTCTCCACTGCATTTTCTACAAAAATCTCCCTGGCATTTAGCAAATCAGTTGACAATAACAAAGATGATAGCACAAACAGCTGTAAGAGCAGTAACCAGATATCTGACCTAGCTCTGAAACCCATTTGTGTCTGTGATTTCATGGTTGACAGACTATTGCACTTTCTTCCTGGACCATCTGATACTACACGATGCCTATTCAAGGGGCATGAATCTTGACTTATTCACAGGCTGGAAAAGTATGCAGAGACATCAGATTTGCATTAGCCTGACACAGGCTATCTCAGAGGGTTACACTGCAACAATGTTACTATGCATATACCACACAGCACCTCTTACCCAGTGCTAACAATTGCACTGGGAAGGTTTCTGGAGCACCATCTGAAACATACTGGTGCTAGTCTGCTCCAGATGCTGCAACAGGGATCTTTCATGCCACTTCAAAACAAGTATTTTTTTAGAACATCTCCATATGCTGTCTTTAACTTCCCTGTCTTAATGCCTTCTGCTTAGCTAGCAGCTGCAAAAGGACAAAATGCATTACGATTTGAGTTCCAACTGTTCAAGTTAAGAGAGCACAAACAGTTAAACTGTATCAATAAATCTGCTTGCTACAAATTCATGCCATTGGAAACTTACTTCCCACGTTTGCATTTCTCTCAAAATTAAAAAAAAAAAAAAAAGAGGAATTCACAAACCATATGCTGTTGTGACATCCATGCAATGTAAATTGATAACCACTTTGGATGCCGTTCTGTAGTTTATTGGAGATCATTCCCAATAAGGATAGATTTGCTGACAAGATTAAACAAGTTACTCATGAAAACAAACAAAGAAACAACATGTGATGCAGGGTTTAGGGCTTGCCGAATATCCTGTTCAAGACAGTTCCTGAATTGGTAGTGTGTCTGGTGTGGGTTTAAAAGAGACTAGTTAATCACAAATTTTACACAGCGCGTAGTAATGATACTTTGTGTTTCTCAGTCCTTGCCCCCTCCTCCCTGACCAAATCACTCACACCAGGGTCGGATGGGTAATTAGCTGGTATGCTCCTCTTGCACTATCAAGAAGTGCAAATTCCTCATCAGTGAGACTGAGAAGAAGTTACAAATAATCACTCAGTGGTTTCATACTTGGCTCTTCCCCCTTTTTTCACACACTGCTGGAGAGTAGAAAGAGATTAATTCTTACATCTAAATTTAAGAATTTTAAGATAACTCAGACCCAATACCCAAATCAGCTTACTTATTTATTTTACTTATTACAATTATTATTTTTTTTTAATTATAGAGACATGTAAACGTGGTAAGTAAGTTTCCAATGCCATGGAATCCAGTGGTATGAAAATTCCAATGGCATGAAAAAAACATTTTACTTATTACAAATAAATTACTTATTACAAATCAATAGACAAGTAGTTCAGCATTGCTACCTTAGACTTCCTGATTTGATCAAAAACCCAACCACCCATCAGCCTAATGGAGTACTTACAGAAGGTCAGTATTTCTTTCAAAGTGGGACAGAACCTTTGTACAGAGATGTGAATAACTGTGTGAATAAGGACAGTTGACCTGCCTGAGACAAGAGATCTCATCTTTGCACATACTGATTAAATAAGGTTATCTGGACTTTTATGCCTTGTGATCAGAAGCCTCAGGCTAATCAGAGATGCCAATCTAACGAAAGGAGATGTCAAAATTACTTACACAGATCCAGGTACCTCCTGAGTTAAGAGAAGTTCCCTATTATGTCTTGCACTATTAATATGAAGAAGAAAGGTAATTTTATTTTACTAGGGGGACAAAAGCACCAATTAGGCACTTGCAAAATGGGTATTCCAGATCAGAGAGGACTAGTCATATACTGAAACAGCAACTATAGAACAGTTGCTCATGTAAATACTGCAAAAGAACATTCCAAATAGAAAACAATCCCTTGCAGGTCTACAATTTATTTTCTTCAGCTTCCAAGAGTCAGTTTTCAGAAGACTCCAGGAACCTATGCTGGGATTTAGATCTTGAAAATAAACCTAGAAAAAGTGGAATCACAACTTTAAGACATTTTGTGTCTTACTAGTAGAACAAGAGCAGTACTTTCAGACATTGTCTTAAGAACAAATGTAGAGAGAATAGCTTTCCAGTGAAAGGAAATGAAGGATTCAGTTTTATTTAAGATAAAAATGAAATCTGTAATTAAATTATTTCCTAAGGATAAAAAAAGAGGAATTTGGTGATGGATGCAATTCTTGTTCTTGCTTTGAATTAATTTATCTTTCCTTTCTTCACTTTGATTTATATTTTTTCTCTGTGAATGCAGATGGCTAAAATTCCTTACCTCTGGGTAGCAGCAGCAAAATAGTCATGTTGGCTGTAGGATAAACAACTGATATCTTGATTGGAATGATCAAAAGAAGTGGAGTAAACAATACTAGAGAAGCCTAAAAAACAAAAGCTACTGTAGCAAAGTAAGGACAGCTCTTTTCCTTGGTTGATAGCTATCAGCTTTCAATCATATTTTTGAAGTCACCAGGGCTTCTTTACTTTTCCTGTTCAGACCTTTGTTTTAAATGTTTGAGGTAAAATTTTTTAAATGGGATTAAAATTGCACAGAAGGCAAAATACTATTTTGTATGGTTAGGTGAAAGTTACTCAGGCCTTCTCTCTTCATATAGCTTTTGTGAACCTGAGCAGGAAGAAACTGAGAGGAAAACTGAGCCCTGGAACAAGCAAGAATAATGGTGATTACCTTCTGAATACTCAGTGAATCTATTACATTTTCTGTTGCGACTCAGATTCAGGTCTGACCCACCTGTACACTCTTATTCAGGTGAGGGGGTGATCAAGAGCATACTGACAACTAACTGTTGAAGAGTCTCAAGAAGTGTAAGTTTTCCTAATTACCTTTGTAATTCCATTCCCTCATGTTTCTAAGATTGGTCCTTAATTTTGTTTGGTATGTCTTATTCTCTGTTTTTAAAATCAGTATGGCCAGTACTACATAGCACAAACTAGTCAAGACAGCAACGAGACGACCATGGTGATTGATGCATGCAGTTTGTGAAAATCTCTTTTGGGGGAATACCATTCAAATGGAAGGCTAGAACCTACCAGTCATTGTTTAGGTGAGTACCCTTGACTGGGAAAATTACATGTGCTCTAGAGCCTTTAAAATCTCACCTGTTTCTGTATTTGTAAGCAGATACTAAATTGGCCGATAATACAAGATTTTGAAGGAAGCTAAGCTAAATGGTGGGTCTGCAAGTCTTTAAGGAACTGTAGCAACAGCAGATTTATTGTGAGAACTCTAATAAGAGTGTAAGTGTAAAATTTAATGGCTTAGAAAGATTTAACAACCTGTCAAGTTTAAGATAAAAACCCCCTACTACCTCAATAGCTGAATTCTTAACTCTACCAGTGACGCTGGAAGGAATCCCACACCATTTCCAGACTTTCCTAGGATAACTACAAATAACTTTCTACTTTGACAATAGAGCTGGTTTTATCTAAATGGACGTTTTAGCCATCAAGGTAATCTAAGTCTGAGAAGTTCTTAGGCTGTCTTCTTGTGAATACTAACCTTTTCAAGTAACTGGTGGGGGGTCACCACTGATGTTTCTTGTGACACATTTGTGATTGTGGGTGGAGAACAAAAATTCAGAAAGGAATACATCAGCTATTTAAACACTAAAGACAGAGCTGGGTTTGTATAAAGCTGTTAGAGTGACAGGTATACTTCAGTTTCATGGTATAGATTTTCCATCTTGATAGAATAGGTATCATCAATAAATGAAGGTTTCAGCACAGGACAGACACAGACTGGATTGACTCAATGTGGGGTGAAACTGTTACCTTTTAGTAGTGCTGTCAGGATAGCTAAATCAATATCCTGATGTCCTTCCGATCCCATGCGAAAAACTGTGATCTGAAATGTTAAAAGACAATATTGTTACTGAAACCTGAGTAATTTTTAAAAAAAGAACATAAATCAGGGCAGCATCACTTGATTGTCAAAATGTCCTGATGGCTACAAGATGATCTTACTTTATATAGGAGAAGCTTATTAGACTAACATATCAACATTAACACATGAGTATTAACATATCAGTATTTTTTATGACATAAAATTTACTAGAGAAATTGTATTAATGATCATACAGGTAAAGTAAGGTATTTATTTACACTTAAAGGGTGAAATTAGAGATGAAGCAATATTTTTCTACTAAATAGAGACATTAGACTTCGTGTTCCCAATAGATTACAAGGAGGATTTAGGTATATTATAAGCTGTGGACCTGATGGATGGCACATGGCATTGAATAAATATTGTCAATTGAAATTAGCAATATATTCAGTGATTGACCTTGTGATTTCATATAGCAGTAAGTTAGATAAATAATCTAAGAATTATGCTTCTAGAAGGTCCAGAAACACTTTTAGCCATGTATGGTCAGTGACATTTCACTGTAAATGACAGGGTTTGAGGCAGTGAGTAAGATACACAATTCATAAAGAATAAGAATGAATATAGTGCTTCTGCTCTTTCTATCCAGATTCACTCTTGGTTAAGACTGCACTGAAACATATAGAAATGTAAATCCCCTTGCTCCTTTTGTTGCCATGGCAATAGTGGTTCTTGGGCTTCTGCTTCTTGTGAAGCAACAGAGACTGCAGCTTTTTACTAGAGCCTTTCCTTTACTCACAAAAAGATGTCATCATTTTGATCTGAATATCTGTTATCTTGTTACATTATATTTTCTCTTCTGTCAGTATGGACTGCCTCAATTCTTTTATTTTTTTTAAATACATACCTTTAATTAGGAATTGTGTAAACATATTTTATACCCATATTCAGCAACATATGTTGTTTCCACGTTCCTAGATTGCTATTCATACAGCAATGTTGCACTGGAGCAGCATCTGGTATAGAGCAAACATCAGGGCACAAAGACCTGTCTACCATCACAGGGGAAGGAGACCTATGAAGTCTCAAGGCTAAGGCAGCACTTTGGTGATAAGCTTCAATCTGACAGTTGAAACAGTGCTGCAGAGCATATCCCAGGAAATCCAGTGTAGCCCTCCTGTAGCACCTATTCTAGCTTCATTTGATCTTGGAGGTTCAGGGTTTTCAGAGGGAGTTAAGAGGATTTGGCATCAGTGACAGTAGTATAGCATCTTAGAGGATAAAAAGGCAAACTGGATAAAGTAATAGGAAACTGCCTTAGCTCAATTAGTCAATCAATTCAGATGATGTCTAATACAATATAAGAAAGCATAAGTTAGGCAACCTCCCCAGCTAAAGTATCCTGTTTTCAAGTTAGACCCTTTAAAGTATTGCTGAAACAAATCGTAAATGACACTTTAATGAACAATTTTCTCTCTCCCTCCAAAATTTGCAGATGTTTCTGGCAAACTACTTGATGTCTATACCCATACCACAACTTTAGAATAGAATAGAATAGAATAGGAACAGAATAGTTGGAAGACATCTGCAACAATCATTTAGTCCAACTGCCTAAACAAAAGTTAAAGCATGGTATTAAGGGCATTATCCAAATGGTTCTTAAACACTGACAAACATGGGCATCAAGCACCTCTCCAGGAAGCCTGTTCCAGGGTTTGATTACTCTCTTGTAAAGAAAATTGTCATGACAATTTTCCAAATATTTTTCTTATTTCCTCAGTGACTGGCAATGAAGCTTTCTCAGCAGTGCAGTCAGTCTACTCACAGGTAATGTGAGTAGAAATACACATTTCTGCATATTTCTCATCTCAAAACACAATCAACATGGGAGTTGATGAGGTCAGACTCTCTACTGTACGTGGTCATGATGTTCTTCCCATGCCACAGATGACAAACTTGGAGGTGCCACCACATGGCAAAATGTCCTTCTTATTCTTTAAGGCCAAAGGTGAGGCAGTCTGCACAATGGGGTCTGAACACACTGAACAACAGGAGTTCAGAAGAGGAATAAAGAGCATCTCAAACAAACACAAGCTCACTGAAGTCCCAGCTTAATAAAGAGGCATTATATAAATTGCAAGTACTGAATGGCTTATCACCACAGGAAAATTAAAGTAAGTACTTTGCATATATTAGATCACATATAACCTTAAACTTCCAATTTCTCTTTCATTCCTCTTCCCTGCATGCATCAGAAAAATAAACCCAATTCAGCAGAACAAAGTGTTGCTGTAGTAAAAATAAAATAGAACTAAGTAACTTCGTCACATTAGGATAAAAAGCCTGTCTTTCCACAGCAGCTGTTGCTTTATTATTATTTTTAAGATACTTAGCATAACTCAAGTAGTAAAATAAAGAAGATAAACAATGGCAAAAAAAAAGCACAGAAATCGAAAGAGTACTCAAACTCATACCAGAATTACTATAATTTTGGGATTGTGTCCAAAATTTAACTAGAATTTTAGACAGAATCAAGGAAAAATATGATAATTCACAGAATCATATAATCATAGAATTGTTTAGTTTGGAAAAGACCTCTGAGATCATGAAGTCCTACTATTAACCCAGTATTGCCAAGTCCACCACTAAACCATGTCCCTAAGTGCCACATCTACTCATCTTTTAAATACCTCCAGGGATGGTGACTCAACCACTTCCCTGGACAGCTGTTTCAGGTGTTCAAGATTCAGTTTGATAACTCTTTCAGCGAAGATTTGTTTCCTATGTTGCCGTGGAATTTTGGTGCTGAAAAAAATCTCCAGAGCAGTTAATTAGGGGTGAGATAAGAAAGGGTTTATTCTGCCAAGGCTAAGATGTTACACGACGCGCGCCGGCCCTGCCTGAGATGTTACATTTTATATCACCATCCATCCAATCCCAGATGTGTCCACCCTGCGGCCTTTACTCTGGTCTACCCCAGGTTCCACCCCCTGAGAAATACATCTGGGGGTTTTGGGACTCTTTATTCATCCCATCTTCGTCTTCATCAGAGCACAGAGGGTACATAGTTACCTAATTCTTGATCGTATTCTGTGGTTTAGTCCCTGATATGCTGTTCTGCCAACAACCTAGGCCTTGCCTTGACAAAAGACTAAACATTTCTGCTGTATTCAGGGGTAGGATCGATATAGGGAGCATAGAATGGGGTAAGAGGGAATGTGTAAACAAGGGTGCTAGAGAAAGGGAAAGGGACAAGGGATAAAAGAGGGGGGTTGCTGCTTTTAAAACCTACTTATAAAACTTATAAGGCTTACCAATATTAGAAAAATAAAAAAACCATTAGGGGCTTAAGACATCACCTAATATCCAATCCAATCCCCCATCTTCTGCAACTTGAGACTGTTTCCTCTTGTCCTGTCACCTATTACCTGGGAGAAGAGACCGATCACCACCTTTCCACAACATCCTTTCAGGTAGTTGTAGAGAGTGATGAGGTCTCCCCTGAGCCTCCTTTTCTCCAGAGTAAACAATCCCAGCTCCCTCAGCCTCTCCTCTTCCGATTTGTGCTCCAGATCCTTCACCACCTCCATTGCCCTTCTCTGGACAAGCTCCAGCACCTCAATGTTTTTCTGGTTGTGAGAGAGACAGAATTGAACATAGCTCTCAAGATGTGGCCTCAGCAGTGCCAAGTACAGGGCATGGTCACTGCTCTGGTCCTGCTGGCTGCACTATTGCTGATACAAACCAGGATGCCATTGGCCTTCTTGGCCACCTGGGTACATTGCTGACTCATGTTCAGTTGGCTGTCAATCACATGTCAACTTAATTTGAAAATGCTGTGAGTTTAGTATCTCAAAGACTCAGCTGGTACTGTAGACTTCTGCCTTTTCTGAATGTCCGGAATCTTTTAGGACAGTAAACAGATATATTCAGGCTCTCCTTAAGGATTAGATAAACTGTAACTATCCACAGCTGCTTTTTCTCTGTGGCAGAAGCACTTCTCCTGTTCGAGGTAACCAAACTTTTGTCCAGGCAGATGCTCAGCAAGTAGGACTAACCAAAGTTAATCCTGCTGCATGAAGCTATCAGTGAGAACCCAGCACCAAACCCAAAATCCCACTCTGGCTAGAGCCTAGGTTGATAAGCAGACAAAGCTGCATGAACACAGCAGAAAATCTGACTACGAGTTGACCACTTTACACTATAAATATCTGTAACCATATTTCACTATAAATATCTGTGAGCACTTTACACTAGAAATATCTGCAGCCATCAAGGTCTTTTGAGCTATCCCTCCACAGCAGCTGGCTGGGTGGCAGCCATCTCTCCTTGAGCAGAGATGCAGGGAGATCTGTTACCTGACACCAGACATTGAGGGGTTGATAAATTATATCTTTTTGCAAGCATGCAAGATTTAAAATGTATACAGCAACCTTTAATTTTTGTAGTCAGAGGCATGGGGAAATACAGACACATCCTAAAGTATTTATGAAGACTTTACACTTAGAAATGTTCAATATCTCGAGGTATCAAAAAACCTGTCTGTCTTGCTGAAGACCTATTGTTCTGGTGTTTTCTTTTCTCCCAACTAACAGATAAGAATTTCATGTTTGCCATATGCTTATCTAATTTCAAAGAGTCATTAGTGTATCTCACAACTTGCTAGTGCCATTTACAGGTACACTGGTAGGTGAGCCTCTACAGAGAACTGAGAAAAAACACACTGGAGCTGTTAAAACAGGACATTGACTGGAGCCCCATTAGAATGGGCTACAGATGCTACTGCATTAAAAAAACTGCTGTGCTAAAGGAAAATATCTGGGTCAGTAACATCTATTCCCATCTACCTCTTTCTGGATGAATGTCTGCCACTGAGATGCAAAAATAACAGTAAATTAAACACTTAGAAACCCATTCAATAACTCATTACTAAGAAAAAGAATAAGCCATTCTAAGACACAGTGCCTAAGAGCTTTTCACCTACCTACTGTAGACCCTTTAAGCCTGTTGTTGAGTCCTGGACTTTGTACAACTTGAGTGGAAAAAAAAAAGAAAAAGAAAACCAACATAATAAAGCATATATATATATGGAATCCAGGACATTTCATTATAAAATAATAAATTCTCCAAAGTTCGTGTTAAAAAGTCATATATGCTCAAGACCTGCTTACCTTGCCAAAAGAAAACAAGGAGTAAGAGTTGTAGTTTTAGTCATACTACCACTAGACATTCTTCTGCATTGCTGTGAAAAAGGAAGATTAGTTTAAACAGAAATTTTCTCTATGCTGATGTGTTTCACACCGTAGCTATGAAAATGTTTTCTATTCTCCTGAGCATAATACAATTGTTTTAGAGAGTATAACTACCATTTACCCTAATCAGCTATTTCTTTTGAGCCAAAAATCAATTTACAGCCAAAGAAGAGGAAAACCCCAAAATCAAGTACTCTTTTTCCTCCTAGGAATTTGGGCTAGAATATTATCTCTGTATAGCTGGTATTTTCAATTGTTGATGTTAAACTCAATTATTGTAAAATAACAGTTTATTCTGTTCCTCTGCACCACTTTGGGTATTTGGGGGATGGTCTTTTTTTCAATTTCCTTCTTTCTTTACTCAGTGTTCACTGGCTTGAAATGACTTTTTTCAGGTAATTACCTGAGTCATCTCAGTGAACAACTGTAACTTCCAAGAGAAAGCTCTTTTTTGAAACATATTTTCTTTTCTTCTTTACAAATATAATAGAAGCTGATGATAACATCCCCTACAAATACAAAACTCTATTGCACTGCACTTGAAGAGTTACATCTTCAGATAAAGACATACCTAAACTAGACAACAGAAATGCTTCTGAATCATCAATAGAGCTGCAAAAATCAACCAGGTGCAAAAACAGTGTTGACAGATATCCAGATTCTTGCTAAATGTCTTGATTTCTTTGAGTGGGCCCATAGTGATCTACTTGCCAAGTATAGCAGCAGCTACTTTCAAAGCCAGAGGCAGCTGGGCAAGGGCCACCAGCTCTGCAGTGCTCCTTTCAAGAGGATGTGCTTGGAAACCAACAGTTGAATTTGTGTCATAGACTACCTTTCATTTGCTTCCACAAAAACTGCCTGAGTAAAGTGCATAAGAGTTGCCCTGAAAAACACAAGGGACACGTGCCTCCCTAGCCCCCCTCCAAAAAAATCCAAAACTAACCCATGAACAAACAAACAAACAAACAAACAAGAAGCTGTAAAGATCCTCTCTCTATCTCACTGCAGATTTTACCAAAGGATCCTAACAGGAACTTTCAGGAAAATGAACTACCTGTCCTCATTCTTCCTAGGAAAATGTGGTAGGAAATCACTGAGCCAAAGAAGACCTTCTCTGCAAGCACAATGATTACAGCACACTGTGCTACTTGCCAGTGATAATTACAGCCCAGCAGGGCAGAAACCCAGTTTTCAGGCAGTGCAGGTAGAAAGCAAGTGAAAACTAAAGAGTCAGAAGAAAGAAAGCAGCAGGATAGAAAGCAAGGTGGGAGGGGGTTGAGGGGAGTGCTGAGGGAAGCAGGAGGAGGATATTATCTGACCTTGGACTATATCAAAAGCACTTGTTTTAAAACTGCTCTGCTTTCTGTTTAGAACCAGTTCCATTCTTGTTTGACAGGTTACACCCTTTCCCTTTGCTGTACATCGTTTCTGGCTCTGCAGGGTCAGTTTAACCCTATATGATTAATTCAGTCATTTGTTTTCCTGCCTCAGTGCTGAATTATACTGCATTGAGCTGTTACAGTCAGGTAACACTGTTTTACCTGAGAGCAGTGAATACCAAACAGACTTTCAGAGATTATTCACACACTGAGCGACACTGCCACTCAGGATTTCCCATGTTCTATATGAATGTAAGTGCAGGGTTACCTCAGACATTTAAATTACAGCTGTCCATATGCAGTCCATAATGGCAGCTGCCAATTCAAAGGACCAGCTAAGATAGGGATACTTCAAATAATGCTGAGGAGGGAAGATGATGCGAAACAGAAGGCAAATGAGGTCATAGGTGAGACAACCCCTGCAATGGTAGGAGCACTGACATACCTAAGAGAACAAATTACTGGTTGTGACAGATAGCAATGAGTGCTAGTAATTCTTGAAACTTGTTCCCCTACCCTCAATAACTGTTCACATTTCTGTCCCTTACAAATCTGGGTGAAACCTGTTGTGTGTGGAGACAGCAGGACTGGCACAGAAGACAGGCAGAAGCAGTGCTAGTGCATGGATTAGCAAGTCATATAGACCTACAGGAAATTCCTTTACAAAAATAGAGTCCTCTCTAAGCCAGCATAACTGTGTCATAGCTGGATATATAAATGAATAATTTTCATCAGTATGGGCTGCTATACTGTGAACAGCATGTACAGGTTTGTATTCAACATGGGCAAAGCTGATTTCACCCCTGGAATGAGAAACAAGAGCAATAGGTAGTAATAATTAACTGCAGATTTCCCAGGCCATAGGATGAAAACTAACGTAAAAAACTGTTTTGAAATAGTTTAAAACAGTGTCTGGTGAAATAAATGACAGGATATAAAATTTTTTCCCAACTACCAGCATATTCAGTTCCTCTTTAATGCCTTTACTAGTTAAAACATGAGTCCTTGCCTCCTACCACAGCACTTTTTTTCTAGGATTTATTCAGAAAGACTCCACAGAGATTGAAAAGCTTATTCTGTTTGCGGCCAGTATAAGGGCCTAGGATTAAATTTGAATAGCTATGCAGCATCAGGCTGCACTTGGTATTTTTAAAATATTCTCTTACCCGCCAACATTTATTTTTTACAGTACAGTTAATCTCAACCACTTCAAAGTATGAAGAGTGAGTAGACATATGCTTAGATTTTTAGTATGTTATTTGTGTGAAGAGGGAGGAAAACCCACCAGATCAGGAGGGAAAGTGCACAACTGCACAGAAAGACGTTTTATCATCTGTCATGAAGGAGACAAGAGATGATGAAAAACAGTGCTTTAAAACTCAGATTGACAGTGCCTGCTGCTTAGACAATGGACAGCTGAAGATGAAGGAAAAAAAATCAGGGAGGAAGTGATGAGAGCAGAGAAAGCAGCCAAGTGTGCTTACCTTACATACTTAAGCATCCTAAGAATACTCAAATTATCCATGCTTTTAAAGATGGAGTTGTTTCTCATTATCATTTCATTATGACATCAGTAGAAACTATATGGTGACTTAAAATAATTCAAAATTTTGTTTTCTGCTACCTCCAGAAAATTTTTGAGTGTCTTTAAATTTCACTTCTGACAGTAAAGAAATTTTTCATATGCATCTCAGTTACATAAATCAGAAAGAAAATATCTCCCTTTTCTACAAAAATGCAGATGCAATTGAGAATGAAATGTGGAACTCTCCTGTTTTAGAACACAGGTTGATTCAGCAAAATAGGCAGTTACTTCCAGAGTATATGTTGACATTTATAATTTAGCTAGGCCTACCTAAATATTTCAGAGGAAAATTACCCTGAAAAGATAAATGAGAGTTTGATAAAACAAAACATTAAAGGAGGTCAGTTATGCAAAGTGTCAAAATGGTTCAGATAAGAGGGGAAAGCATTTCCTTTTTTCTTGGAAGGAATAATCCTGTTTAACACAGGGGAAAAGCTCCTTGATGTGGAGGCATAACACAGATCAAAGTGAGCAGGTGAGTCAATGCATAATACTGCAGAAGAAAGGGGATGGCCAAATAAGAGAAAATTCAGGAACAGAAAGATTAAAGAAAATTGTGTTTAGGGAAAACCTAAATTAAGTAGTTTGCTATTCTGAGGAGTACAAAAGAGAATTCCAAATGAAGAAATACGAGGGAGCAGATATGAGGGGAGAAGTTTGAATGTTGTTTGCAAAGTTTTTAAATTTTACATCTCTTTCTGCATTGTGCCAGCACTGCAACATTTCATGTTTTAATCTTCCATAGACTGAATGTCTGGTAAAAAGCAGGGAACAAGCAAAACAATCAGTGCTTATAAAAAAGGCAGCAATTCTGCAATTAAGGAACTGTCATTTCACAGAAGTTACTGTAAATTTTTGGCTTCCCCTGTATTTGGTACCTTTTCTTCCTCAGCTTATACACCATTAATGACTAAAGAGAACAGACTGTGGAAATCTCACAGCTTTGTCCCATTTAAGAGACTTTATATTTTATGATGTGCCCATACTGCTTAAGTCTTACAGCACTGTCAATATTTTGCAATGGAATATGCATATTTTCCAGTGGAATAAATAACCAAAATGTTTCGGTAGTAAACCCATTTGTTTTCCCACATACAAAAAGTTTCATTCAGGTATGTTAGGACATTTATGACTCTGTTCAGATAGTGAAATACCAGTCCCTGATTTTAAAGTTGTAGATACATGGGTAAATATAAATTGTAGGTCACAAAGCATACAAACAGGGAAATACAAGTCAGATGTTGTCCTTTAAATCACTGGGCTGTGCACATAAACAACTGTGATTTCATGCAGACTTGCAGTGTTGAAACTTGTTAAGAACAGCCAAAAAGAGAGAAATGGTTTTAAGTGCCGAGTTAGACATTTTCATTCAACCATTGGTGTGACTCAAGGTCTTCCATTACCCTGACTCAGACAAGAAATGTGGAGGAAATGTAATGTAATGTAATGCACTTTCTGCATCTTCTGTTATAGACAGAATTCTTGGAGGTATTGGCAAGATACTGACATTATAGATATTCTTCTGAAACATGAAGTGACTTAAACAGGTAGAAAGGGACCCAAGCAGTACAATGGATAAGGCAATGAAGCTTTATCACCTGGAAGACTGACATCTGAAACCTAGAGTAATAGGAGTTAAGACCAATTTCAACCTAGTATATAGGAGTTTATTAACCTCACTGTCTCCAAAGCAGCTGTTGTCCAGAACCTTTGATCCACTGTTGATATAAGAATCATACCTAGGTTACAGCATATCCTGGGGGAAAGCATGAATAAAATGCTTGTAAAAGAGGTATTAGTTGTCATGTAACCCCATCAGACAGGTATTTCTCCCAGAAAGTGCTCTTCTGACAGATAAGCGAGCACGCAAGACTGGAAGGGTTAGAGTAAACTTCTGTCTATGTGTGTGCTTGAGCTCCTGAGTAAGACCCATGTGTGCACCATTTCAGCTTTATTTTTTATTTAGTACCTCAGTTCTCTCTGGTCTCTTTGAAGGTAGCTCATTCTGGGAAACAAAGAATGGTCAGCAAATCACAGTCTTAGTTTCATTCTTGACTAAATGGGCTCCTTTGAGCACCTCGCCTTGGATCTGCTCTACTGTTAAACTAATAGTCCTTGGTAGGACAATTTCTGTATAAAAAGTAAAGAAGACTGCTCTCATTCTGGGCTTTCAGTGAGCTAATTTAACCTGTAGCCTGCCTTTTGCTCACAGATATTAAGCAATGTAAAACTTAACTGTTTTTCACGGCAAAGTTCAATAAAAAAGCCACAAGTTATGAAAAGAAGTTCATCACCGAGATGGCTAGACCTGATATTCTGTTACTTTAAGAAAACAAGAATTCAGTTCGGTCATTTCCACTGCTATGTATACTGAAAAATCATGTCTTGCAAGTCACCACCCTAAAAAATGTTGTCAGCAGGACTTATATGCACACAGATGCCTTCTAATCTGAATTGAAAATGCTGACCTTAGAAAGAAGTATTGTGGGTTTGTTGGGTGGCAACAATATTAAAGTCAGGGACTCCTGCTCCATGTTAAACTGCAACGTTTAGTTTTTCTTTGCAATAAATTTTCAAATAGTCTGATAGTGCATGGATGCCCAGATTGTTTTACTATGGATGATGAAGACACGTCTCTTCTGTATTTAGGTTGACAACGTCATGACAACACACAGAAACCAAGCAGCAAAAATAGGCACAAACCATTAGTTTCCTAGCTGGTTAGCTGGTGAGACTAGGTAGGCAATTCTTGGAAAAGGCAGCTCACTTAGTGTGAGATATTCGTTCAGGACAGTAAATTTGCAGTTACTGCATTATCTACAGAGAACCTGCATGTCACACAGTGAGTTCCTCATCTATGATTGAGATATTATAGCAGTAGCGAATGGGTCTCAGTGCTCCACCTGAAGCCACAAAAAGAGTAATTATATTTTCTAAGAAAGACAAAAGAAATTATGACTTCCCAGACAAAATAGAGCCAGGAAGTAAGAAGGTTTCTGAACATTATCACGGAAGTTATAAACTGCATTGAACCCTTCCAATTTCCTGATTGCAAACTTTGGTCTATATTAACTATTGTGGAATTGCTGTGTCACCCAGTACTGTTTTGCCTTCACTTTCTTTACTTGGACAATTGACAGAGCTGTACAGTGATTCAGTGTGCATTTCCCAGTACTACCTTTTAATAGTGTAAATGGGGTAATGGATATTTTCATAAGTTTATATTTTTTAGAGGGAAAAACCCCATTCCAAATTTAATTTCTGTAGCTGAAATTATAACTACAAACTATTTAGGAAGATAGGAAGAGAAAAGATTGGTAAAAAGTTGCTTTAGTGTCTATTAGGTGACTCCATCATATGCACCAAATAAGACAGAAAATATCTCCTTAATGAGTGTAAGCAACAAAAGGAATAGTGGTCTTTGCAGAAGTGTGCTGTAGATGGCACAGCAGAGGTTCAGGATGGATGAAATAACTGCCTAAATTGTACTCTTCTGCTTCAGTGGTAGGTCTGACAATTTTGTAGTTTCTATTAGCAGAAGCCCTACCTCATCTGATAGAGCTGAAAAGCAGAGCAGGATCTAAAGTTTTTCAAGGGTTCAGTGTAATACAACAGCTGTCTTTGGGTTTTTTGTTCTGGTGCTTTGTGTTTAGTGTGCATTTTTTTTATTATAGCTCTTTTGCTTATGGAAGTTGTTCTCTGAATTACTGAAATAAAAAAAAAAAACCAAACCTGGTCCTAGGATTAGATTTTATTCTCTGTGGAGTCAATGGCAAAGGCCAGCTGACTTCTTGGCAGCTAAAAACTCAAAACATGGTTTGATTTCCTTAGCAAAGGAGAAATCAAGCGAGATTTGCAAAATTAAAAACTATCAATCATATCTTAACACTTACAGATGTAGGACCTAAGTACTAGACTAATCCTGTTTATTTGCATGGAATGGATAGGAGGTCCAACCTTCATCCAAATGGAGAGAGTTGCTACAGTCACTCCTGAAGTGCACTGGCACATCTACTTGGATGCAGAGAACTAATTACCATCAGTACACTTCATGCTGGAAATCTCAGAGTGTTTCCATGGGAGCTGTTTCAGCAACCAGCAGGCCAGCAGTTACATGATGCTTTCCTGCTCCAAATCTCTACTGCCAAATTATATGCTGTTCACAGCAACTATGCTGCAGGAACTACAGTTGACTTTTACTGCTTGAGAAGTTACCAAGCCCTTTTCCACTGCCTCTATAAGAAAAAAGACGACATCAGCGTAAAAAAATATTAGCCGAAATGATTTTATTGAAGAAAAGTTTCTTTAAAAAAATAGATCGTAATGAAGTTTTAACAGTTGGGAAGGGCCAAAGAAAGCAAGTGATAATATGCTGCTAAATTCTTAAAAGTTCACCTGATTTAGCTAAT
Source organism: Manacus vitellinus (assembly GCF_001715985.3). Taxonomy (NCBI): domain Eukaryota; kingdom Metazoa; phylum Chordata; class Aves; order Passeriformes; family Pipridae; genus Manacus; species Manacus vitellinus. The sequence goes on along the minus strand of NW_021940917.1, from coordinate 2,653,992 downwards.
ATTTAATTCAGATCACACTGAAATGTATGCTAGTAAACAGCTGCAGGCGGTGTTTAATTAGCATACAAACTCCCTGAGCCTGCACATCCAGCTGTAAAGCACAAGGTTTTTTGCAGCTAGTATGTGATCAAGTCAAACTCTTCCCAGTGTAAACTCTTCCAGAAACATGGACAGGTTTGCTCCAGCCTTTTCGGTCAGAAAACTGAAACCATCAAACACCAATGGATCATATTTGAAGTCCAAATAGAAAAGAAACTGCTGAATCACTCAGCAGCTTCCCAACTTCCTGTAAGTAACCATTAAGATGAGTCAAAGCCCTGCACTAGTGTGGCAGTTTTGGGATTTGACTATTAGCCTTGCAAGACAGCCTGCTCATATACTGTGCATTTTGGGACAATTTGGATCCATCTCTATCGGAAAGAAAAGCACAATAGCAAGCACCTTCGTGATGCAGGTTGTCTTAGTCTTAGCTCAGTGCACTCAGCTACTTCAGCATGACACCTTCTTGTTTCAATCTGACAGCACCAGACTCGCAAGTTAACACATTAAGGCATCTGGAATGATCTATTACTATATATATATACTCAGCAACACAAAGTAGAAGTAAGGTTTACATTATCCTGGAGAAGCCATCATGATTGCTACAGTGACCGTACACTGTGGTACAAGAATAACAGAGAACAGGAGAAGCAAGTAAGAAATATTCATTACTTGCTGACACGAACTAGAGATGGAATTTTACAGTTTCTCTTCCAGCAAGAAACTACTTAAATTTTATCTGTTGCCTCTATGTGTAAATGAGTTCCAGGAATGCATGGGTGCACACAAAAACTTATGCCCACTGACCAGACTTTTCATTCTGCAAGTCCTTCTTGTAATGCAGTGGTAGGTAATGATACTATCAGTTTGCTTAATGCAGTCACCGAACCCTCAAATATTCCAAAGTTAGCAGAAAAAGGTCATGTTAGAAATAAGAAGACAAACTTAACTAGAATGATTTACTGCTAATATTAATGTGCCATTTTATTACTAGGGTGCTAAGATTGGTCCTATTCTGATTCACAGCAATTTCCATTTTCTAATAAATGGATATAAACTTAGGTCTATTCACTCTCAAAACACTATTTTGGAGTAATTAATTTTATAACAAATGTCTCTCACTGCAACAAGTGTGGTTGTTTTCAGGAACATAGACCTTTCTGTCTTGCCAAAGTGGCCTTTCCCAGCGCCTGCCCAATGAAGCTCCACAGACGGACTTGTTGGAAAGTCCATCTTTCCAACAGCAGCTTGTTGGAAAACACATTCTGGCTTCTGAGAAATTCACATTGTGATTTGTGAACAAAGCACTCCAGCAGCATGTCAGTCTAAGCTGCGAAATGAAGTACTCTAAAAAGAATAGAGTAGCCTGTATTTGTCAGAAAACTCAGACACCAGAACTACTATCTTTAAGGGAAAATAATAAGGCTAATTTATTTACTAAGATAGAAATAAATACTCCTTTGCACAGCTGAAAACAGACTTCTGAGCTATCACTCAACTCAGTGTGCTTTTCGGGGACAACCTGAAGTGAAGTCTTCTAGCCTGCTACTTGATGGATTTTCTTCCTCTCTTCCACTTGACTCCAGGGCCAAGAGGGGCTCCACCAGGGAATGTCCCTGCAAGACTGAGTTCTCTGGCAGTGCACTCACCTGTTATTTGTATTCTGACATCATCAAAGTAAGGAAAATAGAATGAAAGATCAAAACTCACTCTTGAACATTGTGTCATTTTATATATATATATATGTACATTAAAAAAAATATGTAACATATAGAGTTCCATCTTATTGCAGCTTTGGGCTAATTGATATGGACTGCAAATGACTTAAGCAAAAAATTCTTCATTTTCTTAAATAATCTCTTTCTCCATATATATATTTTTTTTAGTGGCAGGAAAAGTATCATAAAATGGGCTGTTTTAGCTTCTCATGTGCTGCTTGCAGGAGATAGGAACATGCAAGAAAAATGTTTGTGGTGCTTTCTGAAAAGAGTGTGGACTGGGTTTAACAATTCTACTTCCTGCCTGCTTAACTTTGGTGAGCCTTTATGCTCCTATTCTAGGAATGTCTTGGCATAAACTATTTTTAAGAATTATATGTAAATGTGGCAATACAGAATCTCCATAAATAATATATAAAACACTATCTTACCCTTGCAGTCTACAGCTATATATACATATATATATTATATACCTGTACAGTCAACTTCTTTTAAAATAGATTTTTATACCATAGACATCGTTAAGCACCTTGGTCTACATACATTTCTGAACATAAACTCTGATGCTTGTAGTGTCAGCTCGATAAGTATATAATTTTATAAAAATTATTCATTAAATTGAGAAGTGAAACTGTCTCTGTCTTGCAAATCTAATGGATCTAGATCTCTTCTATTCTCAGGCCTCACCTTATCATTCAGCTTGTACACTCAGATTTTATTCAACAAACAAACTTAAACAAATAAATGGAACATTACACATAATAATAATGATCCTACCTGGGAATACAATTCAGAGACCATTCCCTAGGAGTGAAATCCAAAATGTCAGAACTTAATAAATCTGGTGAAAGGAGTAATTTTTGTTATGAATATGCTTTTTCCCTGGCCACCACATTTATTTCAAATTTATAAAACAGATGCTAGTCTTTTTACACATTTTAAGCAGGTTGAGTAAGAACAATTATTTAAAAGATAGCTTTTTCTTTCTTTCCAGAGATTAACTTGCATTTTTTTTGCCTCTCCTCATCTGTGATTCAGCTGTATTGATGTACTTTACGAGCACCCTCCTCCCTTTACCCTGTATGCACTCAATTATTTAGTGGCACACTGTAATATGACAAGGCACTCTCCTGCACTGTCTACTTTGTTCCCTATCAATTCAGCAGCCACAAAATCAGACAGTCAGGCACATTGACCATGAACTTAGGGAAAACAGCCGTGATCAATTTAACTGCTGCTGAGCTCTCCGAGACAATCTTCTGCATCTTCTTTCTATTTGTTGAGGGGTTGATCAAACTAATGATGAAGTGAGTTCATCAAGCACTGTTTTGTCTTACATACAACCAAATCAGAAGGCCAAGCTTGAGAAATGACAAGAGCTGGGACAGATGTGGCAACATGAAACATCTGGCTTTGTAGGAAGAGTGAAGTGACCACTCACTCCTGAGAGTACTTCACATCACTAAGGTCATCCATTTCCTGTAGTTATGCTGTGTTCAGCATCATGAGTACATGAATATCATCTTTCTTTTATATATATGTACAAGGCTGTGAAATTTAAAGGACACCATTAGCTTACCAATCACACCTCAGACATAAAATCTTTCTAGCATACGCAATGTTAAAATTACCTAAGTACAACTGAGGTGCTTGTTGAGAAACAATTGCTTTAATGCATTCTCTTTACTTATGGTTGGGTTAGTGTTATAAATTCAAATTCAGAACACCTAATCTTGGGCAAAACATCTCCTGGCAAATAACTCTTCACAAGACGAGTAGGTAAAGAATGTCAGTGGTGACAAATGTTGCATATCTGCAAAGAAACTTTTAAAAATTGCACAACCTCACTTGGAATAAAAATCTTGATGTGAATACTGAAGACAAAAACTTCACAGTTAACTTAGCAGTAGTAGGGTTTGTTCAAAGCCTGACAACCATTTCTGGATTTAAATGCCTGGAACAATCCAGAATTGCATTTTTCCAGTCTTGGTAGTAATTCAATGTCTGCCTCTGCTTTGTATCTTTCATTCCTTTCTACATTCCTGTCTTTATGCCTTTCCTCATTCTTGCCTCCCTTCCTCATTCCTTTTTTCTATCTTCTATCATTAAGTATGTTTTTTATATCTGCATGTGGAAGACTGGTTTACAAGTAGGTCTTATATGTACTTCTTCTTGTTATTGTTAGTATTGTTACTACTGTTATTATTAATATTATTTTTATTATTTTACATTTACAGAAATGAGCATAAAATAATTAATGCTGTTTCCCTAAGTAGGTAGTCATTTCAGGGCATTTTCATCAGCCTGGAATTCCCAGAATCTCTGATGTGAACCAAAAAAAAAATCTTAGAAGAAAGATTAAGTTATAAAATTATGTCTATTCAGTCAGTTTGTGAAAAATAACTCCCCCCCCCAGAATTAAATCCCACATTTTTGTAGTGTGATTTTGCTTCAAAAATATTTCTGCAAAAGCAGCCTCAGGGATCTCCCAGAAACTGTTGAAAGATCTTGTGTTCTTCAAGAGAGTACCAATGCGCATTAAAGGGATAGCCTTGCCACTGCAGAACAGGAGCCTCAGAGACAACCTGTTTTCTTTTCCTGTCACATATCTCCATAATAAAGTAATAGCCCTACTGACACCTGTGCAACTCTACAGCGCCTTTAAAATATGATCCCAGTGACAGTAGATAATTATGCCGCCTTCTCTTTTCCATAGTTGATTGAGGTAGAATTCTAGTCATGATATGCCTGAGGATGATTAAAAACAACTAATATACATGCCCTACTAACTGGGTTCTATCCTGTCAAAGAAAATGTAGAGGAACTTAGAAAGTTTATATTATTGTATTAAGCACTTTAAATGCAAAAATATCGAACAAAGAAAACAACAGTCAGAATGATATAGTACCATTTTAGAGCCTATATCACATTGATCAGATTTGTTATATTCTTTTTTAGGGACCTGAACACTTGGTCAAAACAATGCACTAAGCTCAACATACCAACTCCTTCTTCTTCATGCACTCCATGAGGATAATGAAGAGGTGCTGTGCCTGGGTTCGGGTGTATGTGAAAGTCTTCTGTATGGTAACTAACAACTGGTCCCTCAAAGACTCGTTGATAAGTCTGAAATTCAAAATGAAAAAATTAAGTAGAAAACTAGACAAGAGAGAACATTGTAACTTCAGACAAGATTTTTATTCAGGGGTAAGAGTCAAACAACAAATCACTGACGGTTGTTTTGGACAGGTTTGAAGGACAGAAATTGCTGAAACCATCAGAGATAAACTGGAAAACACTTCTAGAAAAGCATCTTGGCTGTGCTGAGGTAGCTCATCTCCAAAGTTTTTATATCGGTTCCCACATATTGCATGACAGAAGGTCATTCAAACTATCAGCTCTGTGGGATTTCCTAACAAAAACAAGAACCACATTGACAGTCTGGATTTGAGGGAGAGGTGAATTGAAGACTCCTTTCTGTCAGTGAGTTAGCAGAATTCAACTCACAGTTAATTTTATGAAAGTGGGAGCATTTGTATTGTCAGTGTTTTTGATTTTAGCTTGAAAATCCCAACAGTTTCAACTCACCCTACTGATGCTACATGGGGTCAGGTAAGAAATTTCTCTATTTCTTACTCTACTTAAAGAAAACATTTTGTCTTTTTTCATGCTGATCATCTAGGAGCTCAAGAGAACCTATTTTTATATTCCTCCTCACTGCTAATTTCAGTACTTGCACGAAGTGACCCAATAGCAGAAATAAATAGTAATCTTATATGGAATATTAGTACCTGATCCCTACCTATTGATAACAGTCCTTGGGACTGTTCTGGTTGAAACACTAATGTTCTCAATGTCTTACAAAATAGTGGGCTCTAGTTTAAAATATGTATCCTTTGCTGTAGGAAAGCACTACAATTTTCTCACTTAAAAATTGTAACTGAGTGTTTCAAATTAGCTAAGTTGGAATATTTTATTAGATAAGTCATGGTAGGTCATCTGGTGAAACAAAACTCAGAGAATCTCCATGTCTCATAATTTATGACAGAAGACAAACAAATACTTAGCCCTGAAGCTACTGCACAGAAACACTAGAAGCAGCACAATATCCAAAAGCCATTGTTAGCTTATGGCAGCTGCTTTGGCAGAACAATAACCAAACCCCTGTATTTTTCATACTATTGGTAAAAGTTGCCTGTACTTCTCTGCAGCAAGGAAGCACAAAGGACATTGCAGGATATTCATTATACAATCGAATTTCAAGTATCATTTAATTATCTAGTCTTTATACTTACAGCAAACACGTTGTTAGAAGAGACAACAAATGGGAATGGGAAAGAAGTATAGACATGCATAGGAGAATATAGAAGGTCTGGCATATAGAGTGCATATGTTGTCTATTCTCTAAATTTGATTTTAGCTGTAAATATTCCTGTTGAGTAGTAATTCAACTTCACAAAGAAGGCTGTAAGGCATATGTCAATGTGTTTGAATTAAAATGAGTTTACATGGGGTTTTAGACCATAATGTATGGAGCACTGTTCTTTCCATGCTTGACTTCTCCTGTTGTCTTCTACTATATTACAGACTCCTCTTGAGTGATGAGTCTACCTCTGTACTTCCCCTTTTCATCAAGGCCCTGGATGTGCTATTTCCTGGGATACTGGAAAGCTGGCAACAATGCATCTACGGCCCATACATTAGGTAAGCACTCCTTCCCCATAGCATGACCTGCCTCCTTCACAAAAAGGCAACATATGATGAGTTACAACCTCCAACCCTCTTGGTGGACAGCAATAGAGCTGACAGCAGAGGACTTTCTGAGTGGGAGTTATAAGAAAGATAAACTCACCTCCTGCATAGGAGCAAGGATGTTGCAAGCACATGGGAACATGAAACAAGATGTCAGAGTACAGGTAGAAATGTAGATTCACTCCATGTTAACGAGAATCAGCTTGGAAAGATCGATACCCTGAAAAGCACTAACATGCTTTGAGTTGCAGATTAGTAGGTCATATATGATATAAATTCTGAGTTTAGGCTCTTGGAAAAAAATCTGTTGGAAATTTGCTTTAATCAAGAATGCTGATTTCAAACAAAATGGTGCTATCACTGTATATATAAGTGGTTCAGAACTATGCAACCTTCCATCCTTCAAATGAAGAAAGAAAAAAGAGGTTATTCAAAATGAACATGTTTCCTAAAAACATCAACCGGAGAATCTAAAAAGATTCAAATAAAGTTCTAATTTCCTTTGGAAATTACCTATGGAAGTGAAGTACATGAAAGATTAGAAAAAGTATATGAAAAAATATATACGGAATTGAAAGAATCTCAAATTGGAGAATTTCAGAAAACATTTCCAGAGATTCCAGGATGAAAACCATCCTCTTTTCTTATAATAATGTCATTTTCCTTTAAAAATGTGTAGAATCCAAATCTGAAATTTCAATTCAGAAACTGGCTCTCCCTCAGGCTAACACACAGAGCCTTATTAATTGCTTTTCTTTAACATCTCATTGGTCTGCAAATCTACAGCAAGCCTGTTCAATGTCTTTGTGAGATGAAAAACTTGAATTGATTTTAATCAGAAACAGAAACAATAAAGGCAATAATTCTGTTAAAACAATCATAGTTTTGTATAAACTGAAATCAGTCATATCAAGACTAAATCACATTTATTCCTTAAGAATCTATAAATGTTAGAAGGTAGCAAATCAAAGTTTCAACTGTGCAACCCAGCTGGGAAAATACAAACTGTGGCATGCTATTAGAGGCTAAATCTATGATGCAAACACTAAATCGAATTTGTGTAAAACAAGTAACTTCAGAGACTACTGTGAGCAAAACGACCGGGACTTGAAGGTCAGATGATGAATTATCTACTATGCAAACACAATCACTTTTCTTACACACACACCTTAAGTACATGTTTTTTCAAATCACATATTTCTACTTTTAGATTTGGGGAAAGGAGACGGCTCTTTGACTCTAGAACACAGGAGACTCTTGGCCACTAACTTGGGTACAGTATATTCAGGAGCCTCTATCACAGATTATGAACCTAATATGCAGAAGGTTCCATAGGCATAAAATTCCCACTTTACCAGACTCAAGCACCACAATTATGACTTCCATCAGAGTTGGCATTTTTATCATCTTTCTACTAGGCTTCAGTTCCAAAAATATTTTGCAACATGCTAATAAAATTTTCTTTGGGACATTTTGATGGCATGATTCCCTGAATTCCACTTACTTTGTCATGGAAAAAATACTGCTGGTAACTTGCTCCTGACTAAACAAAACAGTTTAACCTGTTCTTTTATTTCCTTTCTCATATAGTTCAAAACTGATCATTCATTCCCTAATTACCTAAGACATGCCCATTATCCTACCAATCCAGGTCTAGTCAGCCTTTTTTTTCTTTCCTGGAGCAGCTGGATTGCTGATGGAATATACGTACCTACTGTCAAAAATCTCTCATCTAAAGTAGAACTATATACATTTACATCTATTTTCAGAACAAAAATTTACTCGTAATTGTTGCTAAGAGGTGGAGGTTTTTTTGTTTTTTTGTTTGTTTTAAGAAAAGATTTGTTTTGATACATCAGATTATTGTAATTGAGCTGTATGGCCTTACAGTAAAGTCAGGACCTTGAATTTTAGGAAAAAGAAAAAACCTTGTAGCTGCTCAAGGAGTTAGTCAGTAGGACCCCCGAAACTGCCCTCAGTGTAGCAGAACTGCCCTTGCAAATTGCCCTCAGGGAGCAGACCAGAGCTGGTAGATCTTTAGGGACACTTTCTGTAGAGCATAAGAGCCTGCGATCCCCAGGTGAAAGAAATTGGGCAAGGAAGGCAAGAGACTTTCATGGATGAGTGGAAACCTGCTGGTTAAACAAAAAGAAGGGAATGCACCGGCAGTGGAAAAAGGTACAGATAACCTGGAGAGAGCATAGGGACACAGCCCAGTCATGTAGGATGGGGTGAGGAAAGCCAAGGCAAAGATGGAGCTGAACTTGTCAAGGGATGCAAAGAGTAAGAATGGCTTCTACAGGTGTGTCAGCCAGAAAAGGAAGGTTGAAAAAAGCATTTACCCCACCTGGTAAGCAAGGCTGGCAAACTGGCAACAATGTACGAGGAAAAGGCTGAGGTACTCAACAACTCAACAAAGCCAAGTGCAAAGTCCTTCACCTGGGTTTGGGCAACTCCCAGCGTCAATACAGGTTGGGGGATGAACAAATGAAGAACAGTCCTGTTGAGAAGGACTTGGGGGTGTTGATGGATGAGAGGCTGGACATGTGCCAGCAATGTGCACTTGCAGCCCATAAAGCCAACCGTATCTTGGGCTGCATCAAAGGCAGAGTGGTCAGCATCAAGAGAGGGGATTCTGTCCTCTGCTCTGCTCTGGGGTGCTGTGTCCAGCTCTGGGATAAACAGTACAGGAAAGACATGAACCTGCTTGAGCAGGTCCAGAGGAAGGCCCCAAAGACGATCAGAGAAACACCTCTCCTAAGAGGAAAGGCAGAGAGAGTTGGGGGTATTCAGCCTGGAGAAGAGAAGGAGAGGACTTCAAGGAGACCTTATTGAAGTTTTTGAGTACTCGAAAGGTGTCTGTAGGAAAGATGGGACAAACTTTTTAGCAGTGTGATAGAACAAGAGACAATGTTTTTAAAACTAAGAATGTTGATTTAGATTAGATTTATATGTAAGGATTCATATTCTAAGAAAGAAGATTTTTACTATGGAGATGATAAAACAGTGGAACGAGTAGCCCAGAGATGTAGTAGGTGCCTGGAAACATTCAAGGTCAGGTTGGAGAGGCCTCTGAATAACTTGTTCTACTTGAAGATGTCCCTGTACATGGCTGTCGAGTTGGATTAGATGACCTCTAAAGGATGCTGTCCAATCAAAACTATTCTATGATCTTATGAAAGAAAAGGCAATAGAGACAACATAAACAAAGTGACAATCTATTTCTGTCCAAGATATACTGTATGATTAAACAGCAAAGCAAAACTTTCACCATTGCTTTGTCTTATGCAGAAGACACAAATGACATTATTTTGGCCTACACTCCTCAGAAAGAATATTTTTTTAAATCCATGCCTAATATTTGAGGAGATAATAGACATTCCACTTAATCTTTCAGACTCATGGCATATGATTTTGTAGTGAGCACTGCAGACAGTTCGAAAGATCTGGCCCATAGACAGCTGCCTAAATTATGCAGAAGGTACCAAGAAATTACTCAGCTTACTACTGAGAATTTTATTTTCTTTTAGTGAAATGTAGCCACCTAGTGCATTCTTAACACTCTGTTCAAGATTCTTCAGACCAAGGCAATATGTGCTCCCTGATATTAAAGTTCTAATAAACTTAAAAAAGCCCACCAGTATTAATTCTACATATATAATATTCATAATGCTGAAACCTCAGTGGGAAACTGCATATGACCCTTGCCTCCCTTGGGAACTTCAATGAAAGAGGTGAGATAACGAGACCTCAAAACTGATTTACCCCCAAAGACATCTTTACTTCAAGGTGTGCTTCACCACTCCTTCTAACACTCCTGGTGGTACATCACATACCTGCTGCAAGGCAGCGCAGGCACAGCTCTCTGTTGTGCAGGCAGCCTCCTTCCACTGCAGCCCAGAGAAGTCTTGCTCACAGTTACACAGTGTACTCAAAGACCGCCCTCGGGGAGTGAAATGTTTGCCTTGTCACCAGAAAAGCCTACAATCAGGCCTTAATATAAGGCAAATTCAAGCTTATCTCCTATCTTTTCAAGGATGCACAGGCATTGACAGTGTAAAGGGGTACTGCACCTTGATTGATATAAGAAATTGTTAGTTTTTCTGCTATGTGGAATGTTTTAGGAAGAGTAAATTATGAAGAGGGAAGGCAAGCACATCACAATTCTTTGAAACCCAGTACAAAAGGACCTTTTGGGCAGATATGCAATTGTCCAACACTCTTAAGGATTTCTCTAAAAGGATAGATTGGCACCACACTGATCAAAACTCAAGGAGAGAGATGTGTTTGTCCTCCTTCACCTCCAGACAGCTGCTTTCTCCCGGAAACAAATTTTCAAATAAACTTTAAAAATCACAGAACTCACAGTAGTGCTTAGTACACACATGCACCCATTCTTATATGTAGACAAGGAATGAATCCTTGTTGGGCTGCAGTGAGTGAGAATTTAAGACTGCAAAACCAGCACAACAATATCAACACACATGTGAGTTTGTTTCTGCCATTAATGATGTGGGTTTTGAATGATTTAAATTAGATACCCAGTAAGAGCAGTTGGAAGATACACTGTATCTCAGAGAAGACCCTGATTCTGGCCAGCTGCCAGAATTTGACTTTATAGGTTTTTGACTTTATAGTCCGATTGCACAGTGGACTGCAGAATTAAACTCTGCATGCAATTTGGATGTATGACCTTGATTTAGAGTTTAATAGACACAGTTTTGTATAACCTACTTAGATTCCATCCAAAAGAAAAGTTAGTAGCTAAACTCAGTTAACACAGCAATTATTCATTATACTCCTGATATTGCTAAGCACTACTCAAATTTAGGTTATGGCGGGAGAAAATAATAAATTATTTTTCTGATATAAAATTATATTGGCATTTCACTTCTGGGTCACTGTATGTTAGACTGATGTTTTCTGAACCAGAGTGAACACACAGAAATTCCCACTAGCTACCTTTACAAATTTCATAGCTTGTGCATTCTATTTAGTGCTAGGTGAAACAAAACATAGTTTTGCAGTAACCACCTGGAACAGGACCCCCACAGAAAGAAGACCAATAGTAAGGAAAAATAATACCTTTCACAAAGGAAGACTTGAGCATCTCAGGTAAAAAATGCCTGTTCTGCCTCTATTGATACTATCAATCACCTTTCTTAAAGATAGGAGTTTGTGATGATGAAATAGAACCATAAAATCATAGAATCATAGAATCATAGAATGGTCTGGGTTGGAATGAACCTATAAAGATCATCTAATTCCACCCCCCCTGCCATGGGCAGGGACACATTTCACTAGGTCAGGTTGCTCAAAGCCCAATCTAACCTGGCCAGGAACAATTCCAGGGGTAAGGCATCCACAGCTTCTCTGGGCAACTTCTTTCAGTGCCTCACCACACTCACAGTAAAGAATATCTTCCTTACACACAATCTAAAGCTGTCTTCTTCCAGTTTAAAGCCATTGTCCCTTGTCCTGTCACCACAGATCCCTGTAAAAAGTCTTCCTTTTAAGTCCCCTTTATATATTGAAATAGATTCGTTCATTCTGTATTTTTTGGCACGATGACATCAAAACACAGACAAGGTTGATGCAAACTGTATATGTACGTAGCAGATAAATAGATAAAACATATTTGAGTAAGGTTATGTGAAATGTGTTATCAGTGAGGTCACTGAAAACAGAGAAAAAAACTTCTCAAAGTTACAATGAAACCTAGCACACTCATATGTATCCTAGATGCAGCACTGGACTGTGCATGAACCTGAATATAAAATAGATCTAGGTATTTGTTAAAAACTGTCTTTTTCCCAGTAGGAGTTCTAGGTTGAATAAGTTAATGAACACATCTACTTTAAAAACACATAACAATAATTGGGCTAGAGCTCAGTGTTTACAGATTTATATTTTATTATTTGCTTAACTCTGTTGTATCTGTGAATACACATGTTCACACAGTCTAATACATACAAAACCAAGTTCCTTACCAGGGAATCTCAACCATAAAATTACAGCAACTACTTCAATAAAAAGCATAAGTCTTAGTTATAAGAATCTGAGGGGGTTTTAATTACTCTTTCATATTTTGTTCTGAAATTATTAATTTTTCCCTTATTTGTCATTTCTGAGCAGCAGACTCTGGGTTCTCCTTTGGGAGCTTTGAGGGGACAAAGTCCATGATCACTGCAGAACACCTGGAAACCCTCTGAGGGTGACTGTGGCTCTCAGGTAAGGATGGGTTTAGGGCAGCCACAAGGCTGCGGGCCAAGAAAGCTTCAGAATTTTCCAATGAGAATGCTTCTACCCTTGATCTATGGTGCCTGCAGCCTTATTTGCAACTCACCCTTTCTGAGGGAGGGTCAAGCATTCGTTAACAGGTGCCTGGAAAAGGGTTATCAAAGAGTCAGACCAAGAGTACAGCCAAGCTTGTGCAGTAGCTTGTGCAAGAGGATGCAAAGAGGGCCTCAGATGAATTTGTTCAAGCATAAATAATCTCAAGTGTGGTGGTGATATGCTAGAGAGCTATTTTCTCCAGGTATTAGAGTAGCTGTCCCTGTCAGAGTAGAGGCTTTGACGCCAAACAGATGGAGCTTTCAGCAGTAGATGCGGCTCTACAAGTCCTGGGCTGCAGTCTTATTCTTGATGCCAGGAGAGATGGTCTTCTTTACTGTAGGCCTGCTGTCTTGGAGGAGCTGTACCTCCAAGGACAGGAGTTACAGAAGGAAGTGAGAAGGCTATCCACCATCAGTAAAGTTGAAAAGGAAATAGGATCTTCTCTGAAATGCAACAGCTTGAAGAGCCCTAGTCCCCAACTGCAATACAGATTCAGGCAGTGTCCACACTTAGTACTTAGGTAAGTGCAATCTCTGTGTAAAAGAAAGGATAAAAGCTGGTAACTGCTGGTACAAAAAGTATGGCTCCTGCACCACTTAAAAATTTACAACTACAAAACAGGTTGAAGTGGAACCATATGAAGAGGAACTCAAGCAAAGGATCTGTACCACCTGAATCTAATCTGCGCAAGACCACCAGGAGGAATCGCTCACTGATTATAGTGGGCATCTCCCAGCTGTAGGGGACAGAAGAACTTGTCTGTTGACCTGGCCTATCAGCTAGAGAGGCTTGCTGCCTGTTGGGGAGACTGCTGAAGCTTGTCTAACCCCCTACTGTTTTCTCCTCGTGGTCACCAATGATACTGTAAGGGGAAACCTGGAGAACAGGTAAAGTGACTGTGGAACCTGGGAGCAGCAGTGAAGGGCATGACTGGTGTTCTCAATCTTGCTGGTCAAAAGAAAGGGCATGAGGAGGAGTACACTGATAATATAAGTCAATAGCTTCCTGCAGAGGTGGTGTTAGTGACAGGGTTCTGTGACCATGGGACCTATCTGCAAAGCAGTGACTGATTATGAGAGATGAAAACCACCTCACTAAGCAGGGCAAAGTTACCTTTGCTAAAATGGCTGACCTGGTAAGAAGGAGTTTAAAGCAGGAATACTGGGGTAGGGACAGAGATTCCTCAGCAGCCTTGTTGGGAGCATGATGCACAGGGTTGATGACCCTGGACTGATGTGGTGGGAAGGGATCACAAAATCAAAAAAATAGGGCTTAAGCAGGTTCACACACATCATCTTTAGGTAAGCAAGGAAGTGTCTACAAGATACAAGCTTTTAGAAAAAGACAGGTTGGGAAGGCAATTTGGACTTGCCCTTTATGTGAGAACAGCTGAAGTGCATGGCCCTCTGCCTTTGGATGGATGAGGAATCAACTGAGATTCTGCAAAGAAAGGCGGGACAGGGCAAAATACAGACCGGCACACAAGGAGTCATGTGTGAGTATAGACAGGTGTGCAGAATCATGCTCAGTAGGCAGGACAAATACAAAATAGCTTATATGAACATGTAGGACTAAATGAAGCCTGAAGACAGTAGCACATTGTATTACAATGAAAGCATCTCTACGCTGGCGAAAGCAGTTCCCCATGCCCTTTGACAGAATCCTTTGACCTGCAAATGCAAGACACCAGACACTGTACTTGTCTATGTGCTATATGTCATGGTAAGGAACTATACAAGACAATTTCTATGCCTTTTTTATTATGTAGACTTTTGTTAGTGGTGCTTTAAGCCCTTATTTTGTTTTGTTTTGTTCTAAATGCCTTCAACATTTCACCCATATCAATGATAGCAGTTTCTTTTCACTAAACTGTGAATAATTTCCTGGGCTCTGTCTTACCATCAAATTGAATCTGTGGATAGAGAAAGAACATACATTATGAAATTACTTACCCTCCTTCCTCAGAGTATTTGTGCCCAAAAGCAAGGATGTCAGATGCCCGGCCACTGCCATCGCATATCACAACGGGTACAGGAGGAGTGTCTCGCAGGTACTCCAGAACAATGGAGATAACGTTGGGACCTCCCTCCACAATAAGGGCCACCACTGGCACCCCTTGACCAATTCCTGGAGTAAAAGAAAGAAACAAAACAAAACAAAACAAAACAAAACAACCAAGCAACCAAACAAAAAAACATACACACACAAAAAAAACCAAACCCAAAAAAGAAACAAAAAAATGCAAAGCCAGCAAGGCAAACAAAACATAACAGAAGACAGGAGAAAAAAATATCAGACTAAATAACTGCATTATGACTGTACAGTGTTATGCTAGAGAAAATGGCATTCAGGAAATCAGATATTTTAAGGACACGAGGGATCAGTGTAGTCATCTTGTCACTTCCAGTGTATAAACCAGTATTTTCTAGAATTATCTTCTGTTTTAAATACAAGAGTTATGTATAAATAGGTCTGATTTTTTTCTTTTAAAGATGAAATATTGGTTTGGAAACATAGAGAAGCTACTGTATTTCTTCCTAACATGTTCATAATCATGATTATATCATGCCTGTAGTCTAGGTTTTGCATGGTATCAGTTTCCCATCCCTGGGTCTTCCAATAGCTTTGCTTGTTTTAAAATCAGCTCCATGATATTTTTCTTGCCATATTTGATCCACTTTGAGGTTGTAGATGGATAGCCCTTTAACCTTCTCTTTGATAGACTGAACACATTCTGTTACAAGTCAGTGCTACACTTGTTTTTCAGTTCTATTAGGTCTCACAGTTTTTCTCTGAATTCTCTCAAAATTTGCAGGACATTCCTTGATTTGCAGACCCCACACTGGGGACACTACTCAGAAAGCTGAACTACTGCTAAACCAAAGGAAAGACATCTTTATTTCAGGCACTTGTGGTGTAATTGTATGTGAGTCCCTTGCAAAAGTTGCAGTTGCCAGGAAGGTTGTATGGATTTGTTGAAAGCCAACCTGACACCAGGTTGGTGTTAACATACCTGAAAAAGCTTTTATGGTATTTACTTCTTGACCACTTGAGACTGGGGACATTTAAAAGGACTCAGATGATAGAAGTAGTTGAACATTTTCTATTAGCATTTTTTTTCTAATAGAAAGGGTGTTTTTCCTTTTAAACTAGCTTTTCCTAAGAAAAAATACGCATTTTGCACAAAATTTTGACATTTCACTGGAAAAAAAGTAAAAAGAGTGTCCTAGACCATTAATGGTTGTTTTGGGAAAAGCTGCTTGAGGACAGATAGCAGGTGTTAATGTGTCTGCCCAAGTTTTCATTTAGAATGGGTTCGATCTCCAGAAGCAAAGGTAAGCCTGTGAGGCTGGAACATTAAATCTGGTTGCACCCCCTAGAAACACTCACAGATCAAATGATTTTAAGAATTTGAATTACCGTAAAAAATGAAGTGACCTGTTCTCGAAGAAAGAAAGAAAAATCCCTAGTTCTTATATGCCACAGCAGAATATTCTACACACCTCCTAAGCCACTTTACAAACAAATACTTTGTTTCCTGGAGTGACTCTCAGCACACCTACTTATGCCTCTATCTAGTGTTAGTTTGCGGGTTTTTATTATATAACTTAAGTAAAGTGTGTGGTGTTTATATTAAGAAAACTACAAGTTATAAAATGTAGGCTAATGAAAGAGAGTAAGAAGGGTAGAATATAACAAGGTGATTAATGGAATGATTTCTACAGAGCTCGAGGTTTTTTTTTTTCTATTACTTCTAAAGACTTCCTTGAATTGCTGCTCTGCTTAATCTAGACATCTTCTAATAATATAATATTAAGAAGTATTCTCAGTAACAGTCGAATTGGGTCTGCATGATATTGAAATTAATAAAAATTGAGAAAGTTCACAGTACCAGATGCAAAGTCATTTACTTGGTATTTAATAAATTCTGCTGTAAACTGGGAACTCATCAGGAGGAAATAGTAGAAAAGAGAAATATGTGATTCAGCTGATCACAAGAGAACTGTCTTTGGTGTAGCAAGACCATGAAGAGAGGTCTAATCCTGGAATACACACAGTAGAACATTTTTAACTGGAAATGGGGGCACTCTAGTGACATTGTGTAAGTCACTCATCAAATTCCACACAAAATACTGTATGTATCTATGCTCATGCATGTTCAGAAAGAACAAACTGGAATAAATGCAAGAAAAAGCCAAAAGGAGTATATGGGGAATCAAGACTTCATCTTATGAGATTCAATGAATTTGGCTCATCTTCCTTAGAAATCTGAAGGGTGAAAGACACTATGTCTGAATATCCCTATGATGTACAGCACATTAGACATTAATAATTTTACAAGGAGTTCAGAAGATTTCTGGTTATCAGAGGATTGAAGTCTATATAGTCCTCTTGTAAGACTAAAAGGGAAAAACTTTCTGAATTTGAAATGATGCTCAATAATCATTACAGTCACTGCTGCCTTACGTATCTCAAACTCTTCCTAAAGCAGGTTCTACTGAAAGTCCGTTCATTCTCAGTATATTCTACTAGATATCGATCAGCTAAAGAATTCTAATAATATAAATTATGTTTAGTCTAAACTGTGGAACTATTTTGGGCCATTTGAAAGCATGTCTAATATTCCTCTTGCAAACTTTGATTTTCCTTTTTTTTTTTTTTTGTTTTGTTTTGTTTTGTTTTGTTTTGTTTTGTTTTTTAAATTGTCACACTCACAAGAGGTGCATGGTATGCAAAAGTTCTCTGCAAGTGTTCCAGTTGTGTTTCACTGTGGTTAATCAGATGGTGGTGAGGCTGGTAAAATAAAACAACTTTTCTCCAAATTCAGTCTTCAATGAAACTTCATAGCTTTGAGATTAAAAAAAAGCTCATGTGAACCTTGATTTATGATATAAAATTAAGTTTCAGACTGAAGTGTAACTTTTTCTAGCATTCTGTTAGATTTCATTGTGAAATAGAAAAATATAGACACAAAATTGATTTCTGTATCTCATTTTCTTTCAGGAAATTCTCCCTGAGTTTCAGCAAATAGATTTTTTTTCTTTTTAGTTTTCATTATTCTCTATAAATAATTTTGGGTTGGAAAAATATATTTTTTCTTTAGTTTGGAGGGCAAATTAGGCAGTTAATTTCTGGAATTAGATGTAATATTTTAAAATCATTTAATAATACTTTGTTAATATTTCTTCAAAGCACTTCTGGCTTTCAGGAGAGCTCTCTAGACTACAGTTGTCTGAATCAGAATGCTATGAACTTTCCCAGATTTATGATGGTTAATTTCTGAGCAACGATGATATCCACAACATGAATTCAATAGACATGGTGAAAAAAAAAGTCATGTCTACTTGAGTACCTTAGAAATTTAAAAAAAAGGATAAATGGGAATTACCACATTCTCAGCTTTCTATGATGTTCCCAATTACATTTAAGTGATTTGTGACTTTATATTCAATTCAGAGTAAAAACTTAGCTACTTTTACCAAAGATGTCTGCAGCTCAATAACTCTCAGGCAAAATGCAGAGCAGATTTGCATTAAACTTTTAGATGGTTTGAGACCAAAAATTCCTGGATGCTTCTTTGCTGCTAAGTATTAGAAATATGGAAATAAATTCAGGGGGTCTGTAGAAAAATTGCACTTGACTGACTGTTCCTGATTAGATATTAACACTGCATTTACAACTATTTTGAATACATGAAATTGAGAAACGATGTGTTTGCCCTAATGTAACCCCGGGACAATTTGAAAAATGTTGGCTTATGACACCAGCAAGACAGAACCTCTGACCTTGGGAAGAAGGTAGCTGACAGACTTCTCTTTAACTATTAACCAAAGTATTTTTCTTTCTAGATCTCCATATCTCCTCAGAAATAAAAAAATCACGAATTCTCTGTAAGAGGTCTATTTCAGCTTGTGCATGCACATTATACAATAGTCTGCAAAGAGGGGGCTGGTAGTGCCTGATATATCCACAGGGAGCCTTTTGTTTCAGCCACTTCATTTGGAAAGATAATGTCAGGCTGTGAGGTGAGATGCTAAATGTGAAGGAAATACACTCCTTACAGTAT
Organism: Manacus vitellinus; assembly: GCF_001715985.3. Lineage (NCBI taxonomy): Eukaryota > Metazoa > Chordata > Aves > Passeriformes > Pipridae > Manacus > Manacus vitellinus. Next base: position 2,635,080 of record NW_021940917.1, on the reverse strand, counting down.
TAAGGACATAATTATAAAAAGAGTTTCTTGCTTGAGTTGAGATTGTCAGAAAGGAGGTAATGCCAAAATAAAACCGTGCTGATGAAAAACTGGACTATAGTACTGGAACTGCTGTCTCCTAGCACACATCCAGAAGGTAGGTACTTTGTGCCAAGCACTAAAATGGACAGTCCAATAAATCAACAAGGAAAAAGTCTTCCGTTCAATTTTTTTATGGAATTTCACACAAAATTGCCCAAGTCTGGCTAAAACTATGATAGCACTCATGTTGTTGAGCTATGCCCAACAACACTGCTATTTTCACCAAGCAAGTACTCTAAAAGTATACAACCTTAAAAATTGTGTGTTTCACATTTTACTAACAGGAAAGAGAGCAGCATCAATACACTCCATGAAATATTTTCATTCTAAAATTGCAGATAATCCTGTGTGGTATAGGACAAAGCATTATTATCAGGAAAGACTCTCAAACCTGTGTTGTCTTCCAAACACAAAAAAAGCACAGTTCAATTTCACAGATCTGGGTATTTTTTTCTGTTTCTTACAAGGCACTAAATTACATGTTAATTGGCTTTTTTTTTTACATCCTTTGTAGAGAAACCTCTTTTAAGTGAAAGTGCATTATTTTTAAATATCTGAAAAATTATGGAAATCTGATAGTTACACAGAGAGTTTATTTTAAATTTACTCAGTTCATTGTTGTTTCAGCATTTCTAGGATGAGCTTTGGCTTCAGCAAATCTTTTTTCCTTTTCCTTTTGGATGATGGAGAAACATTCTTGTTTAACAGCATATCTGTGGACTTGATATTAGCTGTGAATGCTGACTATTGTGTTATCACTGTGACATTTATGACTTAGTAAATTATGTTTCAAGATACTAAAGACTGGATTCCAAAATCAAAGATTTTTCATACTTAAGAGTGGTCTCTGAATATGTACTCCACACTATTAAAAATAATTTGTTAGCTAGATGTATTTTTTTCTCAGATTTTCAGAAGAAATACTCAGCTTATACTCAAGAGCAGGTATGTATGAAACGTCTCACATGAACTGGCATATTACTATTTCTCATTTAATAAAGTCTCCAATTCACATACTGAATTCTTAGTACTCCCGCTACTAGTGCAAAAAGACAGGTAGTCTCTCATGACTTCATTAACAGAATATGGATGAAACAGTGTTATTATTTTCATTCAATATAATGATTCATGCAAAAAGAAGAAATAGTAGCAAAGACTTGAGGCTCATCACTATCTTAATCTCTGGAACTTGTATTTTGAGTATTTCAATAAGTATGGATTTTTGCAGGGTAGACTAGACTGTTAAGTTATCCACAGTGTCAGGTATTGTGGATATTGCTGGTGCAGTATCATAAACTAGACTGCAATATTGTGACAAGGATTTATGCAGTCAACTTAAAGCTTCATTATTGTGTTATTGCCTTTGCGGCTAGTAACAAAACCAGTGAGACTTTCCAGCAATTGTGATTCCAGGAAGCTACGTACATATCAGAAAGTTTTCCCTGATGTGCATCAGTGGCAACTTGTAGGCCTTTGTGCTATTATACAGAAAAATAATACAATTTTCCCCTTGACACAGCAGTAGGGCATGCATATGTAAATGAAAATAATAAACTAGAAGAAATGAATGAATTTGGAAATGGAAGAAAGGAAAAGCTGCATAATGTCTGTACTGTGTGAAAAGGGATTAAAAAAAAATCTGCCATGCCTTGCAGAAGCCCTACTTTGTTTTCCCAGTTCTTGGAAAAACATGAATATTTCATTCTGTGAGTATATTTATAAATAATGTATAATTGTATCATAAATTATTACTAATTCTTTTTATGAAGAGTTAAACATGAGCTACCCACATTTTTGTAGACCAACAACTGAATAAAATGCCCCATTTACTACAAAATGCATTTGCTACTCATGTTTTTAAGCATGCTTATAAGAGTAACTGGGACATATCACTGTGTTGTGTACTACCTCTAAGTTTAGCCCTGAGTTCAGCCAAATAAAACTGAAAGGCTCTAATGTCTCTAATTTCTGCATCTTATCAGAGGGTGGAGTTGATTTCCTGCTGACCACCTTTGCTCCTTCATCAGGGCAGATGTGTTGGGGTGAGTTTCTCTATGTTCCTTTCCTTTTTCTACCTGGAAATTTTCACTGGAGAATTCCATAATTATTTGGATTTGTTTGGGATGTTGGGGCCTGTGTCTGTCCCGCTGGAGGGGGTTACTGCACAGTGGCTAGCACAGAAGTGGTGTACAGCTGGAAACCTATATCACATCTCACACACAGTGTGCAGCTTAGAGCAAGTTCTCCACACTTATGGTACACATAAGACAGAGGTAGCATGTATATGCTGAGTGAGTCCAAATTGTCCCAAAGGAGGGGGAGAGGAAGCCTCCATAAACCTTCACACAACATGTGCAGTCAACCTGACAACTTGAAGTCTTTTTCTGAGAAGCACACACTGCTCATCTGTACAATTTGCAACCTGTGCAAACAGGGTTCTCATGCTTCCTAGAAATCCTGAACTTACCATGGCTCATCAGGTCTTCATGAAAGAAGTATATCTGCATGATTAAGGACCCTCTACAGTTTTGCACAGTGCTACCCTCTAGGGTTCCACAGGTTACCAATCCTTCCTGGACCTGGATGTACTGCAGGTGGTGGGGTATGTGAATTAGCAGGTTTCTCTACTAGTCATCATATCACAGGTTTTCATGTACCTATATCATGATGGACTCAGCAGCAGAAAGTTTCTATGACACACTTCATATTTGTTTCAGGTGTCTAACTTGTGTACATCCTGCAAAAGGTCTACCATTTCTGGGCAAGAGGTACCATTCTAACTGCAAAATTCTCTCAGGATAATGGCTTTTGTAGGTGGTAAACTCAATGCTCTCTTACTGGCTGACAAATAAACAAGTCCAAAAATACGAGTCAACATGTTTGTGTTCCTGCAAGTGTTTGCTTGTGCACAGTGTATACAAAGGCTTGTATACAGACCATTTTCCACACACTGTTTAGCACAAATGCTCCATAGTGTAAAAAAACCTTAATTGCATCAAACAGATGACATATTCCAAGGTACAGGCTGTTAATTCAACAGATGAGGTTATGCTTCAGGATTTTATAATGCAAGGATTGTTTATTGGAAGTATTTAGTAGAAAATTGGATGGAAAGTGGGTGGAAAACTGATCAAGTGTTGTGAAGTTCAACAAAAATATTTATATATTTGCATGATCTTTGACAGCTTTGAACTACCTTTTGATCAGATCTGGTCTTAGTTTTAACCTAAATATATACGACGAACTAAAATTTTTTGAGGGAAAATAACCTAAGAAGCATTAATCATTTGTATCTGAAACAGGGCAAAATAGCATTTCTTTATGATTTCTTTATGAAGTTTAAGGTGTCTTGAAACTCAAATTGGAACTTGGGGGTTCTGGTAAGTTACAGAATACCAAAGAAACTCCTTAGTTCAAATGTCTTAAAAGTCCAACTTCCAGGCTTTCGCTATGCTTCATGGGGCAAGCAGAGTATGTAGTAGTGTGATGTATCAACAATGGCTGAAAGAAGTACAGTACACAAAACCTGTGGCTTCCAGAAACATTTTGGACCAAGTGTTTGTGTAGTACTTGGAAACCCTAGTGAGAGACACATACACAGAATGGACGAAAAATTAAACATGCCCTGGAATTTTAATAAGCAGAAAGCCACCTTAGTGTAACCTTAAAAGTTTGAGGAAAATGATTTTTAATCTCTGAACTAATATTTGCCTTACAATAATACAGAGTCAACAAATATTTCTCTTTGGTTGTTAATAGAGCTTGTCTAGCCACAGGGCAAGTGATGCTTAAATAGATTTAAAATGGTATTGGATTTACAATGGTTGTTAAAAGGTTTGACCACCCTAATGTGTATCTGCATCACCTCTGAACATCAATTTGGTACTTCCTGTGGTCCCTGGCTCAGAAAGGCTAAATCATAACAGAGAACATCCTAAAATAATCCAGATGCTTCTTGTTAGGTTATACTGAAATACATCACCACTTGTATTTTTTCCAGACAGCTGTTTTCAGACTTCAGGCCCCTTTGAAAACAGTTCCTGATGTGTAGGAAACCTTTTTGGCTAAAATATCAGTAGCAATCACAAATAGATAAGATCACTTGTGTCTCCCAGCTCTGTAATAGATCTGTGTCCCCCTGCTCTGCAAATCACAGCTGCAATATGCTTACCACTAGAACAATTACATTATTAACTACTAAGTGAACACCACTGGAAAAAGGGAATGTAGCTTGCCTTCACAAGATGATGGAAAGGGATGCTGGGTCTTATTTCCCAGAAGTACAGGAACGTTTCCCAGATGTCATAACCAGTTAAAACTTAACTTCACATAGCTGCACTTCTCACACTCTGTTCTCCCTTTTCCTCACCCTTTCCCCAGAGCAGAACTACTTATTCCAGATATGGCAAAGATTAGATGGTTATTTCTTTTAATCCTTAAAGAACTGCTCAGCAACAAGAGCAGGGAAACTTGGAGATGAAAAAAAAAGAAAAAGAAAGAAAGAAAAAAAGGGGCTCAAACTCTTTCTACTCTTTTCTGGAAAACCTTGAAAATTCTTTATATTCAGAAATTAAGTGGAACTTCCACTTGTTTGGAGGCTCATTACATGCTCTACGTCTAGAGAAATCAAACTGATCTGGTAAACCAATACAACAAATTGTAAAAATATTTGCTCTGTTTTGGAAATTCACAGAACTAAAGGATTATGTGTGACAGAATGACAGAGAACCCTTGCTAATAAAGGAAAGCTCACAACCATTTGACTTATTTTTTCTTTTCTATTTATTTTTTGCCTTTTCTACTATAGGCTTGTTGAATATCATTTGCTATAATTTCCTTTTTATTTTCATGCTTCCCAAACACATTTCAAAATTACTAGTATAAATTTTATTTTGTTCACCTTTATTTTATTTTGTTCATTTTTATTTTTTTTCCTCTGTCCCTTTGTTATGTTTGACCATGTTATGGTCACTTCCATTCTGCATTCTCATCTCTCTAATTTCCTTTTCAGTATCCTAATCACATTTTCACTTCCTCTCTGTCCCCTTCTGTTTAATCCACAATCTTCTTTTAGCTCCTCTATTTTTAATTCTCCTCTTTACTAAGAGTATGATCACATTACATTTGTCCCAGTGTGTTCTCCTTTCTCTTCTGACTCACCTCAGTACTTTCACTCTTATTTTTGTTTGTTCAGTGCTCCTTCCTCACCTTTCTGCCTAGTGATATATCTGCAATGCTACCAAATGCGGCATTCACAGACAAATCTATGGACCCGACACCTGGAACCATATCTTCATTTAATATTGAGCTGATACTAAAAACTTCTCCAAAGGAAATAACAACAAAAACTTTACGGCACCATCTTTTGATTTTCATACTTGTCTTCGCAAAATGACAAAGTTCACAGAGTCCTCAGAAGAAATATGACATGGGAAGAGTCCAGGTAAGACTAAATGCTGGGATTTGTGAGCCTCAAAAGTATTCAATTAACAACCCACTGGGTTACTTTCAATACAATGACAATATGCTATTCAAAGCTGGCACTTAAAGTTCAAAGACACACACACAAGAACCCTCTTGGTTTTCAGTGAAAACATACCCTATCTATCCTTGCAGTCAACTGCTCATTAGGCTAGCAATACAGGACCTAACTGGTTTCACTCTTCATGGAGCTCATCACCTATAGGCAATGGCCTGAGAGTCACAGGAGCAAGTACAGTTTCAGAAATTCTCAGTCTGTCTAATCTTCCTTGGTACCTTCCCTGCCTCACTCTGGATGTGAACACTACCATATATTGTAGGCAGCACTTTAGAAAGTTATCACAGTGACATAACCAAATTTTATTACTACCTCATATTACATATTAAGGTGCTTTTCCTTGTCATATTTTGTATATTCGTCAACATATCTAATTACAACAGGTGAGACATAGAATGGCAGAAATTTGGCTAAAATGGATTAATACTAAAACAATCTCTTTTTCTTAGTTTTTTGGCTTTGTGAATTCAATAAATCTAAAATGTCCAAACATTAGGGAGCTGAAATGACCTGTACGATTTTGCTTGTATCAATCATATGAAAAGACATATATTTTCAACAAACTCATCTGTTTAAAGTCAAGTCCATGGAAGGAATTTATAAATCCACTTGTGTGGATCTATTGTGTATTTGTGCTTCAAGAACAATTTTTAACCTTCTTGCATTTTCTCAGCCCTTTCTGAGATATGTTTGTATCCATTGCCTGATTAACCAATATCAAGTTTCCAATCTTCAGCAAAATCTGAAATGAAGCAATCAGTTCTAAGTTTTACTGAAATTTCACAGAAGTCAAACTTGCAGCAGGCTTCCTCTCCTAGAAAGAAGTCTGTACCTAGATCTTCCCAGCTATGTAGTTATGAAAATGTATCTAGGACTGCACAAAATATGAAGGAAAAATCTGAATTGAATGAGAATTCCAATGCATTTGATGATGGTAGAATGGTCAGAGAAGATGCCAGTGATGACAGTTGAACGTCCCTTTGCCTTCCCAGCCCCCTTCATATATTCTCAGGCATAGGATGACAAAGGGAAGTCCACGGGTCACATGAACAGACATTGTTGACATATTAAACTGTCTAAATTGCCTTCTCTACCAAATCAAATCACCCAACTTTATCCATCAATTCCTTAGTCAGAGGTAAATTTTGCTCATAGGCTTACCAAAACTCAACTACATTAACCAATTCTATAAAGAAGAAAGATTAAATATAAGGGCACAGGTTCCAATGCCTGTGGTCTCTCTGTTTTTCAGGCAGCATATAGTAGAGGTAAAGAAAAGTTTCAGCATCAATTTTTTGTTTAAAATGAGAACAATTTTTAAATGTTTGTGTGAATTGGAAACCCGAAACAGTTCGGATCAGATCACTTTCAATATTTCCTTTGGATCCTGAAACAGTTTCAAGAAAGTTCTTCTTTCAACATTTATCACTACAAAATGATGCGCTTTGAAACTCCGTGAGTTTGAGGCAACTTGTGTCTCACTGCAAGAGATGGCTGCTGGGTTGTGTTAAAACAGTCTTCACTTGTGAAAATAAGAAAGGTCTGCCCTGAGCATTATAGCATTAAGTTGACCTCCAGCTAACTGCAAAACTGAATGACTCTGTGCTGAACCTGCAGACTCAGACTGACCCACCAATGTACCCTCTGCTTGTCTGAAAAGCATTTTCTAAATCCTGAGCTATGGATTTTAAATAAGAGCTATGGATTTACCAAAACCTAAACAGGCAGAGTAAAAACAGAGTATTCAATAAAATCTTTTCTCCAATGTTTATAAGGGGCATAAGGCAAGATGATGATGATGATGATGATGATGATCATAATTATTATTAAATAGTACACTTATTTGATACTGTTGAATGAGTCTTTCAGAATTATCTGACATATTGAATGATCCTATTTTGTCTTAAATTTTCTGTATCTTTAATGTGTGAGAACAAGTTTGAAGTTTCCTTTTGCGTATAGTGTGTGATCCCAAATATCCAGGAGAGCTATCACTGCACTGGAGAAAAACACAGTCAAAGCAAAGGAAAGTAAATAAAAAGAAATGACAAGCCTAGCTTGTAAAAGGCAGGGTTAAAAATAATAAAATCTACTTTCAGCACTATTGTCCAGGGACAGGTTGTGAAATAATAAGTCACCAATTGTTTCCTAGCTCTTAAATCTGTTCTGTTGTCTAGAGCAGACTCTTTCATTTGCTGATTACCTAAAACTGCACCTGCTCCTGACTCTTCAGCAAACAAATTTCCGATGCTGTCAATGTTTTCCCCAACTCTGCATGCTTAGAATTGGAAAATGATAAATAATGACGTACACGCATGGCTGCACACTCGCACTCGGAAAAAGATCCCTTTGAAGAAATGCCCTGGCACACAGAGGGTGAAGGATCTACATTGCTTTGCTAGAAATGAGGGTAAGGAAAGGCATCAGAAAGTGGCCATCTGTTTGGCTGACCCAACAGGGCAGGTGGTCTTTCTCTCTTCCATATGGTCAACTTCCTATTAACTAGAGGGTGGTCAGGACTCAGTCACCTTCTTTTAAAGCAAAGGAAAACAAAATGTGGCAGGAACATTCTGGATGACTTTGGACCAAGATGTACAATTCTTATTATCAGGTTTCCTTTTGAACAATTTTTTCACATTTCTATTTTGATGAAGTGTTGTGATATCCAAGCGTCTTTGTGTTTATAAGAGGTGGATATTTGGAAGGGAATGGTTAAATGATACTCTGTCACAGAGAAGAGTGAAGAGAAAAGGAAGATATATACGCCTTTCTGTGTGGGGGGGTATGTGTGGGTGTGGGTGCTGCAGAGAAAAGCCAGAAAAGAGAAATCTTTCATTTTTTGCAGATGTTTGAAGAGGTCAGGCAAGCATTTGGTTTGAACCACCAAAGACTGGATGCTCATCCATTGGGCCTGGCTGTAATTCCTTATCATCTGATGTCTGAGGCTCTAAATGTTTTTTCTAGTCTCATTCCCGTTTCAAGTGCTCAGATCACAAAAAGTTTCACCATTCCTAAAAACTTCATGTTTAAAGAGAGTTATCAGCATAAAGATTGTGCATATGGTCACTTTTGAAAAATTATATCTGTTTTCATTCCTAAAGAAATCTTATGCAGGTACAAAACTGAGGTTTGTTTGTGAGACTAAAAATAGAATAGAAATTAACTCCCCATATAAAGTAAGCATGTATAAACTACAGAAATATTAGTATTGAGATGTCATATTTTATTTTATCCATACAGAAATGCTTACTAAGGTGACTATTTACTTTTTATTTTATGTAGGAAAGTAGTTCATGATTACAAAAGAAAAAATATATCTTTCAGAGAAAAACTGGGGATTCAGTCTGATCATGATGTGATATCATCAGGACTGTAAAAGATGAGGTGAAAGGACATCTAACCTCATATTCTTCCTCTGTCTTTGGCTAATGACAGCTGCCTAGGAAAAACTAATAAATACAGTGAAAAGGTACGGCAACACTTCCATGGAAAACTCTCTCTGTCTCTAAATATCAACAGATATTTAACCTGAAAAGTATTTTTATCATAAAGAACTCTCCCTTACTTTGTGTCACTCTTTTCTTTAACTGTACTAATTTCACCAGGGCCCCCTGGTGGTCTAGTGGTTAGGATGCGGCGCTCTCACCGCCGGGACCCGGGTTGGATTCCTGGTCAGGGAACTCCCCTGGGCAGATGGAGCTCGTCGGCCCTGTAAGGCCATCCATCTAAGAGAAGGTCACTCTAAACAAACCTACGTCCTGAGGACCTCGCTGCCACTGTCCGAGTTCGCTCGGCCCCGGCAGATGAACCTCAGGATTAAAGGGTGGGCTCAGTTCAGCGCACACTGTGTCTCACCTAAAAAATCCACTGCACAGGCTCGAAGGGTAATGACCTTTCCCAAATCTTCGTTCACGAAGACTGGCCATACACACACACACTAATTTCACCATATTTTTACAAAATTAAGGGGAACCTAACTGCACACAGTTCCAAGGAGATGGGGCTATCGAAGACATAAGTTGAATCTAAACTTTGAGAAATATTGTTTGAAACTTACCAGAAACAAATCCAGCTATTTGAGCTATGCCTTTACCCACTGTACTCTAAAATAAAATTTTATTTTCTTTGCTTATCACTATTTGCTTTTATTAGCTCATGCTTACCATTTTAGACAGTAGAACTACTCCCCCAATTATGCAGAATTTATTGCTTCTTTGTACTCAGTGTTTCTTTTTATAATTGCAATTATAAAGCAATACAAGACAAATGTTACTCACTTGTATTTATCTTCTGAAGTGAAATGTGCTTTTCCAGGTGTCTACGAAGCTTCACCTCTGCTCCATATTTACCAGTAGTGCCATTGTCAGCCAAAATAAAATGAGAATGCATACTGTTGAGCACTGTCAACTTGCTCATGGGATTGGACATTGTCTGGTATGGTCGGACCACCTGCATTTTAGAGACAAAGGAAAAAAATTAAATTTTCTATTAAATAGAAAAGACCCTCAGAACTAAATTAAGTACAAGATACTAGCTGACAAGATGAAATAGAAAAAAAATAAGAATTATTTGAAGTATTTCATTGAGCACTACTGTCTTCCACGTGTAAAGTAGAAAATGACCTTAACACTGTCCTTCCAGATGCGGATACTGCTTAAATGGTTTTCCATGATAATCTGTTTCAATAGCATCAATGTCTACTGTTTCCACGTAAAATCCAAATGATGGTCAGTGCTCCAAAGGTCTGTCTGACTACACACACACACTGTATACCCTGTCTGCTGCTGACTTTTAATAGTGTTGCAGTAAATTCTTATTTTGCTCTGAGTGAAATCTTTGATTCTTCCTTCACAGGTCCCACCCAGAACCGTGCCTCCAGTTTTGGCTCATTCAGAGCCACCAGCACAGAATATCCTCTACAGACACACAAATACAGGTGAATTCCACTCCTGGAGAACTGTATACTTGATATTACACCACATTTTCAATTTTCTTGGAAAAAACTATTGGCCCATTCTTAGCATTACTACAAAGGCAGTTGTTTGTGTTCACAACAGCTTTAGAAAGTTTCCATTCAATGAAGATTTTGCTACACTTCACTTGATGTGATTTCATCAGGAGAAACTCTGCTGCAGAGAAAATTGTTGTGGTGTATCCCATTCATAGCTAACAAACAAACCAAATAATAGCACTGGGCCAAATTTGGCTGTCAGATACCTTGGCAGGTCTCCATTGACATAAGTAAGACTGTACTAACATTACAAAAGAGTTGGTGTTCTGTCAAGGGATCCTGGCTGACCCTTCAAAGATTTTCTGGCAATACTGTTCCCTGCCTTGTTTGTGTATGTCTTGGTTTTTTTTGAGAGACAAAACTCCTGAAAATTTGTAAAATGAAGTAGTAGCTGAAGAAATTATGTAGTGACTTGTTAGAAAACTCAACTGGGCTATCCGTCATCTGCAAAAAATTTTCTTCACAGTTCTGCCATTGTTTATTTTTCATTTCTGGTGCTTTTAATGCACAAAATTATATACTCCAAATTTGACATAAATACTTCCAAACAGAGTACAATAACTTATTGATTTCTTCCTAAGCTTTTCTCTCTTCTTGTAGTTCTAAAGAGATTTTTAATTGAGATATAATTCTTTACAAAGAATATGTGTTAGTAATTCTTTAGCCAGAGACCTCTCTATGTGTTATTTTCACTTGAGAATGTCTGCCACACTTTGGTCAACTCTCAGATTTCCTTTGCTGTTATAAAGTCATGCAGAGGGTACTCTGTAAGCTGTTCATCCTGCAAAAGGGAGGAAACAGATCTGAGAAAACCAAGAGGACAGCTGGCCAACAGTAAGTGAGGGTACTATACTGTGAGAACAGGTGACAGTTTTGGCTCAGATTTCTTTTACACAGTTTCTTTCAGTGCCTCATTCATAACAAGTTATTCTATGAGTGTATATAACTTAACAAATATCAATATGCGGCCAGAACATGTTCATTAGCCAGCTTCTGCAGATACAGAAACCATGTATCCCATGCCACAGTCAGAAAGAGAAGGAAGGTTCTTTTTCACACATGGAAGAATCAAATAAAATCAAACTGAAACAGTGACAGATTTTTAAATCGATACCCACCCCATCTCTCAATAAATGGATGGCACACACCAGCAAGATCTGCTAGTAAAGGAATACCTTGAGTTGCCCATTCACTGTAGGATTACAAGCTTCTGTGCAGCAATTCCACTGAGAGCTTGTGGTTTTGTTCCTGAGAGCCACAGCTCAAAACTTTGTGTGATAGCCTGACCTGTAGCTCTAATGAGTTGCAGCACCAACAGCTTCACACACTGACTCATTAATGCTGCTGCAGGACATATCAGGAGGCTATGCTTTCATTCTGTGTTTAGCTACAAGGTGAATCTCATTATTAATAAATTTTATAGAAGGGAAAATGAGACTACAATTATTTTCAGTTCAACTGTTCACAATATGCATAGTTGAACAGCTGAATTTTTTTTTAACCATAAAATTTCTCAAACCACACTGCTAAGCTCTTCCTGATTAAAGGATAAGCAAAATCTTCAGGAAGGAAAGAAAATCCTAGCCTTTGAGGTTATTTCCTTGACGTCACTTGCTTTTCCACTACAGTCAGCAGATTTTCAATTTCTGACTCTTGCAGTTCCAATTCCTTTGTTCTTTTCAATCCCTTGCATTTTACAGGCAAGTGAAATGGTTAGAAAAAAACTTTGTCTTCTCATCCTCTTTCTGCATAGACAGAATCATATAATGGCTTGAGTTGGCAGTGACCTTAAAAGATCATCTAGTTCCAAAACCCCTGTCATGGTCAGGGAAATTAGACCAGATTGCTCGAAGTCCCATCCAACCTTGCATTGTGAATAGGGAATAATGTTCTCCTGTCTTCCTCTGCAGAGCTGAAAGAAGCATTTACGCTTAAGACAGTCCCTCCAAATACAGTTTAATGAATGCAACAGCAGATATGCTGGGAAGCAGCTCTCATGCTGCATGGGTTGAGGGCATTCCGCCAATAGGTGACAAGCTGGGCTAACCGCAGCAGTTGCCTTTGCACCCTGAGGTGGCAGCAAACTTGAATTAAAAGGACTGTTGTTCTGCTTAGACTCCCTGAGGGCACGACACTCAACATAGAGACAGCACTTGAAAAATTTCTCAGGGTAACTCACCATGACAACGAGCATGCAAGTGCCATGTGAACCAGTGCATGAATCTGAGCAGTCTAGGTGAAGGCAAAGAATTTGAGACAGTGTGCTCAGAGAGAGATGCATGCTTTGCCTCTCAAAAAGTAACAGCTGTTGTTCAAATCAAGCCATCTCTGCAGCCTCACTACTCTGGGGCACACTAGGCGTAAAGGTAGTTCCTGGTTTAATTTAGAGGATCCTGGAAGCACAGTGGTCCAAATGCTCAGTATATGCTACAAATAGGCCAGTCCGTATCTCTGCCCCAGGTCTCTTACTGAGGTTACTAGGAACTAAGCCCAAACAAGGGCTGACCAGACCCTGAAAGTAAAGATGTGAATGCTACAGACTTAAAAAGTGTACTCTTTTAGAAGAGAGAATGATTCTGTATGTAGGAAGAAACTTGTTTACAATTACAGTTTTCTACAACGCCCAACAAGCCACTTTCTCAGTTCTATTGGAAAATGTGAGGAAATAGGGCAACTAACTCCTTTGTGTGCTTTGTTTTTAAATTAGAATCTAATAGTGTTAAGAGGTGCAATATTTTACGCTATATTGCTTTTACAGTACTGGAGTAAGACATGTCTCTTTAGGGATCTTTAATCATCACAATACAACAAATAGCAAACAACAGTTTTATTTTCTTTAACTCAGTTTTCTTTGTGGCTCTGAGGAAGGCCCTTGAGATTCCCAAAGGCTGACTGATTTGGACAGACTGGTAAATATAATAAAACCCCTCTGCTGTGAATTCTAGATCCACACAGGCCAGGCATGGGCTGAAGCATGAGGAGAGGTGCACCTCTGCTGAGCGTGCCACGAGGCACAGGGAGGCATCAGGGAGTGGGGCATGTGCAGTGACAACAGCTCTCTGCTTCTGCCCCCCATCGGCTCTCAAAATCCCATGACTATGACAGTTTCCTGTGTCTATCTCATGCTGGAAGGGTATGTTTTGACAGCTCTTCAGTTCTGATCATAATTTAGCTAGACATACTGCATATAGGTATAAATCCACATTGATACCAGAGTTTGACAAGTCTTTTACTATTGGTTGACTTTTTTTCCCCCTCTGTAATCCTTTGTGGCCTTTATTTCTTACTTGATGATGATTCATTTTACATGCTTAGGGTACTATTTATATTTCCCCTTCTCGGTTGATTTCACTGCATTCACCTCTAATGAGCCGGTCAATATAGTACACTTTGATTTTTAAAAAGCTTTCAAAACAGCTTCCTCACCAATTTCTTCTAAAGAAACTGCATGCATTGGATAAGAGAGAAAGTGGTTTGAGGCATAAATAACTAGGGAGAGATGGGGGAAGGGAGGGAAAACAGTAAGAATGAAAAGTTAATTTTTGCAAAGACTGTTACTGAGAAGATTTAATGACTTATATGGCCTATCTCAAGCTGTGTCATATTCTGTTCAACATAGTTGTAAGGGATTTGTGGTTAATCAGTTGAAAAGCTTACAGACATTTCAGTGGATTAAAGTAGCCTGACGAGGCAATAAAATGGAAGATGAAATTCGATATCGGTAAGCATAAAGCAGTATCATTTCACGTGCATCAGAGATGAATAAAACCAGAAGTGCTTAAGCATTACATCATACTGCTGATCAATAATTTCATGAAAATATTAGGGGCCAGAATGTTCAGAGGAAAATTTTTATTTTGTCTGTCAAAGATACATTTCAAAATATTTTTGTCCTTAGTGATGACACTGTAATTATAACCCTACTGATATAATTGTGTCTACATTAATAGAAGACTTTACTCAAATTGTTATTCTTATTTTATATTAAACTTTTGTCACTTTCTGTGATAAGAGTATTAATCTTTTTTTGATTTAACCAAAAACCTTCTTTTTTAAAAAAAAAATTACCATACAACTGCTCGATTTCCTATGAAATTGGAAGGATATTTAGAAGAAAGCATTGCTTAAAGAAATCAGAAATCAGGGAATCTGTTCCAGTTAGGTGGGAATCAACTTCTTTCTTTAGCTCTTTCTGCAAAAGAAGGCTCCATATGCCCCTAAAGTGCTTGTGTCTACCTGAGAACAGAGGTAGGTAGCTTTCCAACAGGTGGAAATAAATAAGGAAGGAAAAGCAATGTTCCAAAATACAAAAATTCAAAATTTGATGTTCTTTTTTGACCTCTTCATTCTTGCAATGTTTCCAAAACTCCATGCATGGTCACTAAAGACTGCTTATTTGAAATCAATGTGTGTATTACCCATCTTTATGTTTAGCTATTTTTTCTAGTCACCTGCACTGCATCTCAGAAGAGTTCATTAGTGACTCACTGCATCTCAGAAGAGTTCATTAGTGACTCAATTACTGCTGCAAAGTCCCATCCTGTTTGTGTGGTATTAGAGTGCAAAACCTCACACTAATACGATTTCCTCTAATGGCTGTACTTTAATAGTGAATTGCAATGAACTCCAGTTGGATCATTTTCTTCATACTCATTGTAATTCCTCTGACCTAACTGATACTTGAATCTTCCTTCCCTTCCCAACTTGCTAATGGATGAGCATACAGAGATGGATGGGTTAGACTAATGCAGACCAGAAAAAAGTTCTTTATGCAGAATGGAAACTGTATCTCCTCCACTCAGAGTTAGTCACTGGTTCTCAGGTAGATTGCTTGGGAATGAACCAGAGGTGAGGGGGTTCATCTTTCTGTTAATAGTTTTAAAAGAGAAGAATGATGTGAAAGAGTAGGAGAAACACCTACCCTGCCCTTCAGAAAGTGACTGAAGTGAATTGAGGGCTGATCTTATGTATCATTTATAAGATCCTTCAAAATTGCATCAACAAAAATGTATAGAAGGGAATATATTTTAAGGAGGACAGTCTACAATTCTGAATTTACCCAATGCATTACAGTATTGTTTAAAAATAAATCAGACTTCTAGCCTTGCAATCAGTGTTTTCTTAGGCACTTTTCAGGAGTCATAAAATTCTAAGAATGAATCTTTAACATATTTTCAAGAATAGCATGTAATGAAATTTCTTTATAATTTATTTTTAAAGAACATACAGTGCATGAATTTTTATTGTTGCCATGTCAAAACCACCATCAACCATAATAGAAAACCTGTGTATATATTAATTTTTTGCTACAGACAATAATTCTAAGAGGAATCGTTAAGTGAGAGATGGAGAGGACAGGAAAAGTAACTGGAAGATTTAGATATATAGGGCTTACATCTTTGCCAATCAGATCCTCTTGATTTTCCACAATCCCCCAGGGAGCTATACCGATGGTGCAGATCTTCCCTCGAGACTTTGAGGCATGATCTTTCAGTGCATCTCCAACATGCCGAATGACTCCTGGGAAAGAAACAGCATAAAACAGAAATTCAAAATTAAGTCCTTTTTGTTCACTGTCATATGGATTTAATATAGACTTGCTTTTAGGGAATACCTATGTTTATACTTACAATTAAATAAAGCTATGAGTATATTCCTATTTATTATTATTAGAGTATTTCTTTAAATCTGTTTTATTGAATATACAAACTAAATGAAGTAATTAGAAAAAAATACACAGCTCTAGAAATAAGAATGAAGATACTGACAGTTGACTGCAGATTATTAATCTGCACTTGTGCTCACATATAGATGTGCATGCAAGCATTTGTGCATTTCTAAGCATAGAAAGAAGGACATGAACTGACTGTCCCCCTCTACCTCCATCCCCCCAAACTCTCCAAAAGTGTAGCTCATGCACAAATGGTCCCATAAAGGACGTTAGTGTGGAAACATCATTATGCTACTCAGTCACCTGAGACAGTTTCCAGCAGAGTATTAAACCATCCCTGGCAATCAGTGCGAAAATAGAAACTAGTGTAGAGAGAATGACTGCTCCCCTGCTCTCTTCCAGGTGCTCCTTGCTTGATCTAGACCAGCTTTGACAATTTCAGTGATACTTCTGTGCAAAGGAAAAGTGTCATTCCTTTTTCGTTTTAATAAAATAATTTTTTAAAATCTGACTATTAAGAACTATTTTTAGGATGTGGCTGCACTGAAGCAGACCTGTGAGTTTCTCAGTTTCTCAGTTTTCTTTTTTTTTCAGGATTTAAAGCAGAAAATCTGCCCAGAGTGCAAAAAATTTCTGCTATTTAGAATAATCAACTTTTGGCGTAACATGAATATTCAGAACAATCAGTTTAAGTAATTTACCAGTCATGTTTATAGCCAAGTATGCTATCACTGTCACATTGCTGATTCTCAGTCCAATAACAGTTTTCCAGGATTTTTCAATTATAATTTTCCTTAAGAGAAACCCAGTTTTAAAACTCATTGTCAACAAAAAAGACTGTACTAAGAAATTCTCAACTGGTACAATTTCACAAATAATTTTCACCTCCACAGTTTGAAAATGTAAACCTGGAGCAACCAACTGCTTTGCTCCAGAAATCAAAGACAGCAGTCAGAGGTAACTGATATCACAGAACTGCTTCTGATGTTACATGTTTTTTAAACATCACAAAGCCACTTGAACCACATTGTTTTGTCTAGATAATTTTTGATTACAGAAAAAACAATAACTTATTTATGCTGACTTTTCTGGTTCATTTGTATTGTTTTAGCATTTGCAACTATGATGATTTGAAAAACAGTATAAAGCAGTTGTGCATTTGCCAAATCTGTCCTTTTTTTAACAAAATTTCTGTAGTTTGATTTCCACAGTTCCTGTGGTCATCCACTGCATTAAGAGTATAACATGTACATTTTTCTACCGCACATTAAACATAAAATTTATATGTTTTTAATACAAAATTTATATCTGTCTTTGCCATACAAGAGTATCTGGCAACTAATGTTATTATCATCACAGTACAAAGACCAAAATTAACCTGACTTTGTCCCTTGTTCTTAAGAGATGTGGGGCATATTACATATATGCAAGTCTGTCTATTTATCTAAACCTCCAGAAGCTATGCCTCTTCTCTGCTTTCTTCCAACACCAGGCCTGCCAAAGTTCAGGAAGCGTTTGGACAACAGTCTCAGGCACATAGGGTGACTCTTGGGTCTGTCCTGTGCAGGGCCAGGAGTTGGTTCTTTGATTCTTGTGAGTCCCTTCCAACTTGGTGTGTTCTATGATTATATCCTATTCTTACTGCTGCAGTGATAAAACTGAATGTTGTTTTAAATTTGATGTGCTCTGGAAACTAAGAAGCCCAAGACACCTATTAGGCATTTATATTCAAATATGTAGGAGTTGATCTACAGTGCACTAAAATTAACACATGATAGAATGATTACATTGTTTTCCAGAGACACTAAGATACACTCTTTGAGATTACTGAAGTAAAAAATTATAGCTTTGTTACTGCAGCAAATGAGAATGACATAAGATTTTACAAGTACATGTCTTAGCTCAAAATTTTTGCATATATCTCTAGCAGAACTCTTTGACTTTCCCCTGAATCTCTTCTGCTTTCTGCCTCCTTCAGCGAGTGTAACTGAGAAGTCAATGCCAAACTTTTTTTGTCTGGGGACCTGTGTTTTTCAGCTTATTCCCAAAACTTACATGGGGTCTACTAGCAGACCTGGGCCAGCTGCTATCTTGGGTCATTAGGACACCTATATAGAATGTTCTTCAAAGAGAAATGGCAATGATATTGCTCTTGCTGAAAGAGTAATAGCAAAAAAATTAGGGTAAGCTCTCTACAAGAAAGGAAAAGTTTTCTGCCACATTCAAAAACTAGAATGTTTTTCCTTGTATACTTCAGATCATCTTATAAGATAAAATATAGGTCTTTTCTGGATGAAAATGTATTCTGTTTTGTGTAGTAAGAGTTTGACTTTTTTGGTTAGTAGTCCTTCCCTGCAGCTTATGGTTGATTTTTTAAAGTCTTCAATGGGCAATATACTAATATAATTGCCTCCCAGGAGGCTTTATTTTTAGTTCCACTGTGTGCTTTTCGTATTTTAGAAAACTTTTTATTCTGCTTTATACCAGCTTCCAGGCTGGTATGAACTTGGCATTTTCTTGTTTACACATAGTACAGAAATGACTAATAAAATAAAACACAGAATGGCTTCTCAATCTCATCAGTCCTACTTTTTTTCTCTGATGAGGTCTCTTAGATGCCATTGCTGTTATTTCAATGTTCCTGTTACCTGTGTTTACTCCTCCAGTGAATATCCATGCTCCAGTTGTCATAGCAGCCTTAATAAGGCCTTTTCCAAAGACTTGTTTGAGTTTTGGCTGAAGTTCAAAATTCTGAAGGCCCCCGTGCACAGAGATGAGAAGTTTGGGGAGCTCAAGTTGCCATTCTTTGGTCATCAGATGCAGAAGAAGGTCAGGTTTGGTGTCAAAAGACACACGTACATACTACAGAAACAAGGGCAGTAGCAGAGAAAAAAAAGATTGGTTATACCCACTGGTTTCCAATGCATATGATCCACCCCAATAAATCACTGAAAAAAGACAAGTTAGAAAACTAGGAATAATGGAACACTTGCAATTCATGGTCTGGATAACTTTCTTTTTTTGGGGAAATTAATTGTTTCAAAATGCTTAGCAATGCTAAGCATTTTCATATAGATGAAAAAATGGAACAAAAATGTAAGTGGTCTGCCAAAGACAACCTAGGTAGTCAGAATCACAACTGTGTATTCAATTCTACCTCATTTTCAAGTTAACCAAGTCAAACTCTCAAAAAGTAAGAAATAACAGAAACAAGGTGACTTATTCAAGCATACACAAGTTTAAACTGAACAAGACTACTAAATATGTACTTTTCAGAAGAAAGAATGCTAACTATCACTTACAGAAGAATTTTTACAGATTCATGAACTTGCCCAACAAGACACTAGACCCTAAAGTGCTCTGAAACAAATTTATGCATTTCCAGTGGTTGGCTGTTCTGTGCTACATCTGCAGCATTTTGCACCAGGGTAGATCATGCCCATCTGTGTGTGCTCAAAGATAACAACTGCCTTCAAAACTTGTATAGCACTACCATGTCACACAGATACCTGTCTCTCTCTCTGGCAAGCTTTTCTTTTGGCTCTTTCTCCTGCTCTTTCTATTGCTGATGCATGAAGGGTTTCACAGAACCCATGACAGGGCAGGTGATCCTTTTTTCATTTCTAATTACATAGCAGAAACAAGCTGCAAGAGGAAAAAATATTTCTATAGCTGCTAAGGTCTGGAAAGACGCTCTTAATAAAATAAAATAGGTTACAGAAAGCCACTCATCTATCAAATTGCTGATTGAATCACTGCCTGTAGAGCTACTTCAGTAGCCTTTCCCTTGATTGGTTGTCAGCACAGACATCAGGTGTATAATAGAGGCTCCTTTGCTTTCAATCAGAGGAATACCTAGTTCTAGCTTATTCATTGTGAAATGCCAGGTACTACAATATCCAAATATATTATGTAACCATTTTGTCCTTTTCTGATGTGTCTGATTAATATTTCTTGCCAAAGGTTTGTTCTTTTTTAGTAATATCATATGATAACAAAGTGGATTTTTTTCTAGTTGAATAAGAAATAAGGACTTGACATTTTCCAGGGGAAATTGCTAATAGACAGAGGTTTTTGCAAGAATGGGTTGTTGCACAGTGGACATATATTCTTAACATTTCTGGAAGCAAATCCTGTTTGCACAAATAGTTGGGGGAGCTGGGACACAGCCAAACTAAAAGCTGAGGAAGAACTTGGGAATACACATTTGCCCCAGTGCATCAGTAATGCTCCCCACAGCAGACAGGCAAATTCATAGTAGCTAATGGACACAGAAAATACATGTCTGACAAAAATGTACCCTCAAGTTGATATATAGATGAACTGCCTCCTCAGTAGCTCAGAAATTCATTCAATTTCCAGTGTGGGATGAAATCTGGTATGGCACCTGATACCACTGACTAGATTGAGATGTTAATAATTTTTAAGTCGGGATTTGAGAGCTCTCAGAGTTTTAACACATTGGAGGGGGTGTAAGAAGGCTAATCCTGATTCCCCTTTTTCTGTCTTTAGGGACATCTGAGGTTGCAAAGGACAACCATTCACAGACATTCATGGACACATTCACAGACATCATCCTTCATGGGGACTATATGAAAAATTATGGAGATTCTGTTTTGGAAACACTGGTACCTTACTCTGTTTTTTGGTGAAGACATTACTGGTAGTCTTAAGAAGATAATTAAGATGAATTCACACTAGCAATGGCCATACAAATATGCTGAAAATAGAGGTTATTGCATCATCTGGGATGATATTAAAATGAAGATACAAATGGCATCAGATACCATTATTCAGCTACTGATTTTTTTTGATTCCTTAGTTGTTTTTTTTTTACCCTAGAATATGTGATTTCGCTGCTCCTACCTTCTTAAGCCTATGTATTACTCTTATACAGGAAGACCTCTGAATTTCAATAAATACAAGTCTATATAGTGAATCAGAAAGTTGGAAGAAATATTTGCTTGCATTTATTTGAAATATAGACATCTTTTATCGCAAACAACAGCTTGTTCCTTATACTGAAGGCAAAACCCCTCTATATTTATGATAACTTTATGAAGAGGAAATTTAAGGAAAAATAGATCATAAAGTTTTATTCGTGTAAATTAAAATTTAAATCGTCATAGATAGGATTTATTGTTTTAGAAGTTTTTGGCAATGGTGCCAAACATTGTGATTTTTCTTCTGTGCATAGCACTCAGTGTTTATGACTGTTTTTATGACTGATTAATTTTTGCTCTTACAGACACAATTTTCAGCTTGGTATGTTTGAAATGATTTTTGGCCATCATTTAACATGTTGACTAGTTAAAAAGCAAAAGTACAGACTGACCTGACTGACATCAGCATAGAATGGTGAAACGATAAATCATCAAGTTCAAGTTGTCATGCCCTTTTGATCCCTAAACCAGCACAGTCGTAGTCATCAAGAGCGCCATTTGACGCCAGTTGTTCTTTCTATTTTTTGTCAAGTATTGTCTTAGAACATAGCTGTGCCCATCATCAGTCAAACAGCCAGAGGCTTGCAAGTTTGACTCCAGTGCCCAAGGGCAAAAGCCAAAGTTCCTGAGAGGTAGAATTACTATTCTGTTACCCAAACACAGCTGTTTCATTAAAGCACTTGGTGAATGACTGCAGATGAGAGTCTCAATGAATAAAATAAAGAGATTCAGAATTTTGGTGCATTTTTTCAGAGTAAATCTATTCAGGGAACATTTTGTGATCTGCATTCTAACACTGCTCCTGTGTTTCTCTTTGGTAAATAAGTTTCTATCACTGCAGACATATCTTCAAATTAAAGACTAGTTCCCTCAAAGTATGATCCTCACATAAAAAATAAGTTTGATGCAATTCTCACTGAATTCAAGAGAAAAACTGTCACTTAGACTAAAACCAGACTGGTTCTGTATAAATTATTTCTTCTTAACATCTTGTTCTCATCCACGTTCCACTAAATTGTTAGTGGAAGGACTCTCATTGATTTAAATGTCCTTTTAATAAATGTTTGTCTGTGTTATTTCCCTTTTTCTCCACACAGGACACCATGTTTTAAATTCTGTAAATATTTTTTAAGAATTAATTTACTGTAACCGAAAGAATGTTTGCTGCCTTTCCACGGTTTATGCACGTTACAGGATTATCTCTCTTTTTTTTTCTCTCAAAAGCCCTGACGGCTTTTAAGGTCCTTTTTATATAGTTTTGATAAAATTCAATATATTTTAAAAAAAGAAAAATACCTTTTTTATGTGGTTGATTTCCAAATATCCTTAATAAAGTTTTGAGGATCTGAATATTAAATATTCCAATGTTCATGTTCATTGGAATTCTACTGATGTTCTTTTAATGCTTCCATAAGAAAGGTTAAGGAGATAACACTGAAGTAAACTTTGGTTTTTCGCAGCTGCAAACATATTTAAGCATTTTACTGTGCATATTAAATGTATTATTGGAATGCATTCAATGAGAATGAATGTATTTAACTCACCAAAGCTTTTCAAACAGCCATCTTCCATCTAACCTTGAAAACACATGATCAAAGAAATTTTAGTTCTGTAAATAGCAATCCTTTAAAGAAGTTGTTAGGAAATCCAGGACCACCAATTAATGAAAGAATGTTAAAGTGTTTTGTGTATGTGTGTGTAAAGGCAGATAGTATATTAAAAAAATGGGTTTAGTTTGGTCACAAGTACAGTGCAAAATGCATCACAGCAATATTGTCTTAACTGGTCCACTGATGAATAGAATACATTTATAAATTGTTTGGAATATTGCTCATAATAGGAATGGAATCACTCACATTAGTTTGATAATTGCTTTCTGACTTAGTGTTATAAATCGCTAGTATATAGTTAGACAAACTCATACATATTTCTTAAACTAGTAAGAGCCAACTTATATAAAGAAGGTCAGCTTTTATTAATTTTCCTGTATTTTTATTAATCAACTGATTTATTTGTAAAAGGTATTAATAAAGTTAATGTATATCCATATCTCTCTCAGATCTTTTTACAGTGGTAATCTGCTGTAAAAACAATGTAAATGTTACCAAGCAAAACTGCTAATTGTGTTGCCTACATATTAATGGGGTCAGTCACTTGTAGAAAATATGAGAGTGACAGAGGTCTAAATACCACAGACTTGTTGTAGGATTATCTGTGATCACATGAAGACTGAAGAAAAGGCCCTTTTAGTAACCGATCTTGTTAACCAACCTTACCTAATCTCAGCTATGTGTTTCTATATAATCTGCTGCACCCTGAGCTATTCACATTATTGATTTAAGGAAGTTAGTGCAGCTGCACTGAAGACACTTTAACAACTCAATGGCATTAGCAAAATTCATGCCATTTGGAAATTTTTGTTCTACGTGGCTGTGGATTTGAAATTAATGGCCCAGTCAGTTTTATTGACAATATGGAAACCTATATCTTTTCTATTTTGTTCCAAATACATGTATTCTATTATAATTTAAGTGCAATTTTCATTTCCATAGCAGAAGATCCCATTGTTAGTTGTCTTGTGACAAGTGATACAATATTATATCATGAAAAGTACAATTATACTTATTATATATTTTGTACTAAAATCTAATTCTCTTAGTTCAAATGGCAAAAATAATTATCTGTCAGTCTTACATGCAATAATATTTTCCATTAATTAATTGGTTTCCCAATTATAAATCTGAGGTTATGGTTTTCATTAATAAACCCCACCTAATTCCTCATAGTCTGATTCAGAAAAAATTAGCAGTTTTCCCGTTAGCACAGACCAAGATAATACTCCTTAGTTCTGTGTTTTCCTTGCTTAATAATTTTCATGTGTGGGCATCCATATAATCAAATAAAATAGGGAATAGGTGCAAAATTCTTCCTCTGAGGCTTTCCTTGATTTTGGTCAGCTTGCCAAATCTTCCTGCTTTGTAAGGTTATTTTATTAGCCAATAGGCACAATATTAACCTACCATGATTGTCAGCAAAATTCAGTTCCCATGCCATAGTTTTATTTGGTAGCCAGTACCTTGAAAATAACTAATATAACATATTTTTCGAAAGGAATAAATATCTGCCTATAATATTTTCTCCCTTTTTCTCTCTTCCCCTACTCATGTTAGTCAGCTGCTCTGCATTTGGGTTTGAGAATGTTTTCCCTGAACGAGAAGGTTTCCAAGGACTATTATGTACTTATTCCTTTTTTCTAACCCTTATTTTTCAATATAATTGCTCCTTCCCCCCTCCTCTGCTGGCAAAAGTGGTTGGCTGCTTCTATTGAGCAAACTCTCGGCTTCCATAGAAAGCTTCTGATTTGGTAAGTTTTACTTATTATGGGAAAGACTTCAGAGCCAGTAAATTCAGAGACAGAAGTTTAATTACCTCTGTTAATAAAACTGCAACAACAACTTAGGCAACTCTTTGACCACAGTGTACCCTAAAATAATATTTGGGGCTGGAAATAAGAGCATAAGGACACCTTCATATTGTTTTCAGTGGTAAACACAGCAAACTATAACAAAGCTCTTTAATTTGTTCATTTAAAAAAGGTACAATTAATGGATATGCAAGCCTCCTTATTTGTGTTTTGGTCCTATGAAAGATACTTTTTTCATTGTTGGTAACCAAGCATGACACCCATTCAAGGGATATTTATCAAATTGTTTAATTTGAAGCATTTTTCCCACTAGTTAGATGATTGAACTTCTGGAGCTCTTACAGGTGTTTTTAGTTCATGAAGAATTTGGTGTTTCCTATGTTTTTGGTGGGGTTTAATGACTATGAATAGATGGTAAATGCAACTATCTTCCTGATTCTAGTACTGTCAATATAAAGCTGGATTTTTTCCAGCATTAAATGTTTGTAGTCTTTTCTAAGTTTTAATTTGTTATTTAGGTCTCTCATAGTTTAAGTCCTTTTTTTCCCTCTTTTTTTCTTTTTTTTTTCTTTCTTTTTCCCCACTAAATTCCTCATGGTTTCATTCCTGGCTGCACTCTGTGGTGAAGTTTTTCTTTCTTTTGTACTGAATTCCAATTTTACCTCCACAGTTTCACTTCAATTGTTTTCTTTTGAGCACAGAGTATATACCTTGAAGCATCTCCTGTCTCTTCTGACACTATGCCAGGACATCAAAATCCCAGCAAAGACCAGAAATCCTCTAGAGAAATTCGTAGCAACAGCTTCCCTAAAAGCTTCATCATTTCTTGGCTGTCTAAGACTACTTTTGTCTTGGCAGGGCTGTTTGTTGTTTTATAGCAATCTTCAAGGACATCACTGAAAAAGCTCTATTGATTATCTTTCTCATAAGCAGTGATTTAATGCAAAGTATCCATATACGGTTAATAACATTCATTATTACTGTATCTCTGAATCTTTCTCAGCTTGGATTAAAAGCTTTTTGGTTTTTTTCCACTGTTTTTGAAGATACAAACAGCACAGTCTGGTTTATTTCAGCGCTGAAGGAGTTGACAATTTATTCACACTAACCAAATGTTATTTACTAATCAGAGTCTCTCTAGAAATGGCCTTGCAGATTTTTAGGTGATTGGTTATCAACTGAACATATGGTGTCTGCGGTACTCTCAGAGAGATTACTTAATTTTCTATTTCTTGGTGCAGTAGTGCTTTTTGGTTTCTATCAAAAGAAGCCATCCATCTGCATAAACAGTACCATCCACTCAAGTAATCATTCCGATTCCAGCACTTCTGTCAACATCTGAGGAAAATATTTGTCTCTTGCTAGCATAGTACCTGAGATTTTCATTGTCTCTAATCTCTGTCCCTTAAAACAGATCTGAGACACCTTGTGGGAAGAATTCATGTGCAGGAGACAGTATTGGGTTGCTGGGCAGATTATTCTGAGAGCACTCAGGAGCTCTGCTTCTGCCCTCAGTGCTGCCCAAAGCAGTGTCTTGGCCATGATGTGCTAGGTAGTCATCTTTCATTCCCAAACTCCCAGGTTCAGTAGTTTAAATAGAGTCAGAGGAATTCTTCCTTTCACGGAAGGGTTCCTCATAGGAAAAATACATACACGGGTTAGTGTGTGTGCTGGAAACATCTCTTCAAATTAGTGGAGCAATGCCTTCAGATTAATATACTTTGGTATCTCTCCATAGGTAAGGAGTAACTCCTTGCTCAAGGAAGTTTGTGGAAGAATAGGTATTTCCCAATTCCTAGATTAGACACTTGATGGGACATCTTATTTCACTGAAATATGAACCAATGAGTCTAACTGGTCTATCCTCTGATACATGCCTGGAGGAATACTAAAAGGAATTAGGTATATTTTTCAGCTTTGCAGACACAGCCAGCAATTATAGTTGAACTCTAAAATTATTCAGAAAAAGAGGGATGACTAGCCATTGGAAGAAAATCAAGGTAGCAACACATTAATTTGTCTTCATTCTTCATAAAGGTAGCCCCTCTTACACTGTAGTCCAGCTTTTACAGTTAATTTTGTTCGCCCACTCTTTGGCACATGACACATAAAAACATACACTACGGTCCCACACACAATAATACTTTAACATGAAGCTAAGAAAGAACGCTGTTCCTTCTTTGTGAATGCCTATCTTTAGCTAGCAGCATTATTTATCTAAGAGAAAAACATGGTTACCATGGCTTTATTGGAGTGGCCTCCTCCTTGGAACTCAATGGTTCCAAAAGCGTCCGTCGGGCTGAGCTGCGTGTGCTTGCTGATGGACCACTTCTCCGACTGGATGTCATTGCGAGTGAGCCTGGTTTCATTTTTCTCATTCTGAGTAACAGAGGCGCTTGGAGGCTGTCCAATATGTTGACCTGTTAGACGCCCACAGCAACACCTATGACATTAAACAAACAGAAAACTTGAGTCACGTGCATGTATAAACTGAACAGGAAAACAAACTTCAAAGAAAATCCAACCCCTTTTCAACTCCGTTTTCCTGCTCTCTAAAGGCTTTGTTGTATGGAAGTAATATAGTATGTATATTATCTTTGCTTTCTATGGTCTTTTTTACTTTGAGCTCTCCTGTATTTCAATAAAACCATGCTTTGTCCTAAATATGTACAAAATAAAGAACATTTTCTGTTGTCTTCAGATGACATCAGGACAAATAATCAGCTTTTTTTTTTCATGGACTAGCACATATTTTAAATTGCTAGTTTACTGCATTTATTTTCTTTTGACAGTATTGTGTCACACATCCAATTTAGGTAAACATTCAATGCACTGAATATTGAACTAAGAAGATAAGGAAATTTAACACAGATGCTGATCCACCTTTGATTTATCTGTTGTTTTTTTTTATTTTTATGAAATAAGTTTTGAAATGTAAACAAATAATGCCTATAGGAATCCATCACTCC
Organism: Manacus vitellinus; assembly: GCF_001715985.3. Lineage (NCBI taxonomy): Eukaryota > Metazoa > Chordata > Aves > Passeriformes > Pipridae > Manacus > Manacus vitellinus. The sequence goes on along the minus strand of NW_021940917.1, from coordinate 2,607,442 downwards.
ATCTGTAATTCAACCACCTTCTGAACAAATAAGTTTACAAAATATTTATATCCATATATATTTTATGCATATATATAGAGAGAGAGACTTTTTTTCAATCAACTTTCATTTTTCATACAAGTACCATGCAATTACCTATGGGGGTCTTTGGTGCTGGGTATGATATGAACACATTCTCTCTTGTAAAATGCTCTTTCTATCCATGATTTCTGTGCCTAAAAAAGAGAAAGGAAATGCCATGAGATCTGTTTGCTTATTAAACACAAATTATAATACAACTGAAGAGAAACTCCAAAGAAAAAAACTTTACTGACTTTGCAGACACACAATGCACATTTTGCTCAGAGCAAACATTTTCCATTAGAATATGACTTCCTTCTAGAACTGAGCACCCAACACAAGCCCTTAAGGTTGTTTTCATATTCACTAGCCAGGTGACTTTGATCCTGTCACCTATATTCTCATAGCAGGAATCACTGGAGAAGAATTAAACTGTAAAGCTTTCTTCATGGCAGAGAAAAAAATACACCTATTCATTGAAAAAGCTTTAAAAAGTCTATTTCCATTTTAGTAATACAATTAAGTCATCTCTAATTAAAAAAAAACCAAACAATTTTTTTACACAAGTACTGAGAGTGCTGTTTAAGATAGAGGTTTACATAGTTTCCTATGTGAACATCTTAATAAGAAAAGAAAAAAAAGAGGAAGTTCTCTTTCTGAAACAAGACAAAAAAACTTTGATGCATTGACTCAGATGAGGTGGCTGAGGTAATCTCTGAAACAGTTCAGTGAAGCTATGCCTGTTCATAACACTTTCCCCTCATATTCATAGAAAAGCAAGAAATTTCCCTCAGCATATTCTTACTTTTCAAATACACAACAAACCTTTTAGAAAAAGGAAGATAGATGGGTAGGAAAGAAGAAAAACCCAAACCTCAAACACAAAACCACAAAGGAGAGACTTTCAGAGTTTTGAAATAATTTTAATTATCTAGGAAGTCTTTGCTCCATATCAGTTCTAGCAAGCTCTCTAAAACATTCAACCAGATAGAATTCAATTATTTCATTTAATAAGGAGATGAGTTAAAACTTTCCTTTAAAAATCATTTCAAACAGACATACTTTATAAAATCTATTTAAATAATAAAATTCCCTACTTTACTGCACAGGATAAACAAAACTATGAACTATGACAAAATTATCTGAGAATTAAGTAATGCAAAATGAACTTTGGAGAATTTAAAGGAAATATGAGTATCCTGCCTCTATGAAAAGAGAACATATGGAATTGCCTGTGTAATGTAACCTAACTAATTAATCTTACCTTTTACCGTGGAAAGTTAGATGGTAACCTATGTATGTATTACTTTTACTAACTAATGTTACCTCACAGCCTAGTGTTACTTTTTTCTCAACTAAATCTCTATCCTGTTTTCCATGTTTTCAGTGAATATCACTAGCACAAGCTATAAAGTACCATAATAAGAATTTCTTGCTACATTCATTACTTATCAGTCCCAGTACATAAAAAGTTATTCTTTTGCCTTTCACACAGAAGATAATTCCTTGTTGGATCTAGTGGTCACTGATGTTACTTGGCAATATTTCATCTTTCTTCTCCTTGCATTTTTATTTGAAAAGTCTGCTAGACTTCAAATTTTGAAATAGGAGACTTCTACAGTCAGAAAAAATAAGAGTCAATTAAAATCATTAAATAAAACTGTATTTGACTGATCTTCCTTACTGTAGCAAACAAAAAGTTAATATATTATAGAACGTTGGCAAGGTTTGTTTTGTTTAAGCAAAGGCCAGTTAAACAGAAATTCTGAAGAAGCTAACACAGTTTTACTTTACACTGAAGAGATTACCTTAAAGTTGTAATTTATTATAACTTCTAAATATCCTTTATTAAATACTTATATTTTTCATAATTTTCTGCAAATAATTTACCTTGGTGAATTTCCTGACTACATAGACCTAGTGTCTTTTTTAAAGATGGTCACTAGCCAAATTTCTCTCAAGATGCAATACAAAAAGATGCCATAACAGGTACTTTACTGAAAATTTTTTCTTTAGGTATAGAAGTAAGCTTTCAAAAACCAATAAAGTGACATTTTTCCTACTCTTTCTCATACAGTCTTTGCAAGCAGAAAAGAAACATAGCTATGTTAAATATAACAATAATAATAATAATAATAATAATAATAATAATAATAATATGCATTTGAATTTTCATCAAAGGTAATATTGCACAAATAGTCTGATTTAAAAAACTCCTTTATTCTCATCACGAAAAAAAACTTTCCAGCTTTTAGATCTCAAACAATATACTATCCTACCCAACAGAGTCATGATGCCAAAATACATGATTTACTAATTTCGTATTTCCTCGTCCTTCCAAATTTAAAAGAAAGCATCTGGCTTCACTGTCTCATACCAGTTATCTTTCCATGACAGATATAACTTGCAATGAAGTACAAAGTTCAGATTATGTTACTTGCCGTAGAGTCTCCACAATAGAATAACTTTGGTAAATAAACACATTCATCACTAAACTGTCTGCACTAAACTCTTATTAACAATCTGAAATAATAAAGTAATAAAAACTTCAGAAAATTACAGCAAAGAATATTCAAAACTAGTAGAGCAAGAAGCTTATCTTCTCTTTCTCTTATTTCACAAATACTCCTTTAGTAGTAATTCATAAACCAATTTAAAGTCCACAGGAAATTCATAAAGTGCATGCCATACTTGAATTTAGATTATTCATAGCTCAGCTCCCTAGGTAAGTCTCTCTCTTTATTAACCTAGCCGTAAAATCCCACCAAGAACACTTTTTTTCTCCCTCTTCTTTACCTGAGCATCAAACTTGGTGTTTAAGCCTGTCCTGGAGGAAAATCTGCTTTCCACGTTTCGCCACTGCTGGTCATTGCTAATAACACATTTGCGACCGCTGAACAAGGCTCTTGCTCTGCCCCCAGCACAGAGATGTGAGAGCCAGCAAAGCCCTTGCACCCATTAGCCGCTTGGAATGTGCTGCTGTGGGATTAGCCTTGTTAAGGGTTCAGTGGGCACTGACCCGTGGCCCCACAGCACTGCTTGGTTTGAACATCTAATCTGACGCCTAAAGAAAAACAAATCCCTTGAGAGCTTGGATTTAGCTGGCACAAGCCTTGATGGGCTTTTTTTCCCTCTCTTTTTTCCCCCTGAGAACACGAGCTGGTGAAAGTGTGATAAGATGCTCTGAGTTCTTAAATTCGACCCAGGAAAACCAATCCTTCAAAAGAAACACTGTAATATACTAGAAAGAACCTGAGAACACAGGGGAAACTTAATCTCCAAAGAACAAAAACAGTGTGTTTATTGGGCAACTGTGAGAAATCTATACACAGTTGAAACATATTGCAAATAATCAAGGATGGCATTTTTCCAAAGAAACTGGGTTTTGTCACTGTTTCTCACCACAATTGCTGCACTGTAGTGCATGTAACTTTTCAGAAAGTCAAAACCACAACCCTTTATCTTTCAGAGACAAGCAATTGCATTGTTTTCAGCATAGTTAAAAGTTGTTAACTTAAACAAAAACTTGACTCTTTACAAATTTGGGGACTACTTCTTTACTGTACCCTCTTGATATTAACACTGATGAACAACCATTTCATATGAAAAATGCTTAGATTTTTGGGGGTTTTCTTTAGTACCTAGCAATTATATGTGTTTAGCTACTAACTTCAAGAGTTTTCCAAATATAAAATATTTTGACTCTTCCACCTCCCCCTCCAAGTTTGGATTAGTTCCTCTCTACTCCTACATAGGCCTACACCCCCTCCTTTCTGTATCAATAAGGGTGCATCTAATGCATGGAAAATATTCCTTCTACCCTTGGACAAACACACAACTACTAAACTATTCAGGACATATATTAGCTCTGATCAGCCCAAGATGGTCAAAGCTGAGAATATGCATCAACTTTTAAACTTCTTATACCATCACACAGATGTGTTGAGAAGCTTCTGCTAGGCTGGCAGAATCCATGAGATTGTTTTTTCCTTTTGGTTCTCTAAGGTTTTTTGTGTAATATACATGCATGTATTTTGTAAATATTAATGTATACATATGGGTGTATAAATGTCTTCCTCTGTGTATAAATAAAAATATTTATACATATATATACATTCTATTGTAGCAAAGCTATGACCTGGGAAGTTTCTGTACCAGAAACCATGTGCATATCTTGTAAGTTCTCTTAAACACAGGATCAGACCAGGATCTGTGGAGAACAAAAAAGGTAAAACTGCAACCAAGAAAGCAGCTAGTAAACAGTTCATTGAGGTAAAGAATATGACTGGGGAGTCAGTAGGTAAAGACAGCTTGCATTTTAACACTGGAGAATTTGGTTTGGTTGAGAGGGTGGAGAAAGAGTGAAGTGATGAAAGGAAAAGTTCTCATGACTGAGATGACTGAGTAAAAATCGTAATTGAAGTGAACCTTCAGTACTTGACAAGATTCTAGGGACCGATCCTGGATTCAGGTTTCAGCTTGCAAAGTAACCTGAGGCAGAAGCTACATCTTTGGCTCAAAAGATATAATGGTTATGTTCATTTGCATGCATCACCCAATGGCACAAGGATGTTTTATAGAGACTTAAGTAGAGTTGGCATATACAACTGGTGTCACAGGTAATTACTAATGTCTTTGCCACAGCTAATTTAAAGAAACATTAATCTATGACTTTCTCTGGCAATGAAAGTACCAGTGCCATAGATATTCCTATATTTTAAGGAGTAATAAAGAAATAGCCAATACACAAAGATAGATGTGTTTTTTAATATAGTACAACAGCAAAATAGTGTTTTGAGTGGTCAATGCTGCCCATTTGATGCTACAAATGTACACAGTCTTTACATTTTCAACCCAGCTCAGTGTTAATGAAACAAAGACTTAAAAGCAGTTAGCAATGAGCCCAGTACTGGCTCCTCATAGAAGACGAGGGCAAATATTAAAAACTAATCAAGAACAGAAATTTTCTGAAAGACAAAATCTGGCAGATTTTACCATGTTATGTAGCTGAGATGCTTAACTCTGACCTCTGAAATAGCATTACTTCGAAAATAGCACTAAGATTTACAATTTTATAAAAACTAGTTATGTCAGTCACAGAACACAACCAGTGGCAGTTCTAACCCTCTGTTTTCCTACTTTGTTTATTTCCAACAAGTAACCAGGTTCTAAGACAGGTATTACTGGTGCAAGAGAGGTGTTGCTAAAAGCCTGTCTCTACCTCGCAATGGAGCAGAGCAGCTGGACAGGCAACAGAGTAATACTGAAGCAAATTACAGATGGGATTTGCAGGAGCATATGGTGATGGAATTGCATCAGTGCTATTGCAAGCTGAAGTGATTAGTGTTCCTTAACCAAATGGGCACTTGTACAAATTCCACTGGCTCTGAGTACATGTAAACTTCTGTACCTATATTAGTACGAAGGAAAGCAATACTTCAGTATAACCTTATTACAAGATGTGCTCAGGCTGAATTTCTAATCCTCTTTTTCAACACTGTCCAATTACAAGCATTATAAATATTTTATGTCTTTCTTGAAGCATTAGGAATTTACCTCTCTGGACATTTAGTTAGGGATCATTAGAGTGTCCCAAAATGTTTCATTTTCTAACAGACATTTATTAGTCTAACAGACTAGCAACTTAGAGGCTGGTAATCAGGCCTTTATCCATTAGAGCTGCACTTACGTGTTTTATTCTTTTTCAAACAGATTTCCCAAGCTCTTTATCATCAGATTTGTTACAAAAACTATGCTGAATTGTCTTGAAAATCAAGTTGTATGCGGTACAGAACAGAACGACATAGAATGCAGGCATTTATTATTACAGTATGTTACAGAATTTATCTGTTAGCATTGTTTACCAGATTTAATTTTTATACTATACTTAGAAGAAATTAAGTAATTTAAAAACAATCAGGAGCTTTTCACTCAATAGTTTAAGATTTTAGTAATTATATCTGATATTTTTCTTACTGCAAGGACACAGAAGTGAAAATATTATTTCTCTGTTAATGTTACTCTGAAAATGTTTATTTAAGCTTTATATATTTTCAAGCTAATATACAGACCAAGCATACGTCCTTATTAGCCATGCTATTGATAAGTTAACTGGAAAGCTTAACGGAGGTTTTAAATAGAACTAGGGAGAATGATTAGAAAATTGACAAAAATATTCAGGTTCCTACAGGCCTCCTCAAGATCATTAGAAGTGCAAGGGAAAAATTCTAAAGAAAATGAAATTAAAATGAAAGATGTATTGTAAAGAACACTTTCAAAAAGTGTTCGCTTCTTATGGTCACTAGCATATGAAAGGAAGAATTAAGCCTATTGACTTCATTCATAAGGTATCTTTGTATACATGTTTATTATTTCACTGGATCTGCTGTGGGTTTAAAATTGTTTAAATAAGTAAATAAACCTTTTCTAGCATGAAGGCTCTACTTGATTAGATGATGGGTTCATCCAGACCACAATGAGGTCTCTACAAGTGCCATAAACAGGTGCTAAAAAAAAGGGGAAAACATGTCAAACGTACATAATGCTTCTCCCTAAGAGTTTCTCAGCTAACAGCTATTATCTGCTCATGGTTTTCCTGCATCATTGTGATTTCCACATGTTCTGCAACCCTTTATGGGCTTTCTTCTACAGACTTGCCAGCTGATTTCTTGCAAATTTTCAGCATCCTTAATATCCTTGTTCCTGCTGCAGAGGGAATCAGTTCCTTCTGTTTGTTTTGAATGTGACTCCTCATACTTTCCCATGCTGTTTACTGCTGAGAGAGGCAGTGAACAGTCAATTCCCATCCATTCTCTTCATACCGGTTTTCAAGGTTTTGAAAATGTGTTTTGAAGTAGTTTTTTTTTCCTCAGATTAACCATTTATCAAGTATTTCCTCACACAGAAACCATTTGTTACTTTTTATCATCCATGCCTTGCCTTCTGGGAAGAATCAGAACTGTGCTACAAGGGAGAACTGCAGATTGGTGTTGTGGCAGGTGGACATTCACCAATTTGGTATCTAACTTTTGCCTAATAATTCCAATAAAAGATTGATTTGGTTTTCTTGACCACCACTACCGAGCACCTTCACAGAGATATCTAGCTTAACCCCAATATTTCCCTTCGTGTAGCAAAGAATTAAAAATATTAATGGTAAAGAACTGGTATAAAAATCAAGCTGTTTAAATCACAGTCTAGCAGAACAGCAATAAACCTATACGATGTTCTAGTTTATGAAAAATGCAGCCTAAAAAATCATAATGAAAAATGATATCTCAGAAGTCTATAGCTGCACATATGTAACTAAAAAGCATAATACACAGGAAATATTTTTCTGCCAGTCAGTGCTGGCAGATTATTTATCTTTTAAAATACTAAATTTGGGGTTGGATTCTGAAAATTATAACATTATTCCTAACTCCTCAAACTAAGGAAACAAAATAACCTTCACATTAAGCAAGATCTCACTACTATCTTAATAGAAATCATGAGATTAAAATGCACACGTAGGAGTTTTGCACTGCATCTAATTCTGGTCTGAAGTATTTGATTTCTAAACTATTCATTCTACCCCATAAATATATGACAGCTATAACGTTATCTGTTCCTTCATTAGATTGAGATGGTTTTGTTAGCCACTGTGTGGGTGTTGAGCTGATAAAGGAATTAAAATTAAATGGTACATAATTGTATGAAAGGATCTGAAGGAATGAGGATTCTAGATATTCCCCAAGCCTAAACATTCAAATGGACCAGTTTTATGCCACTGTTCACATTTCGTCTCATCTAACAACCCTGCAGTTATGCACAATCAATTGTGACCTTTGATTTCAGTGATATGCTGAACTGAAAACAAATATACTACTTTAGCTAGCTCTTAATAACACAGGCAAAAATTTAACAAAAGATGCCAGTGGCATACCACATACTACTACAAAACTGAGCAGAATCCTAGCAAGCCTTCACAGAGCTAAGGAAAGCATTTCTCAGCACATTATAAAAATGGATATTTTGACTCACAGTTGCCTTTCACCAAACATGAGAGTGAATCAGGGAAGTGAAGACAAGCTTATAGGCTTGAGAGTTTACATGCAAGTCACAGCTATTACTCTGTTGGTACAAAGTGGGAGTGGAAAAGCATTCAGACATATGATACCTTACAAGAAGTACTTTCTTTTCAATTTTGTTGCTTGTTCCTGCTTATGTCTGATCAGAACAAAAAGAGCAGACAGCCTGCCAGGAAGAAGGTGGAAGCATCACTGAGGTGAGCAGGGGAAGAGAGAGCAGCCCTTTGGCCTCTGCAATGACTCCTGCAGCCAGGAGTACAGCAGCTCTTTTCCTCAAAACCCTGCTTTGGAAGGCTTGGATCTTTCCACACAACTGCATCAACAACTAATCCTCTCCCAGTGCAGACCTTTCTTCTCTGCCTTGTCTGAGACAATGTGAAGGAAAATACCAGAAGAAGTCCTATGCTGCCTGATAGATCTTCTTCCATGCAACCCTTAGCAGTCTTCATTTTGGGGAGGGCTAGAGCAGAAAGCAGAAAAATATTTTATGCCTTAAAAACATCCCATGGACAGCTGCTTTAGCAAAGACATAGCAAATCTCTTATAAACCTGGTTTTGAGAAAGGAAACTTTCTCCCTGCAGTAAGTTACCTTCATTTTAGAAACACTCCCATGAGGTTTGGCATTATAATATTTTATTTCCTAGGGATTTTGGTGTTATAATATTTTGGAATTATTATAATCCAGGCTTATCTGTATAGTTAGCATTTTCCCCCTCTGTTAAGTACCCAGAGATTGCTGACATTTGATTTTCCTGAAAAATAACATCCAAGTTTCAAATGTCCACCTAATGTAATGTTTCAGCTCAGGAATAAATAAATAAATAAATAAAAAGAAAAACACAACTAAAGTATAATCCAATTATTAAATTCCTGACTTAGTCAGGAGTAATGATAATCATAGTAATCATAGTAATATGATAATAAAAATCTTTCTTTTTCTTATAAAAATATAGTTCTGTTGTATTATCTACAGCATATCTGCATAACTGTGAGTAATGAAGTTCAAAATATCTGGAGAATATGAACATTTCTGAAGCCATTCAGGTGAATGATCAATTTGAAGCACTGTCAGATAAAGCCTGATTCAGCTATTGTGAACAGAAACTGTTTCTATGCACTTTGCTTATGCTTTAAACGTACAATGCTGTCATGGAGGAAGCATGTGCAATTGTGTAACAATGCAAGCAGCATATTTAAAAGGTCACAATCCAGCAAATACGAAATACTTTGACAGACCCTCATAGAACTACAAAGATTTCATACCTCTGTTTTCAGGTATGTTTCTCCACCAAAAGTTTATAGCATTATATAAGTCAATATTTTTTAAAATAAAGTTTTAGATTAAATATTATTTCCTGACCTACATTGTTACATCAGTGTAAAAATCCCTCATGCAAAAGCTAGCAGCCTATTTATAGTTTTCTGATGTCATTTAGCTCATAAGAATTCTATGTCATGCACATATCTCCTAGGGTCAAGAGACAAGAAATTACCTTTTATTTTATATCAAAGAATTTTCTTTAACTTTCTAGTTAGAATCACAACTACACATGAGAACTTGCAGGCCTTTGTCTACTACACTACTATATTGTTCATCCAGGTTGTGTGCTCCAGTGTTGGTCACTGCTCCTTTACTTCCCTGAGCAATGCAACTTTGCTTTTTTCTTCCCTTTGTCAACAATCTATACTGATTCAACTTCAACTGAAAACCAAAGATCACTGTGATTGGTGTTATCAACTCTTCTCCCTTTCAGAAAAAAGTAGTCAGATCATTTGATCTGAGAGCCCTATAGCACTCTGAAAACAGGAAAATTTCAGAGAGATAAAATTAAAAAGTACATAAATCTATCACTTACATTTTGAGCCCAATTTTAGATAAGTGCTAGATGCAAGGTATTTTTTGCCATATAGCTCCATGTGTACAATAATTATTTGTTGTTTTCCCTGTGGACTGTGAAATTTCACAGGTTGTTCCTCAACATGCATTTCCTTCATTGGCAAAGGAAGTAAAATCTTATTGGTTATATTCAATGCAACAGTTATTCCAAATGCTCTCTGACTCAAGTACAACTGACTGTAAAAGCACACCAATTTTTCTAAGACGCATGTAATGAAAGCTTTACCACGTTTTTTATTTTTGCACACGTAAATCCATTATTCTTGTTTTCTCCCAATGTTTAGTCCTAACTATGTGGCTTAAGTAAAAGTAAACACATAATATTTTTTAATAAAAAAGCAACAATCACCAAATAAGATCTCATAAAGGTTCATGACTTTTCTTCAGGGTCAAATTAGAAGGAAAAGAATAGCTTTGAGGCAGAAATTCTTATTCAATCACAGACTAAGAAAAGAAGATCACAGGAAATATAAGTTACATAGGTATTTCTCATGTTTCTTGCTTGATCTTAACAGAGGGTCTTACTTTAATAGGAATGTTGAAAAAAATAAGCTAGTATCTCAGTCTCAGTAAGTTTGAAACTTGGTTAAATCTGTTGAATCCCTTAAGGAAAAGACAGGATTTTAGTTTTAAATTCTTGTGTAAGAAATAACTTCGAAGGTGACCTATATAAAAATTTAATCATATTAACCACATTGTGTTTCAACACATAATTATGACTTACATTATAGATAATAGCAAATATTTCATTGGATTTTCCATCATATTTTAATTTATGGAATTACCTTTCCTTGATGCTTTACTGAAAGCTTTTCAGCCTGTTCTGGCTTTGAGTTAACAAGACTATTAAGCAGTCCTACAGTTTCATTTCTAATCCTTAAATTAATATTAGGATTACAGTTTTGTGGTGAACCTGGGTGGGCCTCGTTAAATCCCAAATCCTGCAAATTCTTGCTTGTGGACAACACAAACAAGTTTTATGACTTCGGAAAATTTGAAGGACAGGAGCCTAGCAATGAGGAAAACAATGCTTTCACATTGCTGGACTTCCTTGTACTTTTAAGCACAACAGCTAATTCCTTTGTACTAGTTTCATGTACCAGCTGCCATCATACTTCTTTCACATGCAATATTCCTTACACGCAATAACTCTTGGAACTGTAAATGTACATGTGTAAGCATAAAACACAATTACGGTTCAGGACCCCGTTACATCAAACAAGAAGCAAACAGCAAGCAAGAATACACTAGTTCAAGCCTTGGAAAAAGATTCTGACTCATGGGCAAAAAGTTGTAAACTTTCATCACTCCACAATCTCACTCTCTGGGATTGAGCCCCATTTCTCTTGCACAAAATCTGAAATTAATAGTTGTGGATGATATCCACCTGCAGAGGATTAAGATTACTTTTGCACCATCACAGGAAACAGCCTGGAAAGCCATGTCTGTGAAAGCATTTGAACATGAAGATGGGAAGAAGAGAACCGTCTCTACTTTTTGGTAGATTTTATGTTCTGTTTTTTCCTTTAGTATCTAGTAAAATATTTTCATATGAATAGACATGCTTTGTGGAACAACATTGTATGAACAACATTGAAATATCTTCTACAGGCTAGTCAGTCCTTCTTCTTTCTCTCTCATAAGAGTTAACTGACTTCCTTAAACCACTCTTGATTTCAGTTTCAGATTATAGGCCCATGAAAATAAGTGTTGCTATGAGTCAGCTGGTCAGTCTGGGTAGTCCTAGCTGACTCTTCTTTCTTGGAAAGGTATACAAGAGAAAGGGAAGCACAATTTTCACCCTGTCACCCCATGAAGGTTGGTGGGTGGGGTTGGTGACACTGAAAGGCCAGAGAGGAGTGCCAAAATTGTCAGTCTGCTCATCCAACGATAACAACATTGGAATTTGAATCCCTAGACAAAGTGATTGATGTGAAATCTTCTAACAGGCAATTCAATTGGTTTTTGGGGGGTTGTTTTGTTGTGATTTTTTTTTTCCACTTTTACCTTCTGTGAGACTTGCTCTAGGATTTGAAATGTCAGAAATCAGAACACAAGCATATCTGAAGACCCTTATTCTTTGAGCTGGAAATACTTTGGAAAGCATGGTGGCATGTGCCTTTCATTAAATTAATACAAATCAAGTATTGTCTGTTAAAAGACAATGCAATGCTTATAGTAATATTCTTGAACTTTACAAGGCTATTCAATTCTACATACACACAAATGTACATGTGACTGAGGATAAAAATCACTGCTGCTCTCCAGTGCCATATATTGAGTTCAGCTTGCAATGTTCCAAAGGATTCTGGAAGGAATTAAGCATGAAAATTGTGATTAATTAGAGCTTCTGAATTTAACAACTTATATTTACAGAGATGGAACTTGAAAAGCAAGTCTTACTATTTGCAAAGTTGTGTGATGGAGGTCATTCACAAGGATGTCATGTAAGCAGTTTTAAATTACTTTCTTGTTTTGACTTGACTTTGAAATAAGGACTTTAATGTAATCATTTTTTTTTAATATGCTGGATATTAGAATTAGTAAGAAAACAATCCAAACATCCTTTAAACAAAAGAGGTTTGAGCAATTTCTCCTTTTTTTAAATTTTTTTTTTTTTTTTAGGGGGGAGTTTAAATCTCTTGGAATTTGATTACACAGCACATTCCAGCTATCTGCCCAGCAGGCCCCTCTATCAGGACTTGCTGATTACTACTTATGCATTGTTTCAAAGTGAGCCCTTGAAGGCTTTCATTTAATACAGATTAGTACCTTTATTAAACAGTGGTTAATTGAAGCCTCTGAGTTCTGCTAAATATTGTTCAGTGAAGTGAATTAGTTGTTTTAATTTGTTGCTTTCTCACACAAGAAAATAACACTGAATGAAATAAATACTTTTTCCATTGGGCTACTGAGGGTAACAAAATTAGAGGGCTTTTAGCTTACGTATTTTAAACTGACAGTTTTCTAATTTACAGAGATGCCTCTGGTTCAGCAAACTTAGATCCTATGTTGATCCTAATAACTCTCTCTTAGATGGTTTAATTTCTAAAAAGAATAAATTAAGGCCACCATTAAGACTGTCTTATCAAATGTATAACTGAAATCTGGCACTCTTTTCTCTGATCAGAAAAGGAAAAAAAAACATAATAAAAATATGTGTTGGAACATTTTTCATTTTAAGTTTAATTGTTTCCTTAAGGGTTTCTGTAAACAGTTTTTTTATGTGACAATATTATTCTCAATTGAACAGTAATATTAAGAGAGATTATAAAAATTTATAGAATAATCCTGTACCCACTCCAGCCAGTAACTCATTAAGGAATCTTACTGACTCACTGAAGACCAATTTTTTAAAAGATTATTTAGAAAATCTTAGAGCTCTAAATGAAGATGTCTGCCTCATTATTTTTCCCTGTTAACTTCTCAAGGAATAATAACTTAAAATTCAACTAAAAGAAAGAGTCTATGTGAATTTTACTACACTGTCTCTATACTGGAAATTCTTGCTTTAAGAAAAAAACTAATTCTTAGTAAGACTTGGAAAAGAGGACTAAATAAAAGAAAATAACTCAGCCAAAGTAACTGTATCTAAAACACATGGAAAAATACCTCTGCTTCTATGAAAGTTGTGATAACAAAACCACCTATTTTTGCCAAGCAGAATTCCTCCTGGACTCAAAGGGGTAGTGAGGAAAGGCTCAGTTCAAAGTCATACAGTGATACTTCTGATTGTTCTTTAAACACAGAGCTCTAGCTAGATTTGCAAGGCAGAGTGGAACAAGATTGCTGTGGTGGCTGCGTACCACGGATATAGTCTGCACAACCATACTGGCTGCAGTACAGTGGTGGTCTGGCTACTGTGAAAGCTGTTCATTACCAACCTCACTTAATTTGTTACTATTGCTGTTGTCAACTCTGCTATGTTTACCATATCCAAAATACTTCAAAATAGATAAACTTAGCAGCTTAAAAGTTCATACTCTAAGAACAGTTTAGACTAAATTTCCTAAATAAACTTCACACCAAGTATAAACAAAAAATAGTAATAAAAAAGTTTTACTAGAAATTATTGACATTTTGCACTATTTCTAGCCAGATACAAGAGAGGAAAGAAATGCTGTAGTAGAGATCACTTAAGTGAATTTCAGAGGGAAACTCAGGAACATCCAAATTTTAGTTTAATCTTTTAAAAAACATTACATGAGTATTGCATTTGGTCAAACTTTACTTTTAGTTTCTGACAGGCAAGACCACAGAAACAAGTGGCATAGTATCACTAAAATGCAGAGATGAATGTGGCCCTGAACTTGTCTGCTTTTATGTCAGTGCTGGAAATGCTATTATATATCAGACTTCATTTATTGAATTTAGTGCTTTCTAATGTCACTCCCTTAGGCCTTGCCATGCAACACTCGTGTATTAAAGTGGTATTAACAGCATTAATCTTTCTGTTACTTCATTCTCAGAAGAGGATCTGCAATAGGACATATGACAACTGAAAATGAGTTAATCTTATGCAACCTGCTGAAAATCACGGATTCAAATAATGAATGAGGCTCAAATCAGCCACATGTGCTTGAAAATTCTGCAGACAGGAGTGACAGGTCAAGCCAGAGGGGCTAATGCTGCGGAGGGAAGCCTAATTTCTCACCAACCCCAAGGACTGCACTGTAGCACAACTTTTATGTCTCCTCCGTAACTTTACACCTTTTCAAAAGAAAAACAAATACAAACACTCCATCTCTGAGGATCTGAAGTGGTTTTGGCACTTCTTAATTAAGCAAAGAGAAAACACAAGAACTCATTGACAGCTTGGAAAGGTTGCAGCTCCAAGGGCACAGATTTTTGCATTAGAATAGGCACATCAGATCAGCAATCCCAAACCAATAGTGGTAGTAAAGAGTAACCAGACAACTTTGCTGGGTTTTCTGTACTCCTGCAGCTCTTGGAGACATTGGGAGCTGGTTGAGGGGATGATGTTTCTAGGTAAACATTTCAGATCAACCTCTGAAACTAGATCCTTCACTGGAGTTCCCCATTGATTGTCCCAAGTGTCAGTATTTTACAGTTGTCCATGCCTGCAAAATGCTCAAGATAAGGAAGAATCAGAAACTTGCATTGTGAAAATCACACTGTAAGCCACAGAAGCACAAGCTCTGTTTATGAAAAATGCTCATCTCTGGGTTATCCTCTTGTGAAGTCACTTAATCAAGACTGGAATTTTATGTGTCTCTTTTCACTAAACTGCAGTTTTTAAGTCTGAATACTACCAGACAGTTTGCTTGTCCAAATGAAGAGTATGTAAAATAGTAACTATGATGTTTTGGAAAAGTAGTTCACAGTATTCTTTGGTTTAGACTTCCTTTTTGGCATAGATAGCTGGATTCTTTAATATAACTTGCATTTCTTTCATTTATATCATACAAAATAAAAAGTTAAGATACCTCTAAAAGCTTTATGGACACTTAGTAAGTTTAAAACTTAGAAGTTACAGGCTCAGAGCAGAGCTGCTTTTTGCTTTAAATGTCTCTCTCAACTTAGAGAAGAATGATACTATTGCCTTATTCTGTATGCCAATGCTAACAGGATCTAGGCCACCTACTTGCTATACTACATTCATATGCAGACAGCTAGCTAGCTAAAAGATGTGAAAACTATTTTTTATAGAGAATAAAAATTACAAGAGTAAACAACATAGAATAAAAATTCAAAAGATGTCACAGGAGTTGAAAATTATCACAATACATCTTCAGTTTCTGAATATTTCATTCAGATTGTTATTACTCCATTTCCCCTACAGTTTCCTCATTAGTGTCTTAGACTTCAAATGTAAAAGCCATTCAAATGTTGTGGGAAAGAATAGAGAAAAAAAAAAGAAAAGAGGACATTTTACTAAGATATAAGCCCAACAGGCTTGTTATTTTGTATTGTAACATTTGCAATGAGAACAATTTATTCTCAGTTTAGTTTTTGATGATATCTTGAAGGTTTTGCCACTAAACACATATTGACATTTCAGCTAACACAGTTGAAGACACCAAAGCAAGCATTTTGGGAGACCATAATTAAGCAGACTTCCCCTGTAACAACAACTTGGGAAAGGACTGGTTCTGTTTATTATATAACAGTTTCCAATACCTGAAAAACAGAAAAATCAGCAAATGTACCAGAGGATCATCCAGGGTAAAAATCTTCTAGTTCAAAGCACAGAAGCAGACCATTCCCCAGAATACCTTTCTGCTAAGGTGGGGGGGAGCTCATCTATGGAAAGGAAAACAAACAAATTCTGTATTTTCTTTTTAAAAAGATTCAGGAAAACATGTGTTACCAGTTTCCATGCACTCCATAGCTGCTTTTTCAGAGAGAATAATTCTGTGCTGCAGAAGACAGTGAATACCACAACTATAAAACCATTTTCACCTTCTCTTTTAACAGCTGTGTTTAGAAATTATTCTCTTTCCTAAATGCCTTATTCCTTTCTCAGCTGCAACCAGAAAGCTGCCTAATTCTGACTACCTCTTACCACTGTTATGAGCTTTCCAAACTGAGTCAAAGAAGACTTCTGAGTGGTAATTTGGAAGTTAATTTAGTTTTTCTAAAGCATTTTCTCTGTGTCAGTATCATAGAAAAATAAGACCCGCTATGAATCTTCTAAAAGGAAATTGTGTCCCCCATGGTATACTTCAAAGCAAGCTTTATGCAGATTTCTCTCTTACTATTACCCATAAGTTCAACTTCCCTCTTGCTGCAACAATGGAGAAAGAAAAATTTCCCCAGTAGTGTGACGGAGTTTTGTTTAATCTGAACCTTTTCATAGGCAGGAAAAGATTAAACGTACATATCCTCCCTCCGTAATTATAACTCTGCTCTGCTCTCATTAATTTAACATTTATCACTTCTAAGTTTTATCTGTAGTTACACTGTACTTAAATCCAGTAACCCGCAGATTTTTAAAGAGTTAGGTTTGAAACTTAACCCTTCTCTGTGGAGATATAAATCTAGCAATGTTCCGTATGAGCCTCAAATACCAGGATACCTGAGCCTTAAAATTAAGCATAGTCTATTTAATTCTCTTTAATGAAATGAATGCAAAAAGCAAACCATGAAAGAAGCAAATATCACAGATTTGAGAAAGAATGTCTCTACACATACATATTTAGCTTTGTTAAAACTGACAGGGATTTTATTAGTATTTGGATACTTAAAGATTTATTTTTTTGTGGGGAAAAAACCCCACAAATTGCTATTAAAAATATAGAACACCCCCCTCACCAAACATTTTCAAAACTGAAGAATCTTGAATCTGATTTAAGTTAAAAAATTTTGACTAGCTGGACTTTTTAATACAAAGTACGTTGTTTCACCCCAAAATATTTTGTCAATATTCAGAGGGCACATTTCTGTTGCTACTTAGTATAATTAATTGTTTGTGTCATTGGGAAGACTAATCTTGTTATCCACTTCAATGGGCTGAGAATCTGTGATTAAATTTTATATTTAATCTGTGATTACTCTGTGCAGTTGTTAAGACAACTCTACACTACAGAGATGAGCTGCTGCCAGAAATTAAAGGCCCATTCTGTATCTATCTCAGGTATTTGCAGCCAATCAGATATAGTTTTATTATTTTCTTTGAAGGTGTTCAACTACTGTTAGCAACAAGTTAACATAAAAAACCCCTGACTTTATATTTAGGAGGACATTTTTTAAGACTTAAACCAACATGACCTTCACTGAAGTCTCCAGTGACTATAACCTACAGATTGAGAAGTACTGTTTTAAGGAAATATCTATGGTCTTGTCATTTTGAAGGACTGTGAAATGCAACAGTACAGGTACAAGTGGAATGGATGGTGCTGAGATGAGTATATTTAGTGTAAATCCTTCAAGACATGTAGCATCTCCAAAAATAGAAAAATCTATCACTAACTCACTCTCACCCACAAATGTTTAGTTAGAAGCCTGAGAAGGACTTTCCTAGTAGCAAATCATTTACAGAGCATTACCTATATGGCAATACACACTATGCTTGTGAACACAATGGAATTTTGAGAGTTTTACATATTTAATATATGCGTATTTAACCATAGGTGATTCAACTTTTTATTTCCAAAACACTAACTGTCACAGACTTCAGTGCACAGGCAGGCAAGATTTTACCATTTCTTGAGATGTGACATATTTCAGGTTTTTTAAAAATATTAAGTTCATATTTAGTAATTAGCCATGACAGGTTCAGGCCATAGCTTCAGCTGTGTTATTCAGCAAATATTTATTCTGTTGTACTAGTTATCCATTTCACTGCATGTTAAAAATGTTTCATATAATGATTTTAATCTATGAAAACTTTAAAAAAACTTAGATCATTAGCAAACATGTAGAGGTTGGTTACTACTAACTCTAGTTTTCAAAACAAACACTGCTTTGCAATTAGTATCAATCAAAAGACTGAAAAGTTATCCCCAGCCTTCAATCACAGATTTTCTCTTGTGATTAAATATAAAAATGATTGGCATCTGAATCTAAACACAATGAGTCAAATTCAGTTTCAGTCTGTCTTGACTGAAGTGAGATTTGTGTGCTTGCATCAAAGGTGAATTTGATCCAAAATACAGAAGACAAAACAATGCGCCCAGACAGGCTTAATATCTTGCAAAATTAATTTTCTTTGTGACCAAATGTACAATGTTCTTCCCGCTGTATTAAATTTTTCAAGCCTGGGTTACATGAATGATTTATGCAGCCTTTGTGCAAGGCCTTTCAGGTAATCTTCTTGGGGGAAAAAAAAAAAAAAGAAGCTGTATGCATTTATTCTGACCTGGGTCAGAAATTAATGTTCTTTTGTATTTGTGTCAAGGGAGACAACTGAAGGTTGTTTTTAAACCTCTGTTACTTATTTAATAGTAAAAATATTTTTCTCTGTGGGTTCGACATGTTCTGAGGCTGTCCCTGTGTTTCATAATTGCCGGGCTCTCACTTCCAGGATGTGCAATAAACACATTAGCTCACTTTCAACACATTGTCAGAAAGATCTGAAGGGAATAGTGGTTAATTCTGCAAGAAGACAACTTCAACAACATGTGTTGTAACTATTTTTGGAACAGAAATCAACTTTGTTGGCTTAGAGTGATGAAAAATAAATGCAAACTCTCTTGAATCTGGTTCAATATTTCAAGTGGCAAAATACTTGGGATTGCTTAGCTCAGAAATTTTAATTCACCCTATCATATGTCTATGTTACTCCTACAATCAATACATTCTAAATCAGCTGTTGAGGGGTTTGCTGAAAATCACATAAGAATTCTTAAAATTAGGTTTCTTTCCCTTAACATTTTAAAAGCAGCATATAAAGAGCAGCCAACAACAACAGAAACAAAAAAAGTCAAAAAAGAAATTGTCCAAAGCTGTCCTTTTATGGTGGTGCTTTAGAAATCCACAGACTTGACACAGAAAATTTGAGGAAAATCAGTATGTTGTAGTAGACATTCTGCAGCTGATATAGCTAATTCTACTAGAGAAGAGAGGTTTTTCCAGTAGTACAAGTTGGATTCTATCCTGTTTCTCATTACTCGATTTCATGACGTGTAGGTGCACGGCAGACCCTTGTGCTCTTGTGCCCTGCTGGTCACAGGAGCTAACCTGAAGGAGGCCACCTCACATGTCGGAAAATGAAGATATGTGATGTTTTTGTGAAAATGAAGTAATATAATCTGACCTCATACACTCTACCTCTACCTAGCAAATTTGGTGAAATCACTACACTTAGTCTCTATCTGATATTTCTGCTCAGCTATGTAAATTTAGATAAATGGGTTAAAGTGTCTTACACTGTGCATTAAGATTAATTCAATAGCACACAAGACTTCAATAGATACCAAGTCCTTCCTACTTCACTTTATTTCCCTCCGCCAGTCTCCTCCACCATACAATAATCTAACAAATAAGCCAAAGGACACATCAATTTGTTTTGTTACAAATGAACGGTACTGCAAGTAATTTTCTGAAAAAACTGACACTAATGTAGTTATAGGGACACAATCTGCTGCTTAAAGATTGGATCTGAAACTATAACAAAGTCATCTCTTGCAGAAAAAGTCGATTTTAATGATGCCTTTACAGAGTTATGTACAGAAGAATTTCATAAATATATTGAAGTTAACTATTGCCTCATGGCCTCACTGTGGCTTGTATAATACCACCCTGCCAATTTTTTAATAAGCTTACACATTGAAAAAACTTTGTGTCCCTCTTTTCATACTGCTCAGAAAATTGAAATTATTTCACCACGAAACATAAAGTCTTATTACAAGTGGGAGCTCTGGCCTTTTGAGAAAAAAAAAAGAAACAGGTTAGAATTTAAGCTGAGAAATAATATTAGCAATTTTGCTTCAAATTCACTGTGAACAGGATGTTTATCTAATGTATGCAGTACCAGCTTCAGGTTTGTGAAATAAATTGTCATATGTGCAAAAACTCATGTTTGTTGCTTTGCTAGCTTCAATAGAGATCTGAGATACAGTTCACCACTGACAAAGTAACTAATGTAATTGCTAAGCATGTGAAAAAGAACCTCCATCTTAAAGTAAATAAATTAGAAAACAGAGACATGTTGTAAGCTCTTTTATCTTTCGCATTAATCTCCCTCTCCCTATATCACAGGATTATTTAAAATAAACTCTGGAATAAATGAAGTCATTGTGAGACATGGAAAATGTGTTAGAATTGAAATAAAATTAAGAGGAAATGGGAAAAAATAAGCCAGCAACCGAAAGACTTCATGAAGATAATTAGATTTTCATTTTAAAACCTTTAAAATACAATAAGTAGTGGAGACCATGGAGTGCACTTCTAGAAAACGTAATTCCATTATGAAAGATAGATATTGATCAAACAGATGTATACCTAGCCTAGGAAGTACTGCATTGGTCAGCCTTGCAGAGGTAGTTTTACTACTGCATGCAGATATAGAATGACTGACTTTTTTTTTTTTTATAATTACTAAAACTTGATCATTGAAAGGAAACATGCAAAATCTGAACAAGGGGCTATTTTAGATGCTTAAGCATCTTCGAGAATCAAGAATCTCTTTTTTTTTTTTAATTAAAAAATGTCTTCAAAACTACAGGTAATAAAAGGAACAGGTCTTAACCTGCAAAATGTAAATAAAGTCATTCCAGAAGACCAATTTTAGACATCTAAGTAACAATTAGTAAGTCAAATTAAAATCAAGGCCACTGGAATCAGTGATTTTATTTTTACTGCTATTTAATTTTTTTCACCAACTTCAATTTCCTTTTTTACTTCGTTACACAAAGCAGTATATGAAAGTTTCTTCTTTTTGTATGTCTTAAATACATAGCTTATCCTTCTCATTAATTCTCAATATCTTCACAGGGTTCTTCTACATGAAACACAGATATTAAAAGGCTTCACATAATATTTTATGGTTTTCTGCAAAGCAACTGTAAGGGGAGAAATGATGCCAACAATTGTGCAACCATGGGTTGCAAAATGTGAATATCTCAATTGGTCTACTGGACCAGAAAGATGAATCCATTTTTAGTAGTGTCACTTCTAATACATTATGGCAGTAAAGAAAAACTGAACAGCTTATTTTCCATAGATATTTTCAAAGCCTCAGAAACAACCGTTTGAACCATTCATTAATTGTCTCTGGCACAGACTTCAGAAAGCTCTGTGCAGTCAAAAGTGAGAGCATTAACTGAATTTTGCTCTAGTCCACTAACAGTAACTATGATTCTAATAAAATGTACGTGTCAATTTTGTGCAGTACATAGTGTACTATGTACACCAAATAACACTGGAGATTAGTTGGAAGCCCCCCTCCACATGTCCTCTGAATTTTCACTGGAGGTGAACACTTGTCCCAATAAGGAGATTCCAACCCAGTGTTTTTGTGATGGCTTAGCTGTGTCACACTGGGATAAGTCACAGCTGAGCACCCATGTATTTCAATATTATTATGTGTCTTACATGCTTCACTACAGTTTTATTGATTAGCATAAATAATAACTTTCCTATGGTCATAAATTATTGTTCTCTCTAGGGAAAATATTTTTTTCTCTCCTTTCAAATGATGCATTTGTCATCTGTTAAAACTATTTAGTGCATTTTAATATCTGAAAGAATTTATAAAATCAGAGATTGTATTTATAGTATTGCTTAATCACTTTGGCAGACTGAGTAATTCAGGAAAACATTTTTATTTGGAAAAGAATTTAGATAAAATTCATGCTATTTTGAGATTTAGATTAATGAAGACATGACTACTGAATGAGTATGTATCAAAATTTCTGCCAAACCAAAAAGCCAAGAAACTGTCTTTAAGAATAGTTTTTGACTTGCCAGAATTTATTTTTGCTCTTAAGGGGAAAACTGTAAGCTCATTTGTTGTGCCTCCCTTGGCCATATTGCAGGTTTTAACTCTGCACACATGAAAATAAATAGCAAACCAGTGGTCTGTTCTGCCCATCAAAAATCTAAAGGACTGAATGCAGCTTGTGGTCTGGTTGTTTCTTTTTACATTCTGTCAATAAGAGAGTTGTATGTCAAATAAATTTAAAATCCATAGCTCAAGAGACTTGATACATAAGAGCTTGTGCTCAATGTATCAGTCAGAGGCCAAGATGTATAAACAATCTTTAAATACTTTGACCTAATCTTTATTAGGTCAATCTAGTTCTCCTGCATAAGAGAACAGTCTCTTTAAGTGAGGGCATTTCTAAATCAGATAAATAATTTTCTGAAGAATATATCTGTGCTCTTCAGGACCAAAATTTCAGATATTCTGAAAACTATTTTCCACCTTATCTTTAAGCAGAGAAATGACATATTTAAAAGTACCCTTTAGGAAAATTTATGTTTAGTACTATTGAGCTGATTTTTTCTGCAAGTTTTACATAACATTTGTCGTGTCTCTTTCTTTATCAGGTTCTATGAAACTTAAGATAAATCATATAATGTGCTGTCTGTTCCATTACAGTGTGTAACCCAAATGTTCAGAATTGCAAATTAGATACTTACTGGATATTTATATTCACCCTTTTCTATTTCTGATAATTTGTCTGCATTTTAATAAAACTAGATGCTCTGATTATTTTCCCTGATACACAGTTTAAGTCTCTCTGTTCATTTGGGAACAGGAAGAGCTGAAAACTATGTTGGTGGTCAGATTATTTGATGAAATCATGTAATTCTCCTTATGCAGCCCACTTTGCCTTTAATTGCTACCAGGTTATAGTCTGACATAGGTTTGCCTTGCTTTTACTGGCAAGGTAACCCTTTCAATCTGCAGTTATTTGAGTATTCAGATATAACTGCAGTTATTTGATTGTGCAGATAGAAACCCAAGAGTGTATTTCCATGGGAAAATTACTGTGATGCAGCTTTTCTGCCAGCTTTCACTAGGAATGGTGTTTCAGGTAGAGTTGTAGCAGTTCAGTTAGATTAATCCCCTTCAGAAAAAAATCTAGTGTTCAACCCAATCAACTGATTAGAGTGAAAAATAAAAAATCTCCAAACAAATCTGGGATTTTAAGCATCATTATAGTTAGGTTCACTGACTAAGATGAAGGTGAGCATAGGGGAGGGATTAAGTAAAAATTAAATAACCTTTAGATGAACAACAATCACTATGGATTATCATAGTTCTGCTGCTCTACTTTGTGGATTACAACATACTCTCCTACTACATGAACACATTAGGCACAGTTCTGGCAATACAGAGTTGATGTTTTATTAGGAGAACAAATAGTGATGCTTTCTGATGTGGACAATCCACTCCTGCTGATTTTTTTCTCCAGACTTTCTTATGAAGAAGGGGCATCTTCATATCTACTAAACCTGGCTGGTGAGGCAGACACACATTTAGGCACAGGGCAGCACCGTTAAGTGTGAAGGTTTCTATCACACTGCAGGAGACGAGTACTGTGTTAACAAAGATGACTGATTGCAAAAAACCCCTTCAAATTCAAAAGGCAACTGGTGCTTGTGTTTTAAGCAGAATTTCCATGCACTTATAGTCCTTGATCTCTTGAGAGATATGCACAAAGACAGTTATTGAGTTTGATACAACTCAGCAAACACACTACATCATGAAGTGCATATCCTGCGTAAAAAGGAGAGACTTGTAGAGCCATGTTGGATTTCAGAATATCTTATAGAACACATTACTTGAAGAAATAAGACTGTGATAAGATAGTGTAACTTTAAAGTTACTTTATCTTTTATTTTTACCTTTTTTTAGACTATTAACTAAAAGGCATTTAGTAAATACAAATGGTGGCATCACTATCTGTATAATATTTTGTTGAATTACTAGCATACTCTGATTATTAGACGACATCTATCACTCAAAATTCAGAGTAGGCTCCTCAGTACCAGTCTGTTCATAGTCTTAATATAATTAGGCTGCTATCCTGCTGTGCTGAGGTAAGTTAGTGTCATTCAGCAAAAATAGGTGATTAAAACAACCCACAGGTAGCTCTTGTTTCACTGCTACAGTCTCCTAACTTGTAAACTAAATTATCCTGGCTCAGCAGGAACTCCCCATCCTACTTGGACTGACGCCTCAAAGCAGCTGGTCTCTATGACTGTTTACTTGCTTCCCCCAGGCAGGGACCATCTTGTCCTTAGCTCTAGACTTGGCTGATACTGGGTCTGCCAGAACTGCACTCAGAAGTTCCACCTACAGTCAGGAGCCTCAACAGGAAAAGGTTTGGTCCACTCTTTAGACTGACTAAAGGACGTGTCTATTATCAGATTCTTCTTCGCAGTAGGTTCTTGGCCCAAAGGATATAAAACACTCTGCATACTTCTTTAACTGCAAAATTAATTTCTTAACTACTAGAAACCACTTATGACACTTTTGCTCATTTTTAGCAAAGCCAAAAATCCTTGCACTTCCAGCAGTCCAGACTACTGAAATAGTTAGAAGTTTGAGTCTCCTGTAAGTTCAGCATCTTACTGCCACAGATTCTAATTCCTAACTTGAAACTTAGGATTTAATGGCCACAGCAACAGAGACAAATGCACATTTTTAGTCCCACTCCACATACATTTCTGTGACTAAGGTTTAGATTTTTTCTCTTTACAATGACCTACTTTTTATCCTAAGATAAATACACACATAGCAAGAACTACAATATAAATGTCCCTTTTTACAAATAATAAGTATCAATTACTGTAAGCTCTTTCTCCAACATCTGTTAATTCCCAGAAGTTATCAAAATATATCTGGAGGACCTATTTGACATAAGATGATGATAGTGGTTTAGAGGACTGTCTTCGAAAAGCTTTGAAAGCTTTGCCTTAGGAATTCTTTTAGGAAAGAGATACAATTCCTAGAACTGATATTATTGAAACAACACTCAAGACTTCTTTACCAGATATATTAAACCCTTCTCGACCCAAAAAAAAGTCCAGTGACTTCCTGGAAGAATTTTCTTGTGACAATTTCACTATCTGCATCCAGATTTTCTCTTCACAGGAAGTTTTCCAACAGTAGTGTATCATTGACACTAATTTCCTGCTTTTTTAGTTGAAAATCAGAAGTAGTTCATGCCTCAGTAATTAACAGCATTCTGAAGACTATGGCCAGTACTATTGCTTTTGTTACCTATTCAACATAATACATTATTAAAAAAATAGAGCATTGAAAACTGTATATAAGAATATGTATACTTGACTCTTATAATTTTTCTCCTTCTCTGCCAGTGTGCTTATCGAGCTGAGAATGCTTCACCTTTCTTGCTTCACACTTTCCTTTTGCAGATCGCATTTATACACACATCAATAGATGGCAGGAAAATATACATGCATCATAAATACTAATTCAAGAAAGCATCTAGTAGCTTGTAACTATTCAGTCCTTTTTTATTTGGCCTCTACAATAATAAGAAGCAAAGAGATGTAACAGTTTACAAATAGCATTTGGAATTCAGGGTGATAAAAATACAGTGCTTAATAATAACACCTTATATAATCTGCAATATTTTTCCTTAACCCCTGAAATTGACACCCAAAATATGAGAGATTCTGGAAGAAAAAAACCTCATGAGCGTTGTTTTATTTTTCCTGTATCTCATCATATCAATTTTCTCAGATGGTTAAAAAAAAACACTGCAAACTTTTTCTTATCAAATATATATTCTTTAAAATACATGATACTCTAGTCATTATTATAATCTGCAATATAGTAGTGAAAGTGGAAGATAGTAGATGATTCAGTGATATTTGGTATACAGATACTGTTTCCATTATTTGGAGAGTAGAAAAAGTAGAAATTTACTAGGTCTTTTTAGACCGTATCAAAATTAAAGCAGTCTTGTCAAGGAAGGAACATACAAGAAGCAGTATCTTCTGAAAAGCGTATCTATGCCTCTTGCCACTCACACACTAGTGCTGGGAGACAGTTTCTCTGGCGGATTTTGTATTCCACACTGAGCAAACCAGCTTATCTCTCTGCTTCCACTTATTCCTCAGTAAGCTAGGGATACTATTTCTTGAAAGCAGGAAGCATAGTGTCTAAAGTGTATAAATTTAGTTATGCAATATTAATTGAATTATTAATAATTTAGATTGCATTAACTCATAGGACCACTGTCTGAAATCAGAATCCAGTTGTTGCAGGCACTTCACACAGAAATACAGGGACTCAGAGCTCAGACTACTCTAGAAGCAAATAGAAAGACAAGCAAAGGTGGAGAGTAGGATCACAAGTTTGCACTGACCGCACCAAAATGAATATTAGAAGTCAATGTTCATCTATTTCCAGCGATGCTGTATTATAAAAATGTTATCTTGCAATCTGATTTCTTCATTAACAGCCATAGCCTGTTTTGAGCCACAAATCTGTCTCCCAAAAT
The DNA here is from genome assembly GCF_001715985.3 of Manacus vitellinus. Lineage (NCBI taxonomy): Eukaryota > Metazoa > Chordata > Aves > Passeriformes > Pipridae > Manacus > Manacus vitellinus. The sequence continues at coordinate 2,580,526 of NW_021940917.1, read as the reverse complement.
CTCTTGGATATATCTGTCTTTCTTGAATTCTTTTGATTGTGCTTTGCTTTCTTCTTGCGTATATATCTGACAGTTTTTTATTGTTATAGGCATTCACCCCCTTAACAAACACGCATCACATCCATCCACACAGTTTATTTCCAACTGGACCTCATTTATCTTGTTCTTCGGCCCTGGATTCCTATTAGCTCAGCTCTCTTATGCTATAAAAGATCTTAAATTAGACAAAGGCTTGGGGTTACAGTCAGTTTTCAGGCACTTTCAGTATGATACTTGTATATCTCTGATGTTTATGCCCTGGGCACGCATAAACATTACTACTGTACCCTTTTTCGTTCGCTATTTCAACAGATCATAACAAAGCAAAAGCTTAGTCTACATAGGAATCCCACTGGCAGCAGGAAATTTTTCACAGAAATACATCAGGCACTGGAAAGTGCCACATCATGGCAGACATCATGGGAGACACATCATGAAATGTGCCCACATGAAATACCATAAATATGTACTGATAGGTATGGTTCTTCTGCAGCTTGATATTTAAAAAAAATTCTTTGATACTAAGCAACCTGGTCAGGTAGAAATCTGCTCAAATGATCTGCTAGGGGTGGACACATCATAGGAAAGAGGCATTTATATACTATATTATATATTACACATATAATATGTATATACATATAAATATAGTATACATATACTCCAAGAAGGGGATATTAAAACTCATCAAAATCTAGACATATCATTGGTTGTACTTGAATAAAGAGATTAAAATATGCAATCTTTGAAATTGCTCCAGATGAAAGTTGCCTAATGACCTTAGCTGTTTTGACTACCCAAGTTCTGAGTGTATCGGTTGCATTACCCTGAAGAGAACATGCAATCCAGATCATCACTACATCTCATATACCTTGCAGACATCCAGGGTAGTTTCTGTGATGGAAGAAAGTTTGCAATGCAAGCATTACATGGATCCCATATGCATCATAGCAATAAGCAGAGCCTATCACAGGTCCAAGAAATAGGCACTGCACATGACTCACTGATTCTTTAAGCATCTAGTTATTTTCTATGCTTCTAGCTAAAAGTAACTTCTCTTTTCACCTGAGCTGCTTAGCTCTTCACCTGTTACCTGTGTCTCCTGATAAGTAGAACTCAGTTCCTCTAAATAATTTATGCTGAAGCAGACTGCCACTGAAATGTGGAGCCTGAAAAACTTCTGTTAGCTGGATATTTCAATTCAATGTTTTCTTCAGTATTCCTTCTTACCAGGACAAATTCAGAGTATTTTTTTTCAATGGTTAGAAATTCATCTCCATTCATATACCATTTCCATGTAATATGGAATCAACACCCCCAAATTAATCAGAATATGTTTACAAACATCATATATACAGATGTACAGAGTACCATCAGGTACTTGCAGGTATTTATGTTTTACTAACATGAGTGTTTTATATGCCCTCAGGCATAGCCTTTCCCCATTTGATATATATGGCATAAAGATCTTTTGCTTAAGTAATCTGAGTTGTGTCTCATGTAATGCAAAGTAAAATACATTGCTCTTCATCTGGTGAATCAGTTTTTAGGTAGCAGTGATCTATGCACACACCTTGAAATGCAACAAAATGACAATAATAAGACAAAAAGCAGGGAAGTGTCAAAAGCGTTCTTCAGAAAAGGTGAAACAGAAATGCTAAATAGTCACAGCTATCATCTTGCACATGATATTTGAAAATTTTAGGGAGAAAGGCTTTTATGGATAATGCTATAAAACATGATAAAAAACATTCAGCATTTCCAAAAACACCAGTAGCTTGCAAAACCAAACATGAAAGAAAGACTTTTTCTGAATGCTGAACTAAAATCTTTCAAAAAAACTTGTCTATGGAAAAAAATGTTGCCAATTGTGCATCTGAAATTGTGGAGTCCACAACTTGGAAGTAGAAAACTGGAGTTTCCAAGGAAAGAGGAAAGGGATGGTTCAAAGTCCAACTCGGTAAATACAGTGATCAATACAGTTAATAATGAAGTTGTTAAACTTCATTAATGGTCTAGATGATGGGATCAAGTGCACCCTTAACAAATTTGTAGAGAATACAAAAGTGGGAGGAGATGTTGAGATACCAGGTGACTGTGATCCACTTCAGAGAGACCTCAACAAACTGGAGAAATGATCTGACAGGGAAATTACGAATTTCAGGAAAGGGAAGTGTCAAGACTTGCACCTGGGGAAGAATAGTCCCAGGCACCAGCACAGCCTGGGACTCAACCAGCTGGAAAGAAGGTTTGCCAGCAATGTACCAGTACAGCAAAGAAGGCTAATGGCATCCTGGGCTGAATTAGGAGTACTGTTGCCACAGCTGGAGGGAGGTGATCCTGCTCCTCTACTCAGCACTGGTGATGACACACCTGGACGGCTGGGTCCACTTCTGGTCTCCCCAGTACTAGAGAACTGGATATACTGAAGAGAGTTTAGTCAAGGGCCACAAAAATGATTAAAGGACTGAAGCAAGCCTGAGAGAGAAAGCCTGAGAGAGCTGAGACTATTCAGCCTCTAGAAGAGAAGACAGAGTTTCTTATCAGTATAAATATCCAAAGGGAGAGTGACAAGAAGATAGAGCCAGGCCCTTTTCAGTGGTGCTCTTAGACAGAAACAGAGGCAGTTGGCACCCATTGACATATATATACTGTTTAAACATAAGAAAAAACCCTAGTGCATTTGAACAGCGGAACACATTGTTCAAAGAGGTTGTGGAGTGTCCATTCTTGCAGATAATCAAATCCTGACTAGATCTGGAGCTAAGTGACCTGCTGTAGCTCACCATGCTTGAGTGAGAAGAATGGATCAGATGATCTCCAAAGGTCCCTTCCAAACTCTGTAATTCAATAAAAAGCAAATATTTTCCCTGAACTTCTGTTCATTGGTGTTTGCTCTGTGAAGTGCAAACCATTTCATCATCCTGGCTCACCTGCACAGGGTGTGTGGAACATTCAGGCTTTGGAGTGACTGTCACAGATCTGCATAGATACAACTGGTGATGTGATAAGGGTGTGATATAGTTTGCAGAGTGATAACAACTCCTCTATGCCATCACAAGGAATGGTTTCTCTAGTAAACAGAATTTCTGTTGGTGTGAAGAAAACTGTGTAGGTACTGGTAAGAGCAGCTATAGTTTAAAGAAGACTTCAGGCCATGTAGCTAATTTTTTTCTTTACCTTTTTCTTTCTTTTCTTTGAGTCCAGAAATACTTTTGTGGACATGCTGAGCATGCACAATATGTTGCATTGTATCCTTTTCCAGAGGTCACTGGTTGTATGTCATCATCTCTTTAGATAAAGCAAGAAATCACCCTGACATGATGGAGAAAGTTTTGTGAGACAAAATGTCTTGGAATAAGGAGCAGCCTAAGGCACTCATTACAGTCTCAGAAATTTATCCATTTTCTTCACAAGAAAGAAGTATTCACTTCTGGATTGTGGTGGATGGAGCAACATAGGGCCATAGGGCCAATGCTGTGATTGATGAACAGACACTGGTTCTCAGGACTGTGATGTCACTTCATCATTAATTAGTTTAGGAGTATATTGTTAGCACAAATGCCTGACAGCAGGCAGAAGTAGAAAGCAAGATACAGGTTTGCAAACTCAGGTATTAGTAGCCACATAATCACTGAAACCAAAGTATGAATTGTAATACTGACCTTGACCAAACACTCAACTACTGAGCCATGTCAACCTTTGTGCTGATTTAACTTCAGTACTCATATTAGCTAGAAAAAAGCTAACTTGCATGCATCAGCATGAGTTGAATCAGCCTTCTTTTTAGAGCAAATACATAGGATGAAGACATCTGAACTACAGGTCAGCAGTTTTCATAGTCTTTCTCTTCCCATGCTTACCAGGAATAAAGGCCAGCTCTAAGCCTGGGGCTTGAAAACACATAAATGTATATTATTACCTAAGAAACCTCAAAACTGCATATTTACTCTACTCTAATATTCTGCTCCTTACTAGATGATTCCTTGCAGAGAATTAAAAAAAAAAAAAAAGAAAAGGTTTCTGATGGAGATCCTTTAAAGGAAGCAAAATGTAAGCATCAAGCAACATGTGAAAAGCTCTATGTCATTACTCCTTTGCTTTCTCTGTATTGAAACTCCTGACATTTCAAGTCCGTCTCTTAGTACTGGAGTTCTTGTTTCTAGGTCACTGAACCTGGACAATGTGGAGGACTTGCATATAGTCTTCAGTGTAGCAGAGCTCTACACTTGAAACAATTATCAGAGTTTTCTTTGTTGATTAAATGAGATCCTACTCATCGCTAGATTTTTTAAAACCTCAGCACGTTATTATGGTGGAGCATGACTGACATGTTTGGTTGTGGGGATTACAGGCATTGTATGTACGTAACAAATCAGGACCTTTAAAAAGAATAAAAAAGGAGAGGGTGGAGAAGGGTATTCCAGATCCTAAATGAGACCTGGGTTCTGATCACTACTCTGCTCAGCAATAGTCCCCCTTTTCCTTCAAATCACAGGATCTCATTTCACTCTTGGTTATTTAAAATCATGCATCTTGAACTTTCACAACAGAGCCATGAATGGAACTGCTTGTACACACTTTTCCAAAGTATAAGTACAATTTAGAGACTATATTCGGCAAAAAAGAATTCCATCAAATGTTTTGCAGAAAACATCGAAGAGTTCATCTGTAGATTTTGTTTTGCTAATAGTTATAACTGTTATCTCACTGCCAAAAAGATGTATTAGAGTTTCTAAAATTCAGTTTTGAAGAAACGTAAATCATTAATAATAAGAGGGAAAAATGGTGCTAAAGCAGAATTTAAATTCTGAATTTCTGTTTATTTTACCGAGTGCCTTCTACACAACTGAACAGCAGTATTACTATTTTTATAAAAAACATTTGTGATTGAACAGTGGAGATCCACTATGCTAAGTACCACACATCTTCACATAAATTTACACTGACAAATTTAAACACGGGTCAGTTCTAACTCACAGTATCCACATTCTTCCTTTGCGTATTAAAAAAGTGGTATCTCCCAGGGCAGACAAAAGAAGTGCAATTTCTCCTTCACAATGTCTCTTCTACCTCCCTGTTGAGATTGCAAAACAACCTTTTTCTGGAGATGAAAAGCAAACTACAGACATTAAATAACATGCTTTCAGTACATTACCAATGGATGAATAACAATATTGGAACTTTACTTAAGCAAGAAAATTACAGTATGACAGCTGGAAAAAAAACTTTTCTCCCATGCTGCTAACAGTTTCAACAGAGATGGGCTTTGGGGCTTCATGGTGGCAACTGAACAGTACCCTCATCAATAAACTTGAAATCCTACAAATGTTATATCTTATTTTAGCTTTTAATAGAAAACAGAAAGCTTCCAGCCCCTTTTAGTGTGGAGAATAGCCATTAAAAAAAATGTAGTTATTAAATTTAAAAACACATGGTTGACTTTTCTAGAAATTTGCATTATTCAAGGTTAGTTTTACAAACAAAACCCCAAGAAAATATTCTCTTCTTCTCAAAAGTCACTAAATAAACACAAAGACTGAAATTTTTTCTTATTTTGCCATATATTCTGTGACAACATTAACATTTAGACCTATAGTGAGTTTCTGAAGTGAATGCTCATATTCCTTCCCTACTAGTTTAGGACTAGTTGTGAACAGAAGATCAAAGTCTTCTCTGATGCCAGGTAATATGATGGCAGTGGAAAAACAAGAGAATAAATGATCGACTAACCTGGTGGTAAAACCAGGCAACGTGAAGAAAACGATCAACAAAATTCAAGAAAAGGAAAATCCCTGAACTGTTGATCTCAGCCAATAGCCACACTATGGAGATGTGCCCTTGCTGTGGCTATCTTGAACAGATCTTTTGGCATAAGAACACCACAGACCCTGCTACCTGCTATCTGCCTGGGTACCCATGACTGCAGATTCAGCCTCATTACATTGGAGAGCCAGAGGAGATGTCATCATCTGAAGTTTGCATTCCTTGACTCTGTTATGGAAGAAGCTCTTCTATAAAGGAGCCTATGCAGCAGTGCAGGAGAAAGTTGTGAGATTCAAACTCTGAAAAATAGTGGCTGATGGGCATGATTTGAGTAATGTTCATGTGTTAGAAAAACAAACTAAAATTTTGGGCTTGACCTGCTTCATTGCTGTCAGACCTGGGAGAGGAAGTTAGCATGGCTTGGGAAAAGGGATGTACCACTGATAATGGCAGAATTTACTGGCCACCAGGCCAATTTGGCAGGACTCCAAGATAAGGAGGCACTAACTGTGCTGAGATCAGCACCAAGCAGGTAAAAGGTAATGCTCCTAGCAGGATCTGTAACTACCAACCACCGACCCCCAGACTACTGGTCCAAAAAACTCCCTGACCCAAAAGAAGAGAGAAACTGAGTCTCTGGACTAATTAGCATGAGAAGTGAGACAATCATTAAACAAGAGAAGTTAGAGTACTAATTATTAAGAGAGATATGTAACTTGTAGCCAATAAACACTAAGTCCTTTGCTAAAATGTACAAATAGTTAAAAGGTTTGATAACTGATGTACATGTTTTGTAGAGCAATCCCCATGTATCTAAGTGCTGAATAAAATAATGTTGACTTCCTAAGGTAACAAACTGGTTAGAGAGCTTATTCCTGAGTTTTCGGTGACAGTTCGTAGTGGCCCAGATGAGACAAAGCAGTGGTGGCTCAGTAGACCAGAGGAATCATTAGCACTTCAGCACCCACCAAAGTATTTCCAGGAAGATCTTCCTATTCTCTGGTCCGGTGAGTTCACGACATTGTCTTTTCTGGGAAAAAGAGTATGCCATTACTTAAGGTCCTTTGTTGTAAGATATTTTGCCCACATGTAATTTGCACCAAAAGAAAGCACACAGTGTGAGGATGAGAGGTTTTTGTAACAGTTTGCCAGTTTGAGTAACGCTGTGTTTTATTTATGGGGACTCACATGCTATCTCAATCTTAGGAAAAGTTTTAAAAGGTTGTAAAAGGTTTTTAGAAGTTGCAAAATGTTTTTTAATTTTTTTTTTTTTAAGTGTTAAACATGGGAACAGGTCCATCTTCACAATTCCAGGGAGAAGAGATCCTGAAAAACTCCACTTCAGGATCTATTTTAAGGAACTTGAAAAGCCTGGAGAGTGACTCCCCCCACGTGAAAACAGCTTGTTAAATATCGTAATCACTGGTGGCCAATGTATAAGTTTAACAATCACAAAAAGTAGCCTGCTAATGGGACTGCAAATTACAATACCATTTTGCAACTACTGCTGTTTTTTAGAGGGGAAAGAAAATGAAACAGTGCCGTATGCAGAATAATCCTGATTTGTGAAAGGAACATATGCAGGCATCTAGAGATCTGACAGTGTTAGCATAAGAAAAGGAGGATAAGAAACCACTCTAAAGATGTTGTTCTGCCTGTAGGATAGTTAAACGTTGTAATATGTACAGGCAGAAGAGAAGAACATGCATTTACTAGTGTATAAGGGGAAGAAAGGCAGGGAATGGATAAGGAATTGGAAGAAGAAGGAAATAATTGTGGCAGACAAAGTCTTAGCCCATATCAGAGCACAAAAGTTTTAGCCTCATATCAGGGCAGAAGAGGGACTGAGAGGGGCTGTGAGGGGACAAGCAGTGAGGGGCAGAGTGGGGCCATGAGGAGCTGAGCAGAGTCATGAGGGGCAGAGAGGAGGGGCCTTGAGAGTCTGGAGGGGCCGAGAGGGGCTGTGAAGGCAGAGAGGGGCTGACAGAGGAGCTAAGGCTGCAGCTGAAGGTGAAGGAGACAGTAGAAAGGATTTTGGGTTTGGAAATTGATGAATAGTGGGACAGGGAAAACCCAGATGCTTGTAGTTGTTGCTAGGAATTTGAGTAAGTTGTTAAAAGCAGTGTGGAAAGTGTACACTGATCAGGAGCGAAGACTCATAACTGCATAAGTGGAACAAACCATGAAGGAATTAGTTGAGGCAGACCCCAATGACAGAGCTCAGTATGCTATTTGTGCGCTATATCAGAGAAGGGCCACTGGAAGTCTGTGGGGAAAGGGACTAACAGGACCTGCCGGCCCCTGGAATCCACTCAAGGCTCCTGATCAGACAGTAAGGCTCCTAACATTAGAGGATGTGTAATGGGGTCTGGAGGTGTTATCTGCAATTGAACTTCTGGTAACATTAATGCTGAGGAATGAGCAAATGAGTTTCTTAGTAGATACTGTGTATTCAGTTTTAAATATGTGTAAAGGAAAATTTACTCAGGAGAGAATTAATGTAGTTGGTGCCACAATTGAAAGGCAAAATCAGCCTTTCTTTCAACCATTAAAATTTGGAATTGGTAAAGGAGTGCTAGCCCATCAATTTCTTTTTATTCCTGAATGTCTCATACCATTACTAGGAACAGAAAACCTCAGTAAATTAAGTGCACAAATTACATATGAAAAAGGAAAAATCCAAGTTCACATTCCTGAAGAAAAGGCCTTGGAGGCCCAAGACTTTCTGTTACATAATCTTGAACTTGAAGTAAAAATACTGGAGAAAGTGGACAATGCTGTCAGCCCATTGGTATGGGCCATTGGAATTCCAGGATGAGCCTGAAATGCAGAACCGGAAAAGATCTTTTTGAAATCAAAGCCAGAACAGTAAGACAAAAACAATACCCCTTGAAATTAGAAACTAGGAAACTAGAAAATCATTAATAGAAACTTGCAAGGGCTCTGTGAACAATACAGAAAGAAGTATCAGAAACTGGGTTCATGAGAACTTCTTGGGGCAAGGTCATGCAAGTGTCATAATCACTAGTACCAAGTTTAAGCTGGCTGTGAGCTCCTCTGTTACAATGAGCAGTTTAAGTTTTTCCTGGAGCTAAAGGATTGGTGCAGCACAGCACAAGCCTGGGCCTACCTAGGTTAACTGTTACATGGGAAGGCTTTACCTCGTAACTGAAAGGGTGCTTGCACTTTAGGAGATTTACTATTTCACAAGGACAAAGGAGTCTGGGCCAGAAAAGAAAAGAGGCTATCTGTCAATCTCCTGATCCCCCTTCTAAAAGAACAATTAATGGAAAGGAAAAAGTCCTCTTCTGGACTCCTGAATGCAAGAAAACCTTTCAAGAACTGAAAAATGCTTTAGTAACTCCTCCTGCATTGCAACTATAGGACTTAGATCCTTTTGAACTGTTCTGATTCAGCAGTTGGGATCCTGGCAGAGACCTGTTGCATACTTTTCTAACAACTTAAGGATGGCAGCTCTACTGCCTTGGGGCAGTAGTGGTAACAGTCCTCCTAATCCAGGAAGAAAGAAAATTAACTCTGGGACAGCAATTGACTGTTTCTGAATGCAATACAGTTACAGCAGTGTTGGAGCAACCAAGCAGGACGTTAAATAGGCAGTATTGTTAGAACAAGATGATATAGAGGTAAAAATAACTAACCTTCTGAATCCAGCAGGGTTCTTAACAGTTGACCCGTAACGAGGGGAACTGGCCCATGACTGTTTGCAAACCATTGAACAGGTGTACTGCAGTCAAGATGACCTACAGGACATTCCCTTGGAAAACACGGATTAGGAACACTTTGTAGATGGGAGCAGCTTTGTGAAAAATGGAATCCGAAAAGGAGGGTATGCAGTAGTAACTCAGCATGAGATAACAGAAGCCAAAGCATTAACCCCCAGCATGTTGGCTCAGAAAGCAGAACTGATTGCATTGACAAGAGTGTTAGAGCTCTCACAGGATAAGACTGTAAATATATGAACTGACTCAAAATTTGCTTTTGGAGTGGCCCATTTCCATGGAGCCAGTTGGAAAGACAGAGGGCTATTAACCTCTCAGAGATCCCCTGTGAAACATGGACAAATAATACAGAGATTATTAGAGAGGGTCCAGCTCCCTCAAAAGGTGGTAATAATGCACCGTAAAGCTCGTCAATTCAGAGAGATCTCAGTAAATATTGGAAATCACCTGGCTGACAAAGTGGCCAAGGAGGGCACTGGTGGGGACATCCTTTTAGTTTTACCCGAGAAATATCAGCATTTGGACAGGGAGGCTGCTGACTATCAGACTGGAAAAGAGAAATTGGCAAAATTGTTAGATGCTGAAAAGAGCCGTGAGAGACGGTGGACTACACCCAGCAAACAGGTATTAAATCCCCAACACCTTATGAGGAAAATCACAGAGGAACAATATAAGGTAACCCTCTGGGAATAGAGTCTATGGTAGAAGAATTTTAGCCTCAAGTTTTGAGCGTATGAATGACTGGTGTCATAAAAGGCATTTTTAAAATGTGCCATACCTGTTTAAAGATCAATACACACCAGATTAGGCAGACTGCACCTGGGACTGTTAAGAAAGGAAACTGTCTAAGAAGCTATCGGCAAATAGACTTTGCAGAGCTTACACTGCAAAATGGGTACAGGTAGATACTTTTTCAGGATGGCCAGAAGCTTCTACTAGTTGCACCAACAAAGCTAGGGAAGCAGTAAAGGTTTTGTTGAAATAAATTATCCTGAGGATTGGAAAACCAGTGGGAATGTCATCAGACAGGTTCATACTTCACTGCTGAAATAGCGCTCCTAGCCACTGCTAATGCCAGCAACTTCATGTGCCAGTGATCACAGTTCCAGATTAAGTTTTACACATATTTTAAGAATGAAGATCGTTGGCAGGAGGGCTTGGCAACCTTCTGGTAGCACCAGAACTACACCATGGTTTTGGGCTTCACTCGTAAACCAAAGGCGCAGGGTATCATGAGGTATTGCCATAACATGGATGGGTAGCCACATCCTCCAGATGATCTTGCCACTTCACAGAGAGGAGGTGTCAGTATCCTTCTTTAAAGCCAGCATGAAGAGCATCACAGGCACCATGGGTCCTTCCAGCACAGGCAGTAGAGCTGTCCCTAAATATTCCATGGAGCTCTCCCAAGGCCTGCATACAACAGTCGTTTTCATACCTGCAGGTTGCTCTGAACTTTTTAGCCAGACTTGTACACTCCAACAGTGTCAATGTTTTCCCATCAGGGTGACAGCAATTTTCTTGGACACAGGTATCGGCAACCTCCCAAAATATCAGCAAGAGTAGCAAAGTCAAAGCACTGGCTCTTGGCAAAAATTTTCAGCTGTGCTGCTCTACGTCTGGAAACTTGAACTAACAGTTGATTATTCAGTGTCTCAGGGTTAAAGTTGTACCTGCATGTTAATATAATCTCTGCCTCACTCCCCTTTTTCTTTACCATTTTTCTCTGATCTCCTCAGAATCAGCAGGAGATTTAGGCCACAAATACTGTTGTGTCACTTGGAAACATTCAGGGAAAAACAGAAATAATGGGAGAAGCTAAGCAGGAACAAGAATAAATGACATGCTACCATGGTTGCAGTAATATGTGCCACCGTCTGTAGGAGACAAAAGAAAGGGCAGTGTGATACTCCTTGCACCACTTAACATTCATAGTCAAGAGAGTAATTTTTGTTTTCACAGTTCAACCCCATTCACAACAAATATATTGTATGGAGTGGACTGGTCTAAAGTTTGTCTGAAGTAAAATGTCCAAAATGCACATCACATTCATGCAGAATCTCAGGACCAACTGCAAGTTGCACCACACTTCTTCCTAATGTAGACCTAGCTCTAGTAAAGATATATCTCAGGAATATCTCTCTGTTCAGTATTCCCATGATGATGCAACATTTTATTTAGTTATTTTAAACTGCCTGTTCAAGCAGACAGAAAAATAGAAGCTAAATACAAAATAATTTTAAAACTTTTGCCTTTTCCTACTCAGTGTCACAAATTTAATTATGTTTAGATTATTTTAATCAAAATGTGTAGAAGAGTACATATGCACATTTGTTTATGTAAGTTGTTTTCTTGATCATCTTAAAAAGTTTAAGTCAATTCTAGTCTTAAAACACTCTTAAATTAAATTATTAATTGAACAGCTTAGCAAAATTACTGCTTTTATGGACATCAGAAATTGCTGACTAAAAGGAGAAGAAAACAAAATGAAACTGATAGCAGTTCACAGCTCATAGGAAACTAAAATTTAAAACTTGAAAGAAACTAAAACCAAAATTGGAAAACACCTGGGAAATTTAAAATAACAACACTTGTTTCCCTTTATTTTGAAGTTAACCATACTAACTTCTACATACTAACCATGTCAGGATGTAGAGAATCCTTACTGACCAAGTAGCACAATCTGGATTTTAAACTAAGAAGCATAATATGCCTGAAAAGTCAAGTCACACAAGGAATACAATTGAAAAAATAGAGAAAGAGTAATTCCATAGATGTCTCACTTCTGGAAAGCAATCATATAATTCATCAACCGGTTATGAGCAAGTACTTTTCTCATTAAGAAAATCTGATCATAAAAAATTCTCTACTAGCTGAATACTTAGAAAATGGACTCAATAAGTTTACTGAGCAAAGTATATGTATCTGCATATAAAATAAAAAAGGATCAAAGATAAGTAGTTATCTAGATAGGTTTCTAACGGTATTTTACCTAAACTGATTGACATCTTTATACAAATTAACATTTTGACTCTTAAAATACTACCACTCTCATCTAAGCCTTAAAACTATGGCTTTTGAATAGTGGGAGGACATTTCGTAAACTTAGCTGATCACCCTAGTATTAGGGTCTGAAGTTAAAATGGACAGCCTCTCCTCTGGTGAAACTATTTTTTCCTTTATTAGTCAGATAATTTAATCAGAATCTGGTAATTTAATCAGGATAAATTGCTTGCTTTATTGACTCCAGCTGTATGGGATATACAGCATATCAAGTCTGGATTTTTTGAATTGTTCTTTTTCTTAGTTGTTTATTAAGCTTCTGCTGACAAAGTTACTAAGCTGGACTCAGCACTCTGCCTGAGAAGGCTGAGTTAGAAAAAGAGTTTAGATAAGGAGTCCATTCATGTGACACACATTCTTCCCAATGATCGATTTTAATGGATCCCTGAGCAGCGAAATGAAATATTATTCCAATGCAAACAGCTGAACATCAGACAAGCCATTTTAACCAGCACCACAAAAATATTGGGCCCTCAAAACAAAATAAATGACAATGACAATGACCATCTGCTGATATAACATTAAAACTAATGGTCTCCTTATGGCAAAATATTTTCACACAATGCTGTAGTGGTTCCTGGTCATATTTTGCTAAATTTTGCTGGTGTGTGAGAAGAAATCACCAAATCTGCAGGTAATGGTACAAAAATGTGACCTGGAATCTGGCTGACCTAATGTTAATTCAGCAACAGAAGGATGAGGAAAGCCCCACAGCTTTCTCTGCCTTCATTATCTCCTCTCTCTCATATAAAACAGAGAAAGGACGTGAATGTGCATTGCTTACCACAGGAACTGAGACCTTCATGACTAGGGTTAATGTAGGTATGTTCTTATTATGTTCATGGAAAGAAAATATATTTCTTCCAGTCCAAAAGAGATTAAAATCAAGATCTGGAACTTGTAAGCCACTATGAAATCAGAACATGAGTCTCCAGTCACTCTAAGCCATAAAGACACCTTTACCAAAGAGGCTGAATCTGTTTCACCTGGAATATGGCCTTCCATAAGATATCAGCATGTATTTAGAGTACCCCAAGGGATCAATTTCCACTAAAGTTATTGATCCCTCTCTATAAATATGTTCTGTTGCTTGTGACTTTCTGCACTACTGTGTCTCTAGTCATCATTCAGATCCTTAGAAGACCCTAGTATATTTTATTAATGGTCTTGTCCTTTGCCCATATATTGAAGGAGAATTTCTAACTTCACATCAGTATTATTATTACAACAAAAATAGATAGAACATTGGTTTTGGGTCCTAGAATGTATGTATTTGGCCACCAGACTTGTAACCTCTAATGTTCTTGCTATGATTTATCCTCTGCTTTAGCACTATGACATACGTAAAAGTCTTGAAAACATACTGGTTTAATTTCTGTTATCAAAGGGGCGTAAATATATTTTTCTCAGTAAAGTGAAATTTACAGCCTTGTGTTTCTGTTTGACAAGGACTGTCAGTGTTTTCCTTACATATATATTAATTTGAACTGATACAGACAGAAACAAAACATTATGACTAACTGCAGATTAACATTGTCAGATGGTGAATAACAAAAGCACTATCTTTTCATATTTTTTAGGACCATCAATTTCCCTCATTAACATTAAAATATAGCACCCACCATTTTGTTATAAGCATATACTTCACTCTGTTTCTGTTTATCTATTAACAACTTTATTCATCAACTGAAGCCCATTTTCAGCATCTTTGTAGCTACTAAAAAGGACAAAGTTACTTTGTTGAAAAGAATACCATGACAGGTGCCATGGCGAGTGGGAACAACACCTAGGAATCCCTTTGCTAAAACAACTTTTGAAGCTCTGAGTAAAAGAGGCCCAAATCTGCTGCTCCCATCTGATGCTATCATTGTCTTTTGGTTTAGAGAATCCACTAAATATCATGCCTTAGAGACACCTTTAGAGCTGTGTCATCTACCATGCACTGGTAATAGTTGTTGTGTCGTTCCTGACAAAGAGGCTGGTTGGGGAGGATGGCAGCCCCTGCTCTGTCAGGAGGGCAGTGCCCATACCCAGACTTGCTCCACCACTCCTGGCACTGCACTGTGTGGTCCCCTTCCAGGCTGTAGTTTTGTTGTTTGGAGGAGAGGTAGTTGTGGCCAGTTGCAAAGAAACAGATAGCAAGAACTGAGAGCAAGAGCTATGAAAAAAATGAATGCAGATCTTTTCTTTGACATAGACAGAACTTTCATGGAGCATAGACATAAATCCCCATAACAAAACCAACTCAAACAAGAAATCCACAATGGTGGTATTAAACAACAAAATCAGGGAAAACAGAAACCACCTCTTGAGTTACATTGCCCATTTCCTTCTAAAGCTATGTTTGGGATCTCAGAGCAGAATGAAGTTACAGAAAAACTTTTCTGGCAGATTAATATGAAATATTTTCAATCTGTTTTAATTTTCATGTTTTTGCTATATAAATACCACTGAAGTGACAACACTGCAGTAGAAATGGTTTTATGATTGAGACCCCTAATGAGATTCAGTATAAGAAAAAAAGAAACAAGACAAAATGATAGTGGTAACTGTAGGCAGGCAAAGAAGTATAAGGGAAGTGAGAATTTGACATCCAAGATAGAAAAGGGTTATTTGGAAATTTCTGCTCAATTACCAGTGGGTCGTCACTACTTTTCAGCAGAGGGCACCACAGTCCTTGTATTGTACTTTATAATAAAACTATGTTCAAGTGACTTGGATTTCCAGAACAGGATTGCCTCCCTATTTATGCCTGTGGCTTCACAAGAGACTTCACTCTTTGTAAAGGTTTGCGAAAAAATCCCTCAAGGTTACCAAGCAGAACTAACTCCCCTTATGAATGAAGATTGTTCTTAAATTGTGGTAGTCAGCAGATGCTTACAGTCAAATTACCAATCATTTTGCAAATGACTCTGACTATGTTATATTTAAGAAATACATTGTGAAAATAGTAGTGTCAGATATCACTGGTTATTTACTAGAACACTGTTTGTGAGCTGTCAAACATAAAAGCTCTGGAGAAAGAATCTCTTTTGACATATACATCTATCAAGATTAAAAAGTGAAGGCAAATTGCATAGATTCTATTAGAGTCTTACAACTCAGACACAATTTTTAAAATAAAATAACACAGTCTCACTGAGCAAAGAGAAAATGTAAAAAAAGCATTTTTCCTACTGAGAGCAATAAGAATTAAATAGAAGAAAAATCACCCTTATGTACGGCAAGGACATGCTACATCTTTCAATGGTGTGGACAGGAAATTTCAAGAAATCCCTTTTGATTGCACGAGGCATGCTCTCTGTGAAGATCATGAATGCATTTTCATTTTTTTTAAAGCTTTCTTCTTGAGGTAAATACAACTGTTTGAAGAAAATTAGTTCAGCTGATTGAGTATCCAGTCTTAAAAAAAACCTCTGGGAGGTTTAGCACAGATTAAAGTAATAGTTTTGAATGCCATCTAACCAAGACCACTTGATATTATACAGAAAAGTTACTCTGTGATTCACAGTAGATCATTCTTCTCACTCCTTATTTAATTCTATAGCTACTTCGGATTACACTGGATGTCTAAATTGCAATATGTACTCCAAGTGCATCAACATTGACTCCTCAAAGACACAAAATCCTTTTTTGAGTCAGATCCAAGAAAGCAAGAATATGACAATTAAAAAATCCATAACTGGTTAAGTTTTTTTGTATTTCACATGGATTCTAAATGAAACTTTCCACTCTCTTTTCCTCCTGAGACTTTCATGGTTTTCCTGCTTCTATGGAGACCAGACTCTCTAAAACGTTGAAGTAATGTAGTTTTTACAAAATGCAAATTCAGAATTTTCCCCCAACTCCAGTCATGATTTATGCAGAGAAATTTACCCTAGATGAAGAAAGGAAAATTGCTAGAGAACAGTTAAAAGATAAAAAAAAAAAGTGGTACACTAGGGCAGCTTCCCAAATGCTGTAGATGATCAAAGAAAATATATTATGAATGTGTATGTCAGAATTGGTTGAAAGTCCTAATTATAGGAGCATCCAATATGCCCTACATCTATACTCTGATAAAAGAAGCCTTAGTATTCTAGCATGCCTGAAACACAGCAGATGTGTTTCATAAAGGTCTAATAACCAAGTTAGAGCAGATATGATTCCACTTATGCAAAAAGCAGGACAGGTAAACATATCTACTGAATTCATTTAAATTTTAAACAGTTTTGCAGATTTTACCAAGCAGTTAGTACAAGGCTGTGGTTGAACCATATGAAATACCTAGCATCAGACCATGTTAGGATACTTCCTTATATTCCAAAGCTGTTCTTTACTGCATTTCATGGTCCAGCACCCTCCGATACGTTATTTGTTGCTAAAACTCTCTATCATCAGAGCAGGATTTCTGTGGTTAACTTACAATGGGGAAACTACTCAGAACCCAGGCTAAGTGATATTGATTTTCTGTATATACCATAACACCTGAACAGTAAAGGAAGGAATTAAAGCAATTCAAGCCAGTGTGATTCTTTACAGGATTCCAACAGACTTCACCTAAAGCATGACAAGAACTAATTCAAGCCCTGGAAAATTCTGAAAACTTTCCTTTTCTTTTCCTCAGATTAACTCCTCAGAGCACAGCATATGTATAGTAGTGTATATTTCTTAAGATTCTGCTTTGGCATTGATTTTGCTTACTGAGGGAGCACAGCAGAAGATAAAGCCAGATAAAAAATTCTCCTCTCTTTCATATAGAACAATTTTACCTTGGATTAGTTTAAGGTTGCATCTTAGTTCCTTTCAGTATGTTCACCCTGTTCTGTCAGTTTTCCATCACCCAGATAGATAAATACGTTTTTTATTAACTCAGAACTAGCTAAAGATAAAGCTGAGACCATTTAATGCTATGATTTACCTAATGAGCTGTCATTCTGAAATATGCATTTCACATTATCTAATATATTTACTTCATATCCATTCTTATACAGCAATTCTTTTTTTTTTTTTTTAAGTTTTAGTGCTTTTTTCCCCTGTTACCCTGGAAATAACAGTATTTATTTATTTGTGTCTGTTTATATCACAGCTCAGACAGGTATTTTTGTTACACATGGCCTGAGAAAACTTCATTATCTTTCTACTAACTGATTTGCTACCTACATTATATAGCAAGAAATATGGATTTAGTCCTGTAAGGCACTTAATGCATTGAGCTCTCACTTAAGTGACATAGATGGAGCTGAGCCAGAAGATGCAGCTTTTTGACATGCTGCTGTACATCAAAATACGTGCTAATACATATTAATGACACTTATCAGATTTTCTGTTGGAACTTTCTGATAAACACATTCCAGTTTTAGGCTCTATTTGACCTGAAAGGAAAATCACCTGTAACAGAACACAGTTGTTAGAAAAAGTACTGTCAAACACTACTTTCAGATGATAAAAATAGGAAGTGGACTTGACACAAAATGGTTTAAAAAAGGGAAATGCTGGTTTACAAATTGGTACATATTAAGTAACTGTGTGACCTTTTTGCCAACAGAGGAAAGCCTCTGAGTTACATAAGCTTGGCTGCGTCTGTTTTCTGAGGTACCTGGAGAATTATGTAAGTTTTAATTTAATTTTTTAATGTGCTGAATTTCTTCTGCATCTGCCTTGTTCCCAGTACCTTCTTCTAAATAATCAAAAGACTATTTACAGTCATGGCGGCACAGATTCCAGGACAAAAATTAATCTGACCAAAACCTGAATACCTTGTTGAAGGGTGAGTGATCGCTGAACAAGATATTATCCTTGTAGTACTTACCAATAAAATATTGCAGGTCAGGTGGTACAGCTGTAGTATAACACATGGTTATAGTTTTTAATGGAAAAAAATCCTATTTACCTTGTTTATTTTTTAAGTTAGAAATATTTTTCTGCAGAGTAATAAGATACTTTATAAATAAAATATATGGCAGAACAAGACATAGAAAGCCATTTTAACTGGATAACAGTCAAAGGCATTCAAACACTTGTTTATCTATTTATGATCATACATTTATGGTTATCATCTGGTAATTAAAACAGTTAGTGTGCCAGAAAACTTAAGATTTTAAACAGTGAAATAAAGCAATCATAGAATAATAAATTTGTCAAGCTTAGAAGAGACCTTCAAGACCATCAGCTCCAACCAGCACTACCACTGTAATCCCTAAACCACATCGCCCGGTGCCAGATCCAGATGCCTTGAACACCACCAGGGTTGTGCATCCACCACCTCTCTGGACAACCTAATCCAATGCCTGATCATCCCAACACTGAAATTTTTTTTCTATCTCATCTGAATAATCCCTGTCCCAGTTTAAGGCTATTTCCTCTTGTTCTCTCACTGCAGGCATGGTAGAAGAGATCAGCCCTCACCTCACTACAACCTCCTTTCAGGTCATTGTAGGGAGTGATGAGGTCCCTGAGCCTCCTCTTCTTGAGGCTAAACAAACCCAGCTCCCTCAGCTGTTCCCCATAAGATGTTTTCTAGTTCTTTCATGAGCCTTGTTGCCCTTCTCTGGACTCCCTCCAGCACCAAAATGCCCTTTTTAAAGTGAGGGGCCCAGAACTGAACACAGCACTCTATGTGAGGCCTCACCAGTGCCGAGTACAGGGGCACAATCACTGCCCTGGTCCTGCTGGCTACGCTATTCTTCATATAGGCCAAGATGCCATTGGCCTTCTTGGCCACCTGGGAACACTGCTGGATCATATTGAGCTGGAAATAAAATAAGGAATAAATAAATGATAATTAAAAAAAAGAAATAAAGCAATACACTTGCTAAGTAAAAATCAGTTTGCTCCTTTCCCACGTTTACTTCTGGACAAGGATCTTTAGTCTGGTCATGGTAAAACAGCTGCTTACTCTAACTTACAGTCTAAATGACACAGGCTCAGCCCATCAGTGACAGTGGTAGTGTCTCTGAGATAATGTATTTAAGAAGGAAAAAAAAGTCTGTGCAATAGCAGCCAGAGAATTGAGAATTGAGAATATGTGACAGAAAGAACTCTGCAGACACCAATGTCAGTGGAAAAGGAGGGGCAGGAAGTGCTCCAGGTGCTGGGGCAGAGATTTCCCTGCAGCCCATGGTGAAGACCATGGTAAGACAGTCTGTCACCTGGCATGGAGGTCAAGGGGGATGCAGTGATCCACCTGCAGCTCATGGAGGACCCCACGCTAGAGCAGGTGGATGCCTAAAGGAGACAATGATCCCTGGGAAGCCCATGCTGGAGCAGGCTCCTAGCAGGACCTGTGAGGAGCAGAGCCCACACTAGAGCAGGTTTGCTGGCAGGACTCGTGACCTCACAAGGTCCCTACACTTTGAGAAGCCTGTTTCTGAAGGACTGACCCTGTGGAAGGGAACCACAGTTTATGAAGAACTGCAGCCTGTTGGAAGGACCCCACAGTGGAGCAGGGGAGGGGTGTGAGGAGTCCTCCCTGAGCAGGAAAGAGTGGCAACAGAGAAGGTGTGATGAACTGACTGCAGCCTCATTCCTCATCTACCTGTGCTGCTCAGGGGTAGGGACTTCAGAGAATTCAGAAATGACACTGAGCCCAGGAAGAAGGGAGGGGTGGGTGCAACCTACTCTCATTTGACTGGCAACAAATTAAATTAATGTCCATGAGTCCAATCTGTTTGGCCTGCAACATTAATTGCTGAGTGATCTCTCCCTGTCCTTGTCCTGACTATAATGACCCTTTCGTTAATTTTCTCTCTTCTATTCAGCCGAGGAGGGAGAATGATAGAATGGCTTTGATGGGCACCTGGGCACACTTGTAACAGTAATGCAAATATACATATATGTATATTCATATATATATATTTTATTTTTATTTGTATATGTATTTAATGAAAAGGTATTTCAGAAATTGCTTAAATTCTTATGGAATTATGATGATATATGGAGATGCTAGTACAGGGATAGAAATCTTTGTCTGAACATAGAAAAAAGATTTCCTCTATCCAAGCAGAAACTCTTTGTTGTTAGAATGCACACACATTGACTGAGAAATACAAGCCCACAAAACTTCATGCAACCAACCAGTCAAGAATGAAAGATGTTCTATTGCACTGGTTTCCAGATATGAGGTTTTGAATTTTAAGTAGCTCAAGCCTACTTTAGGAAGAGGAACCATCAATTTTTCCAGAAGTAGGGGCAATGGAAGATGATTCTATCAAAAGAGTAAATAAAGCAGTTGTTCCTATGCATATCACATGTTATTGCTTCCATTCATGTAGCACAGTTACACAGAAACAGCAAAATGCATATGAAATTTCTCAGTGAGAAATGAATATGTATGTGAAAGCTGTACTATGAAACCCTCTTCAAATGAAGGTATAGTGCAGGAGAGATAAGGAGATCAATATTTCTGAAAAAAACATAGATTGTTGTAACAGAGATTTGTCAGAAATTGTGTGTGTGTAAGCCTTGAAAAATTTGAAAGGAAATCTTTGTGACTTTTTTTTTCTAGAGAAACAAAATCACAAAGGTAAAATTATTTGGAAAGATGCACCTTATTAACTACACTTTCCAAATAATTCTCGGACAAGATTAACGTTTTCAATAAAACTTCTAGAAGACAAAGTGAGAACTCTCCTTACAAGATAGAATCATACTATAAAAGAGTATTTTGTGAAAAAAGAATTGCACGTGAGTGAATATTATCAACTGCGCTTGCACTTTGCAGATATATATAATTTATCATATCATTGCTATTAGATGGTAGAAATACAGACCTTGGAATCTAAAACATTGTTATGCTGCTGAAGATCATTAGGCAAGATTGCAAAATCAATTGCAGTAGACAGGTTCACATAATTCTTTATAATAGAGTGCAAAAATATTACTAAGTAAAATAGAGTATCTGAAGAATAATAAATTCAGTTTTGAAATATCCTTCTTTGAATTTTTACTGAAATGAACACTGGGCAAACACATGCTTGTATAGGACATTTAAGTCTCCTTAGTCTTTTGGTGTAAGGGGAATTATACATAAGAAAACTTCATAGCATTATTCCATACTGATCCATGAGTTATCTGTGATTTTTCAGTGTTAGTTAATCATCAGTTAATGATTGTGCTAATTCCCTGTCTAACTTAGGGCTACAATAATTTTGAATTAGCATATTATAAACTACTACAGTAATTAAGAAAATTTCCAATTCACTTCGTATATGTCCCTGTGGAGATATTGTGTATGTCAAGAAAATACATATTAACATATATTTAAAAACTCTGGTAAAATAAAAATGGCCCATAAAACAATTAATAGGATCATCACATTCTTAATGGAACAAATAAACACAATGCTTAAAAACAACAAAAACACAAGAGGTGGTAATAGATACAGAAAAAAATAGATATTGAGGAATTACGAATACTATTTTACAGCAAAAGTGGTTTGTTTCAGAAACTTTTGAGACGGCTCAGTTGAAATGAAGGTTGCAGGTGAATGTGGTGAATTACATTTTTCACCTCTCAGAGAAGAACTGCAAACCATCAGTGTGTTTAGGAGCAGGCTGACACAACACCTCTCTGCATCTGCAAACACTCACTGATGTAGAGAATGGAAATCCAGTGCTGCTATTGCCCAGAGAGCACTTTCACCAGCAGTCCAGTATTTTTCCTCTCAGCCTCAGTATTTTGTCTTTGTTAGTTATTGATGTTAAGTGCGTCTAGAATTTTGGAAATGTTCCCTCACCTCTAGACCTCAAACTAGGTATGCATAAGAGCATCTATTTCTCTAGTTTAAAATCTGACCTGCTGAAACAGATGATAATGATCATAATGATAATAATAATAATAGTAATGATAATAATAATAACATCAACAACAATATTAATCATATTCATCATTATCAGAATGGCTTACTGACCTTTGGACAATTTTCAAAGGGGATAGTAATGGAATATCAGCATTACACTTCTGACTCCAAGAAGCCCTAAATTATTTAGACTAACTAAACCAATGTGGACTTCTCTTTCCTATATACTGAATAAATAATCTAACCAGCAGACAGGTAAGAAGGGTGTACCAGCCTTTACTCTGCTTTACCTTTCTATTGCCAGCAATAACATACTTCATCTCAAGTCTAACAGAATAATTTCCTCAACATGAAACCATTTTCTTTAAATTCTGCTCAGAAAAATATATAAAAAAAGAGATGTTCAATGGAAACAATTTTTCAGGATTTTTTTTTAATTGATGATGCTTTTATTTGAGCTAATTAAATCTCATCAATTTAATACAATGCAAGTGCAAAGCAATACAATTCAGTATGCTTTTAAATATTGACTTTTTAACACTCGGTTACTCAGCACAAGATCTCACACTATGAAGTGTTTGTCATGAAAAAAATTAAACATTAAATTATTGAAGAGCCTTTACACTAGTAATTCTAAATTCTGCAGAAAACAGTAATTTTGGAGAGAAATAACTGAGAGGGAACCTCATCAATGAATGCAGGTATCTGAAGGGAGGGTGTCAAGAGAATGGAGCCAGACTCTTCCTGGTGGTGGCAAGTAATAAGACAAGAGTCAACGGGCAGAAACTGAGGCACAGGAAGTTCCACCTGAATATGACAAAGAACATTTTTACTGTGCAGGTGACTGAGCACTGGAACAGGTTGCCCAGAAAGGGTGTGGAGTCTCCCTCACTGGAGATATTCAAGAACCATCTGGACACAACTGTGTGCCATGTGCTCTGGGATGACCCCGCTTGAGCAGGGAGGTTGGACCACATGACCCTCTATGTGGTCCAACCCTTCCAACCTTACCCATTCTGTGATTCTGTGATATTGCCACTTTTGCTAAAGATTTCCCTTGTACTGATCTTTTTCATTTGCTTTTATTTTTAACTAAAAATTTTTTTTGTTTGTAACTTTGCTTTTTTCCATCTATAGAAAGTAGTCTGTTTTGATTAAATATGCTGCTGTCCTCAGTTTTTCTTAAAAGTGGGTTTACCACCAGGAAAGATAAATCTTAAATGTTCATTTTTCATTAATATTATACATAGGACACTCTTTGCATAGTTTGGCAATGTGATAAAATGTGTGTAATTTCTACACAAAAAAGACTTTATTTACAATTAAATATTAAAATACTTCATTACTGGCTGCCACAAATGCTTTAAAAAAAGATTTTTTAATTAAGATTAGAGCCTTGCAGTAAAAGCACTAAGAATTCCTGATCTTCAGTGAGGTATGATCTATTCCATTTGTTTCTAAGTACATCCCACCTACATGTATACTACGGCAATAAATGCCTGTAACAGCAGCTCTCTTTAACGTTTGGTGCATTGATTTTTCCTGCATATTGGTTTCATAAGCATTGTTAAATATGTTCATGAATAATAACCAAATTCTAAATGACTGATAAATAATTGTTAGTATTGGCTTATTTGTTGGTTCTCTGGAGGTTTGATAATCTTTAATAATTTATAGTTCATGCAGTCTTTAGAATTAATAATTTAGACTATTTTCTGAATCATAGATTAAAGTTTTGCAAAGTGTTTTTCTGCTGTAATTATCCTGGCAAATTCGTTTAAAAGTCCATACTTAGATCCATATCTATCAGTTTAGAGCATTTAAGAGAGTTTCTTTCCACAAAAAAATCAAAACTTCCTTATTTTTGATATCAACATTGTTTAAGACAATACCCTTCAGTTTTGCTGATCTGTCAGCTGAAAAAGAACATGTAGATATGCTATTTTCAAGAAAATATAACTAGAAAGACAAATTGATCTATGCTGAATAATATGCCAACCTGAGCAGGCTGGGGAAGGAAGGTGGAAGAACCCAAATTAAAAACTGTAGCAAGAAAGGAATCAGAGTGGTCTGCATATGGCATGTATATGCCCATCCCAAGCATAAATGCAGGCCGGGTAGGGAATGGATGGAGAGCAGCCCTGTGAAGAAAAACTTGGAGGTGTTGGTGGATGAGAAGTCTGACATGAGCCAGCAATGCATGCTGGCAACCCAGAAAACCAACCCCATTCCGGGCTGTATCAAAAGTAGTGTGGCCAGCAAGTCAAGGGAGGTGATTCTCACCCTCTATTCTGCTCTAGTGAGACTCCATCTGGACTGCTGTATCCAGCTCTGGGGCCTCCAACATAAGAAGGATGTGTACCTGTTGGAATGAGGGCACAAGAATGCAACAGAGAGTTGAAACACCACTTCTATCAAGACAGGCTGAAAGAGTTGGGGTTACTGAGCCTAGAAAAGAGAAGGCTCCGGGGAGATCATGAAGCACCTTCCAGTACCTAAAGGGATCCTACAGGACAGTTGGAGAGGGATGTTTTATAAGGGCATGGAGTGATAGGAAAAGTGAGAGTGGCTTTAAACTGAAAGTGGACAGGTTTAAATTAGATATGAGGATGAAGGTCTTTACTGTGGGGATGGTGAGGTACTGCAACAGGTTTCCCAGAGAAATTGTGGATGCCCCACCCTTGGAAGTGTTCAGTGCCAGGCTGGATGTGGCTCTGAGCAAGCTGGTGTAAAGATGTCCCTGCCCATAGTAGGTGGTTTGGAATTAGATGATCTTTAAGGTCCCTTCCAACCCAAGCCATTCCATGGTTCTGTGATTCTGTGATCTCTGACCAGATCACAAGAAGGACTTGCCTATGATCTCAAAATACCAGAAGGAGTTCAAACTCTGCTGAAGAACTAGAATACTATTTCATGCGCTCCTCTTTCCTCAACCAGCTTCCTCAAACCAGGTTTGGCTCTGTGAGCTTCTTCTGTTCTCTTCTCTGAAACACCTTTAGACTTTATGGATTCAGTTTCATGCACACAAGCATCCAGAGTAATTATTTTAAATTGGATGAACACCACATGTGTTTTTGTGCATTTTCTCCAAACAGTACTTCCTATTGTTTCACATTCTTCTAAAATTTTTTTCAGACTCCCTAAACTCTTAATTTTCCATCTCACGTCCCCTCTCAGATGATACAGTAAGGAAAAACCACCTTTGTTTGTTTATTTGTTACTTGGGCCCACTAATTAGAGCCCCAAATTAAGAGTTAGGTTTGGCATGTCATCAAAATATCACAGAAAAGTTCATTACCCTGATGCATATTAGAGCTGCCATATTTATCTGGAATTCAAACTGAATAAAGAATACAGGAGAAATGCAGAAAACAATTTTCAATATAAATTTAATGGGAATAGAGAAATGTTACCAAGCAGTCAACAACAGAAAGAAAGTGATACATGAAGGCTATATTCTACATCAAAAATCCTGTGAGGGAAAAAAAAAGCCACAAGTAGGATTCTCTAAGTAAATTGTGTAAAAAGTCTGCAAAACATTCTGCAGCATTTTATTCTTTGTACTTAAAGGCTTCATATCACCCATTGCTTAAGGCTGACAGAAAAATAGCTTTTGTAAAATATGGAAATTTGATGATTCTTGACAGAAATACTCCTGGGAGTAGTTAACAGCTGTATGCTTTGTCTTGCACATAATCATTCCCTATCCTAAATAAGAAGTGCTGACCTGATTTTCAGGAAGAACATTCAACGCAGCTGCCAGGGGAGGAAGCAGGGGACCACTCTGCTCTCTCTGATACACAGCTGCTCTCTAGAACCTCTACATTCAGCTCTACCATGATCCAGAGATGTTCTGGTAACACCTCCTTTCCCCTGTTAATGACATGACCCACCAGAAGAAAGCAGAAGCCACTGTAGGAGTTGCTTCCCATGTAAGGATTTGCTTACAGAATGCTAGTTGCCGCCGCTTGCTCTGTTGGCCACACACCAGCTGCCTGCAGGCACAAGAGCTCCCAGGCCTGTTGAAGGCAGTGTGTAGTCCTTCTTCAGGGCCTTGTGCAGGTTCTGCACATATGCTTTCTCCTGTGAGTGTGCGGAGATGCCAAGAACAAGCTGATTTTTGAAACATCCCCTCTCTAACTTTGCTGCCTCCTCAAAAGCCCATGCAAAATCCACACACAGATGTCCAGTTATGTCTCTGCTTCTAACAAGTTGGTGCCTAGTTAGGAATTCCTGCTTCAGCAAGGTCAAAATGCCATTCAGGTACCATGAGCTCCCTCAGAGCACTTCATCTTACCCTGGCATTTAGCCATAAACAAATGCAGGGGGTCGGATGGGAAAGATAGGTCTGCTAGTGAGCTCAGACAGTAGCTAGTAAGCTCAGATAATTTTACTAGTAAAAGTAAAAAAAAGTAAAAGGAAATTGCCTTCTCTCATGATATTTTACAACTCTCTATATTGCTTTTTCATATACTAACAGAACAGACACAAGAATGTTTGGTTAAATTTAGAATAATTTGAACAAGGAACAATTTGTCACTAAGAAATCTCTAGAGGCCTTGGTCAAAATTTACAATGTGATGAACTCTTCAAATTACATTTAATTGCAATGTTACTAGCTCAGTAATAGTACAATAGAAAAAGAAACTGCATAAACCCCTTAATTTCTTCTATGTCAGATTTTCAACTGTAATTAGCTATCTATATTGCCATAGAAATACGGTGCAGAAGCAGAGGGTGACACAGACTCTTACTGGGTACTGCTTTTTGTGAAAATTCGCTCAAACAAAATAAAGGTTTAGGTTACTATCTTCAACACAGTGGAAGTCTGGCCTTCAAAATAATCCAAAATGCAAATTTGTCTCCTATCTCTGATACAAGAATTACTAGGGGATCATTTTTATATCAGATCAGACTGCAGCTAATTGTCCAATATTTAAACAAGTTCTTTCTACAATGGCTGCATGGCTTATAAATTATTAGTGCATGTAAATTATTTAGTTGCTTTTAATGGCACACCAGTCTACTAACAGAAGTAAAACGGGACAACCAGTAAGACCTACAGTTAAAGC
Organism: Manacus vitellinus; assembly: GCF_001715985.3. Taxonomy (NCBI): domain Eukaryota; kingdom Metazoa; phylum Chordata; class Aves; order Passeriformes; family Pipridae; genus Manacus; species Manacus vitellinus. The sequence goes on along the minus strand of NW_021940917.1, from coordinate 2,553,071 downwards.
AAAGAACATATTGTGAATATTGGACTCTAAATTAAGTCTACAGAAAGCAAAAAGCAAAAGTGAGTGTGCTTTAGAAAAGTAGCACCTGAAGTTCCTTCTCATGGTAGATGAGAAAGTACCTGACACAGAGCTTTATGATTTGCAGCTCCAGCCAATACTCCCAGTTTATATGCTGGGCATGACTTTCTATGGCACAGAATACCTCTTTCTTCTTTTCAGCTCGGCTGTCCTGGCCATGCTCCCTCCTAGCTTTTTGTGCTTCCACTCTCTGGCAGAGCATGGAAAATGAAAAGTCCTTGATTTAGGGAAAGCACTACTTAGCAGGAACTAGAACATAGTGTGTTATCAACGTTATTCTCATACTAAATCAAAACCACATCACTGAACCAGCTACTAGGAAGAAAATGAACCCTATTCCAGGCAAGATCAGGATAGTGAGATAGTACACATTCTTTAAAACCTCCTGCCTAGACCTCATGAGATACAAGCACTATTTCTTGCCACTGTGTTTTGATCACTTTCAATTAAATTTTAGAATCCACATAACTGATATCCTCTTTGAATTTAATCAAAGAATGACCTTTAGTGTATGTTTATTGTTACAAGTTTCTGTAAACAAGTCTTTTAAAGTACACTTATTTACACAAAGCCCTAGACAATTCCATTAGGGATAACAGAATAATTTTCTCTTTGCTAAATGGGTAAAGTGGAATAAAAGTAGAACTCACTGTAAGAAAAAGCATATTAAACTATTCTTTCTAAAGTTATTTTTTATATTTACTCCACCAATTTTTCTTTATGGGTAGATACTGGTACTATGTATAGTTTACATAGCACCAGCAAAACACAAGAAGCCTTATGAATAAGGAAGATATATAAAATACATTTCAAGAATTCAGTTCAAATAGCCCACACCTACATACAAGAAGCAGAAGAGGACAGGAAAGTAAAAAACAACACGAGCACGGCTAAAGAGTATTATGTAAAATCCTAATAATGTCACAGATTATTTAGATTTCTGACTGTCTAGTCTGATGACTTTTGCTACATGAAGAATGGTGAAGCAAAAGCCTTAGAAAAGATGCAACTTTAAGAAAAAGATGTTAAAAAAATAAATCACCAAAGAATACTCATGTATGTTGTGAAAGACTTTGAGTATGTTTTATTATGACATAAATGCAAAACTTGGATCACAAAGAATCTATGAACAAGATAATTCTCAAAAGCAACCCCCTTTTTCAAACCCAAACAAATGTGTTTTTTTTCTGTTCAGATTCTTATAAAAAAAAAAGAAGACACATCACTACAGCACAAGATTTTTATAGATATGTATGGAAAACTTACTTATTAGACTTACTATTAACAGTCCAAATTTATGCAGTTTGCAGTGAGAAATACTTTTTCATTAAAGGAAGAAAAAAAAAAGTGTGATGAACCATCATTGAGAACATCGACATTGCAGCCAACAGCTGGAACTGAGCCAAGACCCAGAGCTTCAAGTCACAAAAAGTTAGTACTTAGTAGGCTTCTACTTGTCCTGCCATCAGAGCCTGTAATGGGACATATTCAGTAAAACTGTTGGTGGAATAAGTACAATCTTCATGGCTGAATATGTCTCAGTTTTAATACTGAAATTTGATTAAACAATCTGCCAGTTTTTCCTGTTAAAATGGTGACCTACCACTAAGACATACAAATGAACCAAAGAAAATGAACTGTGAAAGAAATGGATTTTGCAAGAGAAAATGGATTACAACGGCAATTCCAAGCAGAAACTCTTGGAAAAAAACGCAACAGAAATAAGTGAAGCCAAGTATGTGGAGGATGGAAGAAAGAAAATTAACATAAAATGAATGTAAAAGCATGTAATTGAGTAATAAGGACTCTTGACTACAGCATGAAATGAGCTGCAGACATTTGGTGTTGCCTTCAATCCAATTAAACAAATTGTTCCTAAGGGATTGCAGAGCACTGATCTAAAGTCCTTCAGACAAAATTATTTAAAAATTCTGAATTCCTACTATTTCTATACAAACTCATTGATCACAAAGTAAAATCTGTCTCGTGGCCTTCACCAAAAAAAATCTAAAAACAGTTACTCCAAAGAACTAACCCTTTCCTAACCACCTTGGGAAACAGTTATTTAGAAAAGTGATGGCTAGCTTTGCACACCAGCTGGTGACTGAAGGAGTCACAGTGTAATTAGTGGATTCCTTTCAAATCAGCATGTCTGGTTAGCACTGATTTTCACTAAGATTAATGCTAACATGACAGGGAACAGGTCTTGGTCACTGAAGCATCCTGTTGTTTCTAGGCCCTGTGTATCCACCATAGATCTTGTATCACATAATTCCCTGACTATATAATGGGATGTGTCCTTAGAGAAGCATAGTCTTCACATCTAACATGCTTATTGCAAGGCTATTTCAGAATACTACTGCTGATAAAGACAGTATTTTTACCACGCTCCTAACATACATTTATTATTCCTCTGCTTTTTTATCATCTGTTTCTCCATCAGCAGCCAGAACGGTATATTAAAATATTCTTTAGACCTCACCGATCATAAAACTTTCTTTGCCTGAATGACTTCCAAGTTTGGCAATGTGACCTGCTGTAACACTTTGTATAAAATAAGGTAAACAAAAAAAAACTAAATCAAAATCCCCAAACAAATAAACAAAAGTGAAAGCAAATACACCACCAACTATCCTAATCAACCTTTCCTAAAGGTTACATTTCTGCATTTCTTTTCTTATTATTAGCTGATGGGATTAAATTCTGTCAGAGAAAAACCTCACTCTCTGTTAACTAGAAATACATCTTTATACTAAGTAAGCATAGGTTGGAGTTCTGTCCCTCCCACCATACCTCTCCCCTAGAGTATTACATTCTTTATAAAGAAAAAATAAGAGTGTATTGATTGAAAGAATCTTCAGATGTTTAATAAAGAGAAATGAAAGTTTACCTGCAAAAGTTCAGTAAAAATTGCTCATACTAAGAATTTTTCACTCTGGGACATTCTGATCTCTCATTTAATTGCTTCTGACTCATCACCAAGGAAAAAAGACACAACAAAACCCATTAACTACTCTTTTATATGTGATTCTCTCTGTTCCAACCTTTCTTTGTTGATTTAGAAAGATCTTATAGAGACTTGCCACTCAGTAGATTTACCTCCACGTTTACGTAAATGTGAAACATGAGTGGGGATTGGAGAGTAAAGGCCACTGGGAACTTAAAATAGAACAACAAAAAAGGAAGATGTAAAAGGATTGTAGGTCCTTCAGGACGTGTTGTTTTAGTTCTTGACCTAGTTCTACTCTCTCATCCAATGCTGGAAAAAACAATACAATCCATCATAGAGATATTAGGGCAAAAGATTAAAAGCTCATCACCGACAGTGTTTTCTTTTCTGGCCTAGTGCTTCTTGAGACCTGAAATACGCAATATGCTAATGAGACCAACAGCATAGAGCCACTGAGTCTAGCAGGTCACATACATGCTCAGCACTACAGAAAAAGAAGCTTTTTTTTCGCATACTTCCTCTAAAATTACACCTAATGTCTGGTATAGTTACAGATATCCCAGACAGAAAAAAGAGTCATTACTCAATGTACACAGAACCTAAAGATGTCTCAACAGTTTGTAAAGAAATAAAGCAAACAGACCACAAAACTGGTCTTTGGTTCAGGTCAAGAATTCAGTGCATCATAAAGTTAAGATGGAAAGTTCAGAAAGGTCTGAGATTATCTCAACTGCAACAATGCCCAGAGAGCTATCTGCAGTGATCTGTGCGAAAATTATAAAATAACAGAAAATGATGTGTCCAGTCAGGAGAGCACAGTCCAGGCAGCAGCACATTCCAGCATTGAACATACTCATGCAGACATTTGTTAGCCTGGAATTACTTGTTCACTGTCAGCTATATTAGCTCACTAATTTTTGTAGAAAAGTCAGTAATCATCTTATTGCTTATAAGTAGTTTTTTTCTGGTCAGACTACAAAGAAAAGTACCTAAAGACACACTTCATTTCATGGCATCGTAGTTCTTTAGTAACAGGCAGAGTTGTTTATATCAGTCCTTGTTTATAAACACATGTCCCTGACAGAGCCTGAAATCTGCAGCCTGAACCATTGATGATGACAAGATATTTTTTTTTTTATTATGGGAGTATGTTTTTCTTTTTCTAGATACCAGACTATCACAAATCAATATTTAACATCAGCACTTTTTGTTCAGAGCCAAAAATATACGTATTCACGGTACTGCTGTCTCCAGGAAAACGACACTGTCTTTCCTCAGGCAAGATGGCAAAAAAGGCAGCAGCAGGTTGACTTCCCCTTGGAATTCCAGTGCTGCACAAAGGTTAAGTTTCAACCTTACGTCATCATACATTTATACTTGATACTTTACTGAAAACTGAATTAGAAAATGATAAATACAATATAATATCAAAAAACCCACCCAAAAAAACAGAACAAGAGACAATATATTATTCAGTGATGAAACGTGAACCAGAAAGCAGCTAAACCTAAGGTCTTATTTACACTTACAGTATCAGAAAAGTCCCAGTTGTCTTCTTACAAACTGAAAAAAAACCCAACAAACAATCCTAAGCCTATCAAAATGCACATCTCTAATAACACTTCTTTCTGCCTTCAAAGCCTTCTCTTCTGCTTTGAAAAGGCCACTCAATAGTCAGTCTGGAAGAATGACGCCTGTTGCAGGCCAGTATTTCCTAATAAGCGAGTCAAAAAGAACAGCACATGGGGAGAGTCAGTAGAGAGGCTGCCCAAAATTTGTAACTAAAAAATGGCTCTCCAGAACTGTGGCAAGACAGTGTGTTACATAAATGTATCTTAGTTTCAGTAGAACCTGCTTTTTAAATAGTCTAGAATTATGGGGTTTTATGCATAAAAGATTTTCTAAGTAATTATGACCAGATTCCTGAACTGACTGAGTCACAACCTCCAAGCACAAGTTTTTTTAAATTATAGGTAAATACCTTCTACTGCTAGAACTGACTATTAAATTGAGAACAACCACTGTGAGAGTTACAACCTTTCTTATAAAAATTGCTACAATATACATCAGAGCATAATTTGCCATTTAAAGAACACTTTATGGCTACCATTGTACTCCTTCTGGTTAAACCCTCCTGTTACTCTATTTTCCTGTCATAAACTGAGTGTACATTCCTGCACCACAATTAATTTTTTCAAAGAAATTCCAAATATGTTTCCATCACCTTCTGCATGTTTGGGGTTACAGTATCAAATAATAAAACAGTCTACACTGCTGACAGTGACATGGAAGAGAAAAGCAGTTAAACATTGGATGTAAACTAGAAGGCCAAGCACAAGTGAACTATCTGTAATCACAGAGTAAACACATGACCTGACAGATGATTGGTGAGCAGACTGTCACTTAAAATCAGTAGATCAAGACATAAAAAAATATTGATGCAGAGGAGCATATACTTCCCCTTAGAAAGCAATGCCAGTTATTTTTGAGTCAGAAATAGGAATGGCAGAATAAGTCAGCTCACATCGTCCGGATGGTAAAAAATTGTGCAATACCCTTTCACCTATATGGAAGCTCAAATAAGCTCAAATCCCTACTAAAATCACTTTATGTTCCCTGAGATATCTATACAAAAATTTCCAAAAAAAGGAAATTTAGAGAAACCAGCTTTTTTAGTATATACATCTCATAGCGTATTTTTGAGGGTTACTGTATTCTGCAAAAATATATAAATACATTTGAAGTGCTATCTATGTATTGCTTATAACGGAAAACTTGCAACACCATGAAGGTGTGGGTGTTCACTCACTACTGAGTCAGTATTCATGGCACAGAGAGACTGTGGTTTAATCTGGTTTGCATTGCTCTTGGTAGTCCTCATACGGACAAATAAAGAATAAGTATGGAGAAACAGCCTTTTAAAGTGTATGGAGACAGTCTGGGAGGAATGCAGAGACTTCATCTGAGCATCTGAAGCTGAGGTTAGGAAAGCCAAAGCCCAGCTGTAATTGAATCCATCATGGGATGTTAAAGGCAATAAGCAAGGCTTCTCTAAGTAGATGGGTGACTAGGGAGGCCAGAGAGACTGTGGTCCTAGTGCTGAGCTAAAAAATACTTTTCAGAGGGAATCCCTATTTCTTTACAAAGTGAGTTATACACCCTTAAAAAGTTTTTAGGGGGTTGTGTTATCTCAAACAGGTATTATTTGGGGTTTATCTTGTTTCAAATTTGGATAGCCAAGATTTCAAGACAATAGTGGTTGCCACATTTTGCAGTTATACAACAAGCAGATTACTGGGGATAGGAAAAATAACAACTTTTCCTGTACTGAGCCCGTATCAGTAATTACAGAAACTCAGTCCTTTTCTTACAAAGAATCATTTGATGTTTGTCAGTTTTAACAAAGTTTAAAAAAAATACATCTTCACAGCAGGAAAAAAAAAAAATCACTGTTTTGGCTTGCAATACAACATTTATGAAAAACAAAAGTCTTGAATTCAGCATTTTCCCATGTCCTTTGTATGTGTGCACATAGTATAACTCTGGTAAGTCTTCACTCTGCAATCTAGTCCAGTAGACAAATCTCCTCTAAAAAAATTGAAATCAAATCTCAAAAAGGAAGCAAAGAAAGTCAGCTTTCAGAATGAATACTAAACATCTGACGTTGTTTCATTGGATCACTTGAAGAAAATTTTGGAGACTGCTTCCATCCTCGCCAGTTTTCTATTTTCCAAGATATACTGATGAGTATTATAAAGATGTAAGCATGTAAACAGATCTTGCTCTCATTCCTACTCACAGCATCCCTAAATAAAGAGAACCTCTTGTCCTGCTGGCAAGACAGGGCAATTATGGGAAAATGTGGCATAGAAATGTGACAGAGCATGTCACACTCCTTTCACTCTAAGAAACTGCAGTTTTTCTTGTTAGTTTGTAAAAAATACACTGCTAGTAATACAGTCGCTTCCCACACATGAAGAGGAGCACAGGCCTTTTCCTCCAGTGTTAAGGCACAAATGTCACAATGTTCCTGCCACTTGCCAAACTTGGAAAAGTCATCCTACTGAGTTTTCTCTTCCCTCTAGCCCACTACACAACACTTCATCAAAATAAAAGAAAGGCTCTAGAAATGAGAAAGGTGATGTACTTTTTTTTTTAGATTCTGCATTTAAGTGGAACATATTGGATATGACTCCAGGGAGAGATCCTTGTCCAAAACAGACAACAATTTCCTCTTCTCCCCCTTCTGCCTTGGCAGACCAGCAATGTATCCTTTCAAAAACAAAGAGGCAATTCATCAGTTGTCTAACATTTCATGTAGCTACTTTTACAAGTGGAAAGCTAGTACAACATGCTGGTAATCTGACTTCATATTTCATAATGCTTTTGTTTCCACTTTTATACTCGAATGAAGAGACATGGGTACAAGTTAGCAGCAAATAAAACTCCATGAGTATTGCCTTATAGTGCTGTTACAGAAGACAGGAACATAAAATTCAGGGATTGTGTCCAAAACATGTATTTCTCTTGATGACTTTCCTACACAGAGTCTTAATCATAATGTTTCCTTCCTATAAAATGTTTCCACTTATTTTATATTCATAGTTAATATTTGTGAAGTTTCATAATTTTTTCCTCAAGATACTTCAAACATCAGGTGCAATCCCTCCTCATGGTTTAAAATGAAATATTTCCTTCCATTTCTCTCTTCTCCCCAAATACTTTAAACTTATTTCTTATGAATAGTCATTATCCAGTCAGATTCCTCTTTTATTTGTGTCTATGAAACTCAATAGATTTCAATCAAGTAATTTTTAATTTACACTGCTGTCAGGAAAGGAAACTGCGACTCATGAGCACAACCAAAGTTATGAATTAAATATAACATGTTTAAAACAATTTCTTCTGTTGAAATGATTTTTGCCTGGAGCTAAATGAATTAGTTTCTTGTGGTGACACTGTTTTTTCTATTTTAGTGGTTTGCTATTGTTCATTTTCTAAAACTAAAAGTATAAGCACAGAACACCAACTTTTAAAAGTAGGACTGTGGATAAGTGTCTCTCTTTACATGTTTCAACCAAGTAGCAGACATCTGTGAAAATTCCAGTATGAGAAACAAGGGGTATGTACGGCAAAGTTGTATTTGTATGTATCTGTTGATACTTCACTGAATTTGTAACATTGATCTTTTACTTCAGACCCATCATGAATTATCTTGTTCACCTTCATAAAGAATGTCTTCAGTAGTAGAACTGTTTTGGCCTATTTTCAACTCAAGCACATTTTTCATAAAAGAATTATAAGCCCCTGAAAAATAAAATTGAATCCTGCTGCAGGCATGCACTACACACTACATGCACTAGAAGGAAAAAAAAAATATTCTCTTCTGCTGTTTCCTTAATCACCCACCTAAAGTTACAATTTCTTTAGAAGTTAAATTTAAATGGGTTCACAGCAGATGATTTGGAAGACTTTTTGTGATGGCAGCATTATCTGTGGTGCATGAAATACAGTAATTAACAGCTAAACTACAGGCAGAACAGATTTGGTTTCAATTTAACCATCAGTATTTTTACACCATCAGTTTTACCATAAGCATTACTTTAGGGCACTAACACAAAATATTACAGAAGTTTCCAGGAAATTATAATCTTTAATAGTAAAACCTGTAAACCAAATACACTGTAGCCCTTCTCAAGGTATTGTTCCATGAAAATACTTCACCAGACAATGTACATTAACTGAATAGTAAAAGACTACAAAGGAGGTATTAACACATCTACCAGTAAATGAGAATTTTTCTTTTAGAGTACAGAATTTGAAATGCTGTGCATGTAAGGACTGTAAGTACAATGTTAATCTAATAAAGCAACAATTAAAGCCTCTTTTCTTATGTATGTAAGCAGAACTGACAGATTCAATTTCATTCCTTCTGCAAGACATTACTGCACTGAGAATGTCTGAAGGGTGTTCCCAGTGCAATTTCTAGAGCAGTACATGCAATTTCTATTCTCATTAAACTTGATTCAGCACAATGAACATCCAGCTGCTGCTCTGCAAGCAATGACTCTTGGGAGCATCCATAGAGCTAGTAAAGAAACTTCTAAATTTTGTTCTCTTGCTCTGTTTTATCAGTCTACACTAAGTGTTTTATTCAAATTGTAGAGGAGGAGGTGACAGATGTAAAAGTAAGCAGTTGAATCAGCTGGTGATGATGAATCATGCGACAAGATGATAATTTTTAAGGTCTTTCTAAAAATAAAAAAAATCATCTGGAATCATGTTATCTTAAAAATTAAAAAAATTCAAAACAACAAAAAGCCATCTGAAAACAAGTTATGTAATTTCTTTTCCCTCTTGTCTTAGTACATGACTCTACACAATCCTTTTGCCTGAGTCATTCCAACTTAAGAAAAGTAGAGAATAGGAGAGGGAGAGAGAGATAATTTTGACTGCCATTGGTTTGTCACTTCATTGTTTCTCTTTTCACTTTTACGTTGTCAAACTTTTCTGCAGATTTTCTTGTTTATGTCACTTTTTAATACTTCTCCATAAAGTTCCATTTCATAACATGGTTTTTTTCCATCTAGTTTTTTCTTCTACTATTTCCTTTGCTCAGCTACCTCATTTCTCTTCTGTTCCAGCTTCACCTCCTTTACATCTGCCTTTCTGGACTTTGGATATTCGTGGATGGAAATACAGAGCAATCAAATTCTAAAACTCTTTGACTCCATCTACACAAAATATTCACCATCTGTCTGTGGAGTTTAACACAAACTTTCTTCAATGCTTTGATATTGGTACAAAATATCTAAACCAGGAAGAAGCTCAACCCTTGGGTAATAAACATCCTCATCAAGAGATCTTTATTTGCAAATCAAAACTATATATGTGCCTTCAAAGAGAGTAGTCTATTAACCTAGGTAATGGGAGGACTGAAATACATCAATCATCTACATCTAGTCTTGAAATATAGTAAACAGTTTAGCCATTAAAACAAACAAATGAAAACCCACACTAAATGGACAACAAACCCCTACCCTAGCTATTCAAAAAAGTATTAAGGAATTTGGTCAGATTTTGTAAAATGGACAGATGGAAAAAATGTTCACAAAGAACTATGGTGGCAAAGCCACTTCACATCTCTAAATGAATAATACAACTTCAATTCCCTCTTCAGCTTTAGGAGTTTTAAATCTAAATTTCTAGGTTGCTATAGAGTCAGGTACTCTAGGTTTTTCTTAACCTTATATTCTCAAACAGGTGTTTGCTGCCTTCAGACACTTATCTGCCAGGTGGATGCACCGTAAGCACTGAGCTTGGTCTCACTCACTTTTTGGTCAAATGCATACAGGAACAAATGCAAACAGGATAATTGCTGGCAGAGTTACTGAAAGAAGCAAAGAGCACCCCTGAATGCATTACTGCCACCTAAACAAGACATTCAGGCCCAAGGTGGTAGGAAACTTCATTTACATGCATTGCCAAAGAACAAATGTAATTCAGTGTCTGCCACTTTTCCATCCTGCTAACTCCAATTCCTCTGTTTCAGGAGACTGACATGTACCTCATTTGAGTACTTTAGTTTATTTTGAGTTAATTTTTCAATTGCTGTGGTGTTGTCTGGACTGGAACCATTCATCCTAAATATCAGCATTACTGATTTCCCTTTTCCAGAGGCTTAGAAAATGCACCTTATTTTCAATTTTATTTTTATATGTCCTCAAGAAATATATTTAGTTATGTATGTATTTGTTTGAGGCAACAATTTCAGTAGACTGTATGACTACCCTTCTGATCTAACTCTATTTCACAGGAACTTAGTCCCAGAATCTGTCATCAGAGTGACTTTCCCTTACATTTATATATTTCTTGCCAAATCCTCAGATCATGTTAAGTCTGAAAACAGTTTCTAAGCTCAGCATAAGGTAGAGGGTTCACTATCACAACCTCAGTAAAATTCAGGTTTGGATTACATGAAGTCAATAACCATTAATTTTACAATGGTCTCCAGTATGGATATGGAGCCAAAATAAATTTTGCCTAAACCTGGTCATTGACTCGGCTCAGATATAAGATGTTCTGCATTTCTCTGAGAAATTTAGTATTTCTTAGCACCTTTTTTTTCTTGTCTCCAGGACCTCAAAGGCAAAAATATAATGAAGCTCCTAAAGGAAATGAAGCAGAAAACACCTGAATAGGTCTGGAAATGGTATGTGAGTTATTTCTAGATTTTCCTGAAAACCCTTGAATTGTCCTATTATAAAATTTACAATAATTTCAGACCCAGTCCTGACAGACACTGGAAAGTAAAACAAGTCAAGCAAGTGTTCTTCCTGTTTTCAGTTTGGCTTCTCAGACTTATGTGATCATGTTTTCTGTTCCCTACATCAAAGAATTCTGACCCGAGTGACTGAGCTTACCCACATTGGTCAGGATTAAAGAAGTCACAGAGAAGTGAGGTCCTAAAATAGCCTGTAGAGGAGAAGGACGTGACCCCATAGGTGGTGGCAACAGTAGGAAAACGCAGAAGCAGCATATGTGTTACTTGGCACAGTGGTTCCATGGAGAAGAAGAAAAAAAAGACAAGGCAAGGAGAGAATGTTTGAATTAAATTTTTTCTAACTTTAAAGACCAAAGTCGGTCACTAAAGAAAGGCAAATCTGAGAAACTCATTTTACTGCTTGCAGAAACGTTTGTTTAAGTGACCCTATTCCAAAAATGAAACAAATGTTCACAGGTAAAAAAAAAGAAAGAAAAAAATGAGGTTACCACAAAATGCAAATATCCCTATCTCAAAACAATTCAAAGTTATCTGACATCAACAAAGCATATAAAAGCACTCCTTAGAGGCTTATGATTGCAAAAAGTGTAGAATATTTTGAAAGTGCAATAATTTTGTGCCAAAATAGTATGCATCTTCATTATGTATACAATGTCAGTTTCCCCTCTATCAAACTGACAGCTCTTTTAAGAGAAGTAGCTCATTCCCAAGAAATGCACTGTAGGAAGTGGATCCCAAAAGTCTTCCAAGTATCAGAGATCTGAAAATCAATGAGTGGCAAAATGACTCATGTACTTTTTATGATCAGTTATCTTTACATTGTCATTATTATTTTCAATCAGATATCTCAATGGCCAAAGTTAATTGGATAAAGCTAAACATGGGCACAAATATTACAACCTTTCAATACTTAGAGGATACTTATACGAGAGATGAGGATAAATGTTTTAGCAGAGCCTGATGCAATAGGAAAGGGGAGTGGTTTTAAACTGAAAGGGGGCTTATTATATTAAATATAAGGAAGTTTTTTACAAAGAAGCTGGTAAAACGCTGTAATAGGTTCCCCAGAGAGGTGGTGGATGCCCCATCCCTGGAAACATTCAAGATCAGGCTGAATGGTGATCCGAGCAACTTGATATTGTTAAAGATGTCCCTGCTCATTGCAGTGGTATTGAACTACATGACTTTTAGGGGGCCATTCCAACACAAACTATTATAAGATTCTATGCTTCTACGATCAGGAGGTCCTCTTGAAAAGATTTAGGTCTGTTTCTACAGAGGCATCATTAGGGGTCAAAAAGGAAATTCTGAATATTTTTACTTCTTCTCTGTTTTTCCTAAGAAATATGAAGGAATAAACCAAAAGACTTAACTAAAGCTGGATGAAGTTTCCCCAGTTGTCACTCTTACCTTTCAGCAGGAAGAAGCAATGAGAAACATACTCATACAACATTTCTCTTAAATCTTGGAATTACAAGCCAGCATCACCCTAAGCAATCCGTCTTTGTTACCCTTCTTTTTGACAAAATCCTTCTTTACTTGGTTAAGAACATCCATCTGATCTCCCAGAATAAGTCCTGCATGTACCTTCTATATTGAAAGATTCAAAGCGTTTTTTGGCATTTTGGATTTTTGGATAACATGATTAGTAAAGTTATGTAACTCTTTCGATTTCTTTTGTGAATGACATTGATTTCTTTTCATGAGAAGATGGGGCTGGTAGGTTACATTTCCCTTGCTCTTCTCAGATTTCTGTATTGTTTTCAGAGTATTTTTTTCATACATAGCTTGAAAAGTCTGATGTTGTTTATTTTCTGAACATAAAACCATTAAATTTCTCTCTTTGCTTACCCAATGTGGCAGTCGCTTCCAGTCTACTCAAGTAAAATATACTCGATCCTCACTAGTAAACAAATATGAAAAGTAAAGTAAAGTACAATCTAAAGTGGTTCATCATTATTGAAGTATGTATCCTTTTTTCATCATGAAAGTCAAACTGTTCTGATTTTCATCATGAAAATTTATTTTGACATGACTCGTACCTGAGAAGTACCTGATTATCACCGTAAAGCAAGTGATAATCAGTCAACATCACAGTTTTGAGTGAGTCAGAGCACAGGCAGATATGCCAATATGGTGGAGAAAGCTGAAACCAAAGGGGTTTTTTTCAGACTGTGTCAGAGACCGAAATGGTTAATGATTTATGTATTCTAGGATTGCCAAGGGACTTCTGCAGGACTTTTGCATTATACCTCTGATGGCCCATCAAAGCCCACCCCCCCCCGCCAATCTTGAAAGGCGGGAAGCAGGCCACAGACAGAAACTCTGCGCAGGCCCAGGAGAGGTTGGAGGTTTGAGGCATGGCCTGTGACACTAACCATGGATATAACAACTCATAACTTCTTGGAGTGTGGGGGCTTCCCTCCTTCACCCCCAGCAGAGCAAGGCCTCCACTTCAACTGACAGCCATGGAAGCGGCAACTACCAAGTATCATCGCTGGACCCCGGAGGTGGTGACTACATACATCTTTCCACTCTCATCTTTTCTTTCCCTTACTCTCCCTTACCCTTATCCTGTCTTTCCTTTCTCTCCCTTGTGCATTTTCCCCTCCAGAGGTTATCCCTATGCCACATTGCTATAGAAGATACAGATGATAACACCCAAAATGCTAACTTACCTGTTGAAACAAAATTGTTAAAATGAACCCTACCTATATATGTTTTCAAACACTGATTATTCAGCATCGTTTCATTCTAATCCACCCCAAGGGAATTATTGATAAGAACCTGGGTTACCCCCCTGTCATTTGGCCCCCTGAGAGTCGGGGGCTCAGAGGTGACTGGGTGCCAGGGCAGTGTTCCCTGGAGAGCCGATCACTGCTCATCTTGTTCGCTTCTGCTCAAAATCACATATACACAGCACTGGAACCTGTTGGCAGTTCTTCTGTTGGAGTCTGCTGTGTGTAGGTGGAGAAGGCCAGGGGGTGGCTGGGCTCCTTCTTTCCCCCCCTCCGCGGGGTGGGGAGCCCTGCGGCCCCCCAGCTCTGCCTAGGACAGAGTTAGAGACAGCATTTGGAGTGTGTGCTGAGAAGGAAGAGATTCACAGCACGTGAGGTAAGAGGGAGGAGGCCGGGCCCTCTTCCCCCCCCTGCAGCTGCGGGACGCTTGGGACAGTGCATAACTGGACCGAGCTGCCTGCGACCAAGGCTAGGGGGCTCTTTTCCCCCCCACTGCATTGAGGCTGGTGGGGGGTGGATTTTAAGGCTCAGCATTGAAGCAGAGCCAAGTGGACGGACTGCTGACGAAACAGCTCGGAGCCAGGGAAAGGAATCCCAGGCGAAATCGGAGATGGACTGAAGAGAGAGGCCCAGAGGATGTCTCTGCCGTGATTTAAACGCAGGACAGCTGAAAACCCGGAGGAGGAATCAACATTCCAGGACGCATACATTAATAAGCTAAACTACACTGCAGCAGCCTACGAACCGAGGTATGAGACTGAGAAAGAGAGATCACACAGCAGACCGAGGAGAAAGGACTCAAAGCTATCTTCTTGGACTTTGTGAGGAGGAAAAACTGCAACAAAACAGCTGAAGGTTGGTTAGGAAGTGTTCAGGGGCCCAGAACACTCCCACGAGAGAGACTGCGTTACCCAGCAGCCTTGAAAGGCTCTTCCGGGACTAAAGTTAAAGGGAGGGGCTTAAAAGGACATAGAAATGTAATATATATATAGTTGCCTTTAGTTTGTATAGTATTTATTTCTGTAAATAAATGTATATACTTCCCACTTCCCCTATAGAAGCCTCCAGCCTGAAAGTTTCTCTCCAGTGTTGGGATAAATTGTGGGAAGGGGTGGGGGAAGGCCTAGAAATTGGATTCTGGATTCCTAATGTGGCTCAAACTGCCACACCCCCCCTCTTTTTTCTGGGGTGGGTCATAACAGACTGTTTACAAAAGGTTCAGAGAACATCCTAAAAACTGCGCAGGGAAACAGATAGGAGTGTTCACTGGAGACATTTAGCTCCACAGTTGGATAAACACTGCTCAGAGTATGATCCAATACAGAAGGAAACTTGGTAAGTTCTCAAGGTATGACAGAATTTGCATGAATTTTAATTACATTTATAATAATTCATATTTTATAAGGCAATCTCTCTTCATAATAGTCTTTTTTTTTAAATTTGGAATAAACAGAACTTACAGATATTAGCTTTAGTATGGGCAAAGAAAAAGAGTTATTATTCATAGTACTCATCTATCTGTACATAGGAGGGTAGTTGGACTAGATGATCTTTGAAGGTTCTTTCCAATCCAAAGCATTAATTGAATTTATGGACCCTATACAAGTAACACACATCCGAGCATCTTGCAGGCAGTCTTACTGGAAAAAAAGGGTAAATTCTAAAAGACAACACCTCACTTTGCAAGACAACCAATCTACCTAAAAATCCGATCTGCAAAGGACCTTTTTCCAGCACTGCTGCTAGGCAGAAAAGTTATAAATATGAAATGAAGCCTGATTTTTCAATTTCTCAGTCCTACTCTGTGCAGATAGAGCACCACCAAAACCTGCCTCCTAAACTGCAGGTCATAGAAGGCCAGCAAGCTCCACCTAAAATGTGTGAAATTTGTTTGGACGTGTAAGTTCAGTTGTCAGACATGTTTTACAGTGGAAGTAAGTGAGAGTGATGCCAGAGTTTACTCCAAGTGAAGAAAAAAATGAATCTTGCAACAGAAGAGAAGGGACAAACCTAAACCTGCAAAGACATCTAAAAGGGTATGAGTACACTCAAAGCAGGACTAAAGAGCTGCTCCACTCTTCCAAGCTAACTCTGAACTGTCAAATTTAGACAGGAAGTTTGAAATTCTATTCTATTATCCTTAAAAATGAACATTGGTTAGATTAAAATACAAAGAGCAGCTAGCCAGCATTTCTGGCCATTTTAAGTATCTACAATAACCACTCGCCACCCAAGCCTGCCTGTATATGGCATATAAAATAACACGAATCTCATCAGCTCAGTAACTGTCTCTATATGACAGAATCTTTTATTTTTTTATTGACACTTGACATTTATCATACTGTTTGGATAGATCCTGGTGACAATTTGGAAAGATATTTGCTGGGCTTTCTGTCAGTATTTCATGTTAGCACAGCAGACCCCATTAACCCAGACTCAGAAAAAACATCCCTTGAATGCAAAAGAGAAACAAAGTAAGTTCTTTTTAATTAACTCTACCAATTTTTCAAAATATTTTCAAGTCAATCCAAGGGACATGAAAATCTAAAGCAGTGGTTTGTATGTTATTTACCAATGCTGACTTTAATAGAAACTCAAACAAGTCAGTTCATTTTATCCAACAACAGAAATGTATTTCCAAGAGCTTTGATTTATAATAGGTTCCTTTGATTTTTCACCTTCATTTCAATGACAGGGAAACTACACAGGTGAATTACAGTTAGCATGGGGCAATGTTTGTGTAAATGGTCTTCACACAAGCAAAAATCCTACTATAAGAAAAGTCAGCAAATGAAGTGAGATTGGAAGATAGAACAGAGAGTAAGTTCTAAAAAGGTTGGGGTTTTCTTTCACAAGCATAGTATTTCGGATGAAAAATACTAAGTTCACAGCTAGTTCTAGCTAACAAGAAGGTGGGACTTGATATTTAGAAAAATTTTAGTATATTTAGTGGACTCAAACAGAGACACAGAGAAAGTAAGAAATATCTCATGCTTTATCTCATTACATGTTTAATTATTTTAAGAAGATAAGTTCTTTTTTCTTGATTGGTCAGTGTTCATCACTGAGGGAAAGATTTGCTGTGTTAAAGCATGATAGTCTTCTAGGTGAACACAGGAGAGAAGATCTTTCTATTTGTGGTGGTCAGAAGCGTTACTTTAAAGCTTTCGGCATTTCAGTACTCTCAGTATTCAATTTAAAAATATATGTAAGTACTGTTATTTATGCAATTATATGTCATTTAGTTCAATAAATATGCATTCACAGGAATGATGACATAATTAGGTCTCACAAATTTTGTAGAACCTCAGTCACTATACTGTCACAACCAAGACATACGTTACTGATTCATTTTGCCTAACCACACTTTACCAGAACACTCACAAGAAGATTTACCATTTTTTTTTATGGATAGGTTGTCACAATACTTGTTCACACCACTAGATTTCATGGAACTTCTGGTATAGGTGTAGGTTACAACACTAAATTCTGATCTATACAGCTTTGAGCCCTCAGAAAATGTAAAAAAAAAGAGGTCCTCTATTTTACCCAGAAAGTATATCACCCATGATGCATACTGTGTTTATAACTTCTACAGAATATTCTTGCATCTTTAACTGTGTGCAATTTGTTAAAAATACTCCAAAACTCCCATCTTTTTCTACTTTTCAAAAACCTACTTTGATGGTTCCCCCCTCTTTCCCACCAGGGAAGTAATCCACTAAATGCTTTCAAGGTATCCAAGAACAAGAAAAGCAAAGTAGCATTTACTGTTTTACAAGTCTACAAAAAACCCCTAACTGGTCTTTGGCTGAAATTCCTAGTTTTCTTTAAATCCTCCATGGTTTTTGAAATTACTATTTTCCAAAAGACTCCATCTCTTTATTTTCTGACATCTTCTGGGCTTACTTATACATATCACATGACCTTAAAAAAAAAGTAACTTTAGTGCATTCTTTTCTGAGTAAAACAGAAGTCGGGTGAGATTTTCTGAAGCTGGTAGATGTGGTTTGTAAAGTTTTAAGTATTTGTTTAAGTGAGTCCACATAATATATCAAATGTCAAAATACAATTAACCTATTTGCAGTTCAAAACATTATATTCTTTGACAGCACAGTGATGGGAAATGCCTAGTTATTTGCCATAGCAAGAATGTCTGGGAATCCCTTTCTAGTTCTTTATTTTTACCACCTTTCAAGTTATTAGTTGATAACAAATTCACAGTAAAATGTAGCTGTTCTGTTCATTTATCATCAGACTATTTATCAGCAAGATCAGTTTACTACCAGTATTCTCTTAAACAACCAAGTTAAAAATAAATGAAAAATATTATAAATGGAGAAATGTTCAGCAGTAGTTGAACATTAATGAACAATGTCTAGCAGGTGCATTGAAAATTTGTCTTCATATGTGAATTGTATTTAGTGAATAAGCACAGCTGTCACAGCTGGAGATCAAACACTAAAAACTCATGAACTTTCATGATAAATCAAATACAGTGGTCTTTATCAACAGAATTAAATGTAAATTATCTCATATAGATATATAAGCTGTGTTCCAGGCCAGACATTAAAGGCAAACTGAAAGAAGTAAGTATGGTTATGATAGATTCTGTATCAAACCTGAATTTCAAAACTTTCATCTGAAGATGAAAGGTCCGAAGAAAATTTGAACAAAATAATTGCAAAAATAATTTAGACAAGACCAAGTAAGTTTAAAACAAGATACTACAAGATAAATCTGAAATTTGAAAGTTTAGCAAGTACCTGTTGATATAAAATAAACAAATAAACAATTGGCTTCTATATTTATAGTCGTTGTTCATCTTCGTAAAACAGTTTTCTTTGTAGAAATCTATGCTGCTTATGCAAGATGTCATAACAGGAGTTACTTCCAAAGAACAGGACAACTTCTTCAGAGCCCCCTCTAAGGACATCTACATTCTCTTTTGCACTTCACAAGTCTTCCTACTATTTAAAGAAAAACATTCTCCAGAATTAGTTGTCAAACATCACGAAGACAACTCATAATCCCTTGTTAATTAATCAAATTAAGAGGGTCAGAGTGTAACTTGCAAATGTTGACAGCAGCAGGCTGAAAGTTTCATAATTCTTCCCTAAGAAAAACTTGGGTCCTGATATTGAGAAGACTACAGATTCGACAAGCATTCTTCAGTCTTGTCCCCAAAACTATGAGGACTAACATTTTCAAATTTTACCTAAAACCAGAGATTGATGCCTTGAAATTTCAGGACTTAGCCTTATTCCTGCTAAAATTAACTGAAGCAGATGCAGCCACTCACTTTGGATATTTGCTACCTGTAAGTGCTAAATACACAAATGTAGAAAAATTCCATGAAAATAAAATATTAATCATAGTTTTGAAGAAATGTACTTTAGAACTCTCCTAACTACAATTAAAATCTGTATTATCTACAGCTGAAAAGCTGGTTGTGCATTTACAGTAAGCATTTGACATGCCGTAGGTGTTTTTATCAAACACCTAGAATGGCAAAGTTATTTAAGGAAGATTAACTGAATTTCTGCAAAGCTTTTGAACTTTGTTATGGCAATATTTAAAGACAATCCCACGTAACGTACTTTCTTCTAAAAAGTTGCATTCCAACCTTCTTGAAATGCTCTTGTTTTAATGTTATCTCCTGTCTGTTCATGAGCCAAAGGTTTTGATGCAAAATATTGCTGATACTAAATAAACACAGAAAATTCTAATTTGAATTTATTATACTTTTTTTTCTTTGTTAATATCAAAGATCAATGTGTCATATTGAGAGGCAGGTGCAGTGTGTGAGTTGTTGGCTACAGTGGCATTTGATGTAACAATAATTCATGAAACAGAACTGACAACTAAGATAGCCAAAGGAAATAAACCATCAAGCATTAGTCTAGTGAAACAACCATCTTGCGTATATCATATCTGATTGTATTTCTGAAATGTTATAGACTGGTACCTTCACCCTCTCTGACATAACGATCACTGAGTAAAATCCAGGCCCAGTGCTAATAACAGAAGATTACAAAATCATGTCTGGAAATTATATGAAAAAAATCAGACTGAAGTGTTTGTGATCTGTACCAAGGCAACTAGTAGAAAGTATGATGAAATACAGAAAGCAAAAGGATGAGAAACTCTACTGGAGAGAAATCAGTACAGCACTGTAGATAAAAATGTCTCAAAAATATGGTAGAATTCTATAACAGATTCAGTGAGCAGGTGGGTGAGCTGATAGTGTCTAGGAATATTGTGAGAAGTTGTAACAAGTCTGCTGCAAAGCCGTCATGTGACAGAAGGGAGTCTCCACATTCACCAGTGTTGAGGTAATTACGCAGACATCACAACATGAAAAAGGCTACAGGCACTGTGAGCAGCTTCACCTGCTGGAAAACGACCTGGAAATGGGATGCTGTATCACACAGAAATATTCAGAACACACAATTTCTAAAGGTAACTAGGAGATACAGACTTCCTGTAACACCGTAACAATGGCAGTAAAATGGAAAAGCACAAGTGTGGCCTCTGACTCAGTCATTCTGTAACACTAAATTTCAGCGTCAAATATCATCAGTAAATCAAGTACAACCTTACAAGTTATTGGGAAAGAATCTAGTTAGTAGCTTTTAAGAAATATATAGGATAATTATAAAAAAATAGAGAGTGACAACAAAGATGATTTTAAGAATGAAATAATTTTTTAGTACTAAATAGGGGAAAAGACAAGGCAACTCTGCCAAATAAAGGGAGAAGAGAGAAGAGGGGAAAAAAAATAAAAACAAAGCAAATAGTATGAACACTGTTGAGAGGGACCAGGGATGGTAATTTCCTATTTCTCATAAAAGCAGTTAAAAATTAACAATTTCACTGCAAGTGTAAAAACAAAAAACTCTTTCAGCTAAAGTACTATTTAAACTGCAAAACACATTGGTACAGTGTGCTAAAGGAAAATTATACATGGATGAGTTAAAAGATGAATAAAATTATAATTTAATGAAAGAGGCCATCAATGTCTTTAAGCAAAGTATTTAAACCACACTGCTCTGGAAGACACTCCTGACTGACTCTGAATTGCTGTCTGCGACAAGATTGAGGGCTATGTAAAGAATAATAATTTTATAACTGCCCTACTTTTAATATATTTTCCCTTTGCAGCTGCTGCTGCTTATCATTTTCACACAGAATATTCTTCTTGCACATATTCAAAGATTTTATACCTCTGTCAATTATCACACTGCTGTAGAAATCAAGAGATCTTGATGCCAGTTCTGCCCACAAGCTCTCTGCACAAATGTCTCATTTTCTCCTTTGACTTATTGGGATTCCTAATCCGTCGTGTGCAAATGCAGTTTTTTAGCTCTAACTCAATTTTTCATATAATCTTATTTCTTAGAGTGTTTTGCCTATTTCATTTGGAGAAGTGTAGATTGTGGGACAGTGACCACAGTGACTAATCCATTAAGTGCAAAGTACTTACGTCAAAATACTTATTGAAGTGTAAGAGAGGCATGGACTTGTATTACTCCTAAAAGCCTTACCGCCTGGTAATAATTAGTTCTGAGGTTCAAAATAGCTAAGAATAAGCTAAGACTAACTAACAAATAGCTAGATGGCTTTTTTGAAGGAGAATCACTCATTTCTAACAGAACACCTTTTGAAAAAGAAAGAGGAGTTCAGAAAACAGTAAGAGGCAAATGACAGAGAGTGAATTGGTGGTTAGAGGGGTGAATAACCTCACATTCCCATTTCTTTGTTTCTGCAAGTCCATCTTTCTGTCTAGCATTCTACCTTTTTGAGAACACCTTTATTTGCCTATATGGTATGTGCTACACTAAGAGTACTATTAGGATGATGATACCTCCTGAATGCATTACAGTTTTGGTTTTTTTTTCCGAAGGGAATGTTTCCTTCACACCTCACAAACTAATGAAAATGGTAACACATGGATTTCTAATGCTCAATCAATGCACACACGCTCAAAATGCCTCTGTAATCCAAAAATGAGGGAGGGAGGGAGGAAAGGAAGGAGGGAGGGACAAGGGAAGGAAGGAAAGAAGGAAGGAAGAAAGGAAGGAAAGAAGGAAGGAAGAAGAGAAGCAAGGAAGGAAGGAGGGCAAGAAGGAGGGAAGGAAGGAGGGAAGGAAGAAGAGATAGTGTTAGACTAATTATCAGGCAGGCAATCTAAAAATCATTGTAGTAACAACACTTTTTCTCACTCCAAGGTAAAAAGCCATTTTTTTATGTGATGTAAATTTCAGATAATGCATCCTATGTCACATATCTGTACTTTTCTAAATCAACTAACAACTTTGCTTTTGGTTCAAAATTTTTTGTTGCTTCTAAATTTTGCACTCATGTCATGCAACTCAGCAGTGAGCTGGTTAAGGAAAGACAGCACTCTTGAAAGCATAAAATACAAATCTATTGCTTCTGTAAGAAATAACTTAGAGCATTTCGCAACACAAAAATTATGCTCCTGAAATTCAGCACTGTCAGGGAATTCTAACACAGTAGGTGAACAACTCTACTACAAAAATTTATGCATGAAATAGCCTGAAGAATCTGAAAACTGACAAATAAAACATTTAAATTTGAGGAGAAATAGCTTCAACAGCATCACTGATGTGCTGTGAATTCTGTTTCAGCGGAACCAGGAAGTGTACCATGACAATGAGACCGCACTGTATGTTAGTCCTGGATCAGCACTTGAATTTGGTGCTAATAATTTGGTTCAAATTATTTATACCTTTGACTTTCAGTCACAGCACCTTTGAATCAAGCCTTCAGGGTCAAAAAGCCAGGGCTGGCTCAGTTCTTGCCCCAGTTTGAAAGCCAAGCATCCTATGAGTTGATCCTTGCTGCTGTCACTGCTAGCTGGTGCTGGTGGTCACCCACAGACAGGGAGAAGAACTGCCCTGCTCCAGTTGGAGCTAATCTTATTTTTAGCGGATCAGAAGATGAATCAAATATCCATCTCACCCACCATGTCGAAAAAGCCTCAAAAAGACCTGGCCCATACTTCAGATATTAGTGCAAAAATGTATGTAAACCCATATAGGTAGAAAACTAAGAGCAGGGTTTTTTTCATGTAATTGTCCCTAAAATAACATATCTACATAAGCTGAGAAACAGCTATTTATTCCTTACTAAAATGTTGAATTTCAGCGAACATTAAGCAGAGCAGTCAGTTAACTGATAAGCTGAATGAAATTGAGAGATCAGAAAGCATAATTTTTAGTTAAACATTGCTATTCAGTTTCAAATGTTAAGAATGAGCAATCTTCATGATGGGACAAATAAAATTTATGTTAATTAATTATCTAAATTACAGGTAGGAAAGGTGAGAAGTCATAGAAATACTTCCAAGTTTTTTCTAAATGTGTAAAGAAATATTCATATATATATAACTCTGCTCTCAGCTGTACCTATTGTATGATATATGGAAAACAATTACAAACCAATCTGTACTAGTCACAGGAATGCAATTTTATGAAACAACACATACAAACCCCTATTCCTAAGTGGAAAAGAGTTAAGGCTCTTTCATGTTCGTGTTAAATTAAAATGTACTTACTATTCTTATTTTTTTATTCCATAGAAGAAATTTTGTAAAGGAATGTTTTGAATGAAACTTGAAGAAAGTATGACAAAGGAAATATGAAATAATTTCCCCATTAAAACATCATCACTGTATCTGCAAGCTAAGTTTTTAAAATAAAACACTAAAATTTCCAACTTACAGTACACAAAATTGTTATACAGATATCTTAATAATTATGTAAAAAGACAAAGATAAAATTTGGCTTTGATATGCAATGTGTTCTTCTCCATGCCTGAACTGATCTATTTAACTTCATTGTGCATTCTCTGCTTTTGCCTTTTGTATCGTATTTTTGCTCCTGCTCCCACAAACATCTCAGTATTCATTTGCATCTAGCTTCAGCAATTGCACATTTATGCACTGATGGGTTACAAATATGGAAGAGATGCATAAAAGAGGTCTTGTGCTTGCATGAAAAGATGAGGTAAGCCTGACCACAAGCGAGAGAAGGGTGCAACAGTAGCCAGCAATGGTGTGTTCTCGCTTTAATGCTGCGGTATCACAGAGTTCATCAGGTTACAGGGACCTCTGTAACAGGAAGACTGCCTACTCATTGTGACAGCACTCTAAGATTGCGAGGGTAAAACTGATTCTGCAAAGCGTAAAGCAGGATCAGACTGACTTCAAGGAAGTCACACTTATATTAACTGATGAGTTTATGTTCAGAGAAATCATTTTCTATACTAATGTCCATTACTTTCTCCGAGGCTAAAATAAAACTGGTAAATGATTGCAATTGCAACGAGATCAGTGTACTATCACCAAAGCAAATAACATCCTGTTATCTCAGATGGAACTAAAATGATTAAACCAGAAGGAAGAGAGGTAACTTATTTATCTTTAAATGCAATGCAACGCTGCAAATGTCTGCAATATCACCAGACTAATCTTCTTTTCAGTACAAATCATGTCTCTTAATTTTCAATTTGACTAAGCACTGCTTACCCTCTTGATGTTACTGGGAGATTTCCAGTAGAAATCCTACTGAAGAAAGGAAATAATTTTATAGCAGAAGTATTGAAAGTCTTTTGATAACTGTGATAAGACTTTCTTTGAAAGTTGATCATTTTTTGAAAGGTAGCTGCAC
Source organism: Manacus vitellinus (assembly GCF_001715985.3). NCBI lineage: Eukaryota > Metazoa > Chordata > Aves > Passeriformes > Pipridae > Manacus > Manacus vitellinus. The sequence continues at coordinate 2,528,324 of NW_021940917.1, read as the reverse complement.
ACTCATCACATTGAATAACTCATTTGAGATGTAAGATGCTACTGTAGGGATTTCTTTTTTTAATTTGTTGTAATTGATTACAGCAAAATAATGAGTGGGACAAAAGCTAGGCACTATCTCATCAGACTAGGTCACAAGAACTACAACCTTTGATTATGCCTCTTCTCTGCCTTCATTGTTAATCTGATATAAAACAGAAAGAATAAAATTTTAAGGTTTCTTGTGACTAGCACATATATATTTGAGTGATAGGGTAACTAAGAGGACTCCGGACCATACCTCTGATTTTCTGAAAGCTAATATCAACCCTGATTAACTATTTAAAAATAGAACTATCTTTGTTTATTTAACATCTAATTAAACTCTTAATATTTGATTCTCCTTTGTTTGTATGGAGGAACTAGTTAGCAAATGCAGTGATTTGCTTTCTTTTTTTCAGCTATATAACATAAATTCAGAGTTAAGAAACAACTTCTTGGGAGAAGAGTAGGCATCTCTCCAAGGCCTTCAGCAACATTATGCCAGGAATGTGTTAGAAACAGATGCTCTGTTTTCCTTTTTTGCTAGTGTGATGGTTTGGCTTTGGCTGGATGCAAGGTGCCCACCAAAGCCATTACAGAATCACAGAATCAGCTAGGTTGGAAAAGATCTCTGAGATCATCCGGTCCAACCTTTGACCTAACACTACCTTGTGTCAACTACACCATGGCACTAAGTGCCACATCCAGTCTCTTAAACACCTCCAGGGATGGTGAATTCACCACCTCCCTGGGCAGCCCATTCCAATGCCCAGTAGCCCTTTCTATGGAGAATTTCTTCCTAATGTCCAACCTAAACCTCCCCTGGCACAGTTTAACACCATGTCCTCCTCTTGTCCTGTTTCTGGTTGCCTGGGAGAAGAGACCGACCTCCACCTGGCTACAGCCTCCTTTCAGGTAGTTGTACCAAGTGATAAGGTCTTCCCTGAGCCTCCTCTTCTCCAGGCTAAACAACCCCAGCTTCCTCAGCTGCTCCTCACAGGACTTATACTCCAGTCCCTTCACCAGCCCTCTATCACTCCTCTCCTCAGCTGGGTAGGAACAAAAGGCTCATGGGGTGAGATAAGGACAAGGAGAGATTAGTCACCAATTACTCTCATGGCCGTAACAGACTCATCTTGGGAAAATGAATCAAATTTATTATCACTCAAATCAGAATAGGAAAATGAGAAAAATAAAACTTAAACAACCTTCCCCCACTCCTTTCTCCCAATTTTCTCCACCTCCTGCCCTCAGTGGCACAGAGGAACAGGGAATGGGGGCTGCAATCAGTTCATCACATGTTGTGTCTGCCTCTACTTTCTCCTCAGAGGGAGGACTCCTCACACTCTTCCCCTGCTCCAGTGTGGGATGCCTTGCATGGGAGACAGTCCTCCATGAACTTCTCCAGTGTGAGTCCTTCCCACTGGCTGCAGTTCTTCACAAACTGCTCCAACGTGGATCCCTTTCCACAGGGTACAGTCCTTCAGGAATAGGCTGCTCCAGCGTGGGTGCCCCATGGGGTCACAAGTCCCACTAGCAAATCTGCTTCAGTGTGAGCTCCTCTCTTCACTGGTCCATGAGTCCTGACAGCAGCCTACTTCAGTGCAGGCTTCCCACGGGGTCACAGCCTCCTTCAGGAATCCCTCTGCTCCAGTGTGGGGGAAGGGTCCTTCATGGCTGCAGGTGGATATGTGCTCCACCACGGCCCTCTATGGGCTGCAGGGGCACAGCCTGTCTCACCACAGTCTTCACCACAGGCTGGAGGGAAATCTCTGGCACCTGGAATACCTCCTGTCCTTCCTTCTCCACTGACCTGGGTGTTTGCAGAGTTTTTTCTCTCACTTGTTTCCTCTCGCTGCTGTTGTTTTTCTTCTTAAAAACATTATCTCACAGGTGGTACCACCACTGCTGATGGGCTCAGCCTTGGCCAGTGGTGGGTCTGTCTTGGTGCCAGTTAGCACTGACTCTATTGGACATGTTGAAAACTTCCGGCATCTTCTCACAGCAGCTACCCCACCAGCTGCCCCACTATGAAAATTTTACCATGCAAACCTAGTACAGCTAGATGGTAACAGTATTCATTATGGTCCTACTAAATGAGTGATTATTTTATCTCTCCTTCTTAAATCCCTACTGCAGCATGCAATGCATGCAAATATGAATGTATAGTGCAGATTCCACCCTGACAGTTCCTATGCATTATGCAGGAGGCAGCTGGTTGTACAATTTAAGCTTACCCAACACACAGTTGTCTCTTTTCCCCTCCTCCACTTTTATATAAGCTCAGATGTAGCTGCTTTGAGCCTTAAGAAACCAGCAGCTCTACACTCTATACTCCGACAAACACAGCCCAAACCACTTTCAGGTATATAATGAAGAAAAGGAAACAGTAATCACAGCTATGTCTATTAAGCCACTGGAGTGTGGTTATAGAAGCTGCAGGGAGACTAGAAAGTCACTGTAGAAGTAAAATTAACTATAAAAGTTAACCTTTACTGAAATATACTGTAGAAGACTGTTACATGAGGACTCCAGGCAGGCAAAGATGGAACCAGTGAGGGAGTGAATAAGCTAATAGGGAGGGCGATATTTTATCCTTTTCAGTCTCAAAAGAAAAACAGAAGTGTTTAACCCACATGTTCCAGCAACAGGAAGGGGAATATTGCACGTCTGTGCAGTTACACTTTGCCTTCTGTACTTAATTTTGCACATACTAAGTCAAGTGAGGGATACCTTTAAATTCAAGCTTTGCCTGAATTGCTATCTGAGGCATTGAAAACGGGAACAACTTGTTCACCAAGAAGGTGAGTGCAATTACTTACCACTGTTTCAGTTGGAATTTTTAAGGCTCTCTAATTAATGGTGAAAGACAATGTCAGCTCTGGAAAAGAAGGCTTTGAATACATCCCAGTGATTTTCAGTGCATGATATTCAGCCTATAGAATGCTGAGTTCACATTGTGCATAATTAATTGCTTTGCTTTCATTAATCATAGCACAGTTTGTAGTCTCATCACGAAATCCTACGTCTACTCATTCCAAATATTAAAAATATCTATTATATTTTTATATATTTACTTATTTACATTTTGTTTACTTAGCACTCCTAAGTCAAATAATAACTTCCTCTGCAATGCAACATGTGATGCAAAGTAACTTTCTGCCATCACTGTCAGTGATCAGGGCCCCATGTTTTGCATAGTTTTGGTGAGTTGACTTTTGATTTGTGCTAGCAATAATAGATGATGTGTATTTTTCCCTTTCAGTGATGAATATAGCCTCAGTACATACCTAGTTTTGGAAATGCACTGACATTTTTCAGGATAAAATATTCTCTGTGAACACAGAACATTGCATGCAACACAACATTTCTGTCATTGCAATTATTAAGCTTACATTATTATTGCCTTACATAAAACATGACTATTTTGCCACAAAATGCAATAAGCAAAAAATTTTAGTCCTGAAGACTAAATTGGGCTTGCAGTCAGAAATAATAATCAGTGGTTACCATGTGATCTTTTTCAATTTTCTGTATGAAAAAAACAGCAGACTAAAATTGTTTTTTATACTTTCCTAAGGTCATCAGCTCTCTTCAAAAACAAGGGCACTGATTTTTCTAGGCATACATGTAAAAGGAAATAACTGGTAAAGCATGCCTAAAAATATGGATCAATTTTTTTAATGCATCCATATACAAGGCAATACTTTTTGTTAGCCCTATTGTGACCATTTGGCCCATCAAAAAATTAATAAACCATTAGATATATAAATTTAAAATTCAAAATTAATTTGCAATAGCCAGTACTTGCCTTGCTAAAAAGGCAACTCACTCAGAGCAGGAAAAGCAAACTAATCCTCCATTTTTTCCAGAGACCATCAAAATAAACATCTTTGAATTAAGTTGAAAAAACAACTTTAAAATATGTGACAATCTCCCTAGAACTATAAGAAACAAAAATAAACTAGACAAATCCCTTAACTGCACCCTCTGAATATGAATTTAGGTACATTATTAATTTGGATGTCCAAGTTTAGACTTCTGTTTATATGGAGAGTTTGACTTCACTGCTATTGTAAAAATTAAATTTATGATATTTATCTGCTAGTTTCGTCCAGCAGAATGCTTTTCTATAAACCTAATTGAAATAGTAGGCTTTTTAGCATAGTAATGTCTTGAGTAGAGATACCTCTTGTCTTAAAATGGATTCATATGTCACCTCTTTGAAATGTAATTTTGTTTCAGACCAGATACTTAAATGCTAAAATAAAAGTTATTTAAATAATTTTACTCAGTTATCTTTTAGTCCAGATCTAGTTAATTGACTAACCCTGTGTTAATTGATTAGAAATAGAGTGAATTATTAATTTGTCAAATACTTTCTTTAAGGAGTACATATCAGTTGAGTTTGTGAGGTCAGCCTGGTAATAATTTACTAATTAGCAGCTGTGGGATAAAGAATAAAAAAGCAAAAAACGTAACTGTCATATCGAGAATTAAAGAAGCACATAAAACATTTTGAAATATATCATTGGGAGAGTTAATATCAGCTTTTCTCTTGCTGTAACCACGCTAGAGTTCATATTTTTCACTTCTATTCTATAGCACTTTCCTCTCTTACCATATTTTCAGTCTGCATTTTCAGTCATCAGTTTACTCCCAAGAGATACAAGATTACCATCAATATGTAACACAGCATTTATTGTAAGTCCTGTTCCCCTGTATTCCCCTGTTCTCCTCACCTTGCCTGATTTTAGTGTTATTGAAGAAGCATGTTTTGCTATGTGATCTTCGGAGATTTGCTCATTTTGATAAGGGAACCTAGGAGATACACATGGCAATGACTAGACCTGTTTAAAGGAAAGAAGTATTTAATGATATTTAGAAGAGTAAATAGCTTATTTGACAGAACTATATTTCTATTCCCTCTTTGTGGATGTCAATTCTGTGAGATATTCTGGAAAGAGTTCAGGTAGTATGTATCCACAACAGAGTGGATTTATTGTGTACACATGTTGTCACTTCCAGTCACATTTCAGTCTTCCCTAGGTGAACTTTTACTCCCGAAGTGTATAATAAAATGGAAAGAGTGAAGCATCAAAGATCAGTAGGACTACTGGAATATGCACACAAAGGTGTGCACAGACACACCCATCTATTCTGTAAGCTTCCGGTAGGTCAGAGACAGCCAGTAAAAGGATCTTAGCACTGTGAGACTTTGATCATCAATCCAAAAATACAATCAATAAATTATGATCAGCAAGAGACATAATGCAATAAATGCAACCAAGGAATTGCAAAGAAGTCCTGATGCCAAAATGGTTTCATAAACATAATTCACTGAATGGATTTGTGAGCAGCACACATTTTTCAAAACCTATTTTTCCACAGAAGATACTGAGAAAAAAAAGAAAAAGGGCTAAATTAATCTACTTTATCCATGGATCGCTGCTGCTTGGCCAGAGGATTGAAGAGTCTTGGAAATAAAATGGGACTGACCACTGGATGTCACTCTTGACTTAAACCTCGTTACATTTACAGTGTGTTTCTGGCAAAAAGAAGTGTTGGGGGTTTCTATCACTGTATCTAAGATGCAGCATGGCTGAACCTTCAGAGGAATAACTGAAGGTTGAAACTGCTGCTCTGCCAGCAAATTCCTTAATAATCTTACTTAAGTTCTTCCTGGACTTTGCCTCAGTTTCCCAATGTGCAAATCCCTAATAAAATGAAAACACACTTTTTTATCCTTAGGAGATGTTAAGAAATAATAAAGCAGAAGACCTGGCTGAGAAGCCCTGTGAAAATACTGTGACCAATACATACAATAATCAAGGACATAAACGTAATTTTTATAGTAGTATGGCAGTATATTGCATTATAGTACAGAATCACAGAATGGTTTGAGTTGAAAGGGACCTTGGAGATTTTCTAGTTCCAATCCCCCTGCCATGGGCAGGGGCACTTTCCACTAGACCAGTTTGCTCAAAGCTCCATCCAACCTGGCCTTGAACACTTTCAGGGATGGGGCATTTACAATTTCTCTGGGCAACCTGTTCCAGTGTCTCACCATCCACACAGTAAAGCCTTGCTTGTGTCTAATCTAAAATTAACTGCAGTAGTACTTTTTAGGACTCTTTCAGTACTCTTTTCAGATCTACTACTACTACTACTGTACTATCCTATAAGTAACATAGATTTTTAGACAGAAGAGAGTCCCAGTTTTAGTAAGGTTAAGGGAAACTGGCAGAACTGACTACAGCTTTTATTATGGACCTAACATATAGAAATAACCAACACATAATATATGTCTGTCATCTTGTTTTTCTCACTTCAACAGAAAATTCTATGTAAATTTCTTTCCAAAATACTACCAGCCCTATTTTCTGACAGCAATGTCTCAATGCTGACTCTGAAATGAAAATATTAATATATCCTATTCACCCTGGTCTTCTATGAGTCAAAGGCCCAGTAGCTTGAATTTCTCCATTTCCTATTTATTTACTTTGTCTTCTTTCAAAGTACAAAAATTCTATTATGTGTCTAAGCTCACCATCTCCTATGCAACATTAATAGCAGTCTACCGGCTGGTATTATCTGCCCAAGGGCAGTCATTGCGTTTGATACACGCAAATAATTGCCTTACCTATAAAAATATACATACACAAAAGCCCCAAGTGGTTGAATGGTCTGTTTATCATTAATAGTCTGACCAGCTTTTTTTTTTCTAAAATCAGCTAAGACACTCTTTTTCTTTCTGATGAAACAGCAGAGATTTCCTACAGTGGCATGTTTCTACTGAGAACACATGTAAATTCTGTCATTTTGAATCTTCAAACTCTTGGGCAATGAGATTTGCTTGCTAATTTAACAGTGGAAGCAACAATAACAAAAAAAAAAAGCAAACCCAAAAAAAAGCAAAACTAAGAAAAATAGGATAAATTCCTTATCATTTATAAAGGAAGAAACAGTAGAAGCTGCAGGATACTGCCAGAGATGGTGCATTTACTGCCTTTTTCCATGTTTCCTAGCTCCCACAGGATCCCAATAAGTGAAAAACATGAAAAGCCACTGCCACCAGTGAAATCAAGCAACCCCTGTTTCCTTATAGATCTGCAGAGCAAGGTAACTTGACATGGTTATATCCACAGAAAACTCTCCATAAAACTTGTTAATTTATACCTGTGTTGCAGTGTCAAGCAGACTACTCAGACACAGGGATGATGTACTGAAGCATCAATCTGAAACTTTACAAGTGACTTCTGCACTGGATCACAGTGTTACATTAAACTTGTGTGTCAGCTCTGAAGACGTCATGTCTTTTCCATAAACAAACACTACTATTGAAATAAAGGGAATCCAAGTGCTAAATACCCCTTGTGTCCTAAATGAAACCAGGCTTTGTGTTTGATAACTATCATAAATAATCTGCATGCGTGTCATCTTTCATTTGCTAACAGTGTTGAATGTACTTCCCATCTCTTTCTGACTGAGCACAAGATGGAATTTGCCTTATGTTGCGCTTCAAGAACCTAATGGTTTTGGTTGGTACCACGAAATTTCATTTTAAATAAATATCACACACCTACCAATTGAGGAAATGAGAAGGTCATAAACAGATCATCAGAAAGCTCCTCAGTGTGTCAAAATTTAAGCAGTAAACTGAGATGTGACATGAAGTGAATTGCCATGCTGGATTCAGAAGTGACTGAAAGGGCTATTGGAGGAGATATAAAATACATTTGCTGTTTCTACACGAGTACACTCGTATTTAGTGAATTATGTATTTTTCACTGCCAGCTTCTAAATGGGCTATATTGATTTTGGACTTCTTTATTTTATATTAGTAGGAGGCATGAAAACAGAATTGGAAAAAAAGCAGGATCAGAGGGTGTATAAAGATTTTGATTCACAAGAGTTGTGAACTAGCACCATGCTAAAATAAAATAAAATTAATTTAATACTACTGTTGTTTAACATCTGATTTTAATCCTACAAAGAATGTAATAAAGAATGGCTTTACATAAAGGAAAGTACTTTTAACTGACTTCAAGTAAAATCAACAATGTTTAACCACAAGATATTTCCTATTTAAAAAGTACCTTTTAGAAGATATTTTGTTACTTCTGAAGGGTAATTTGTAGTATCTCTTATTTTCAGGAAGAAAAAAAAAAATCCCTGTGCTGTTTTCTTTAGATCTCTACTTCTCCTGATAAAAAATATCAAATAAATAGCAACAAAGAGCAATATTTTGCTCAAAGGATAAACTGATTATTGCAATCATCTTCATCATAAGAAGCCATAAAAAGAACAAATTAGAAACAAAGTATATATCATTAGCATATTAAGCACTTCCCCCTTTTCCATGCTGACAAGGCAAATGTTCTGGCACAGCCTAGACTACATTTCCACTACTTAAGCTAAAGAGTTTACTTGTCCTGTCAGTGAACTCCTGTATTACATTATAAAATCCAGTGGCCAATACTGGATCCATGAAGTCTTTATGCATTCAGAGCAAGCCTTATGCACGTGGTTATCATCCCATTCAATGCCAATCACTGGCGTGTTTGTACTACTGCAGTGCTCTCTCTTTCACGCTGGATAAAACTTAAGTTCTCCCTCCATCACAGTAGTATCACTGTGGTGTGAATCCTGGCTAGGAGAGTAAGGTGAGAACTCAGAATAGCACTCATATATATGTGAAAAAATATTTTCTTAGTCTTGGTGGGATGGATATATATAACTCAGTTCAGCTTCCTGGTACTATTACCATTTCTTTTTTATTATTATTTATTTTTTAAATCTAGAGCAATATTGCACATCTCAGCTCCACCATTTTGTGCTCTCAGCTCAAGCACAGGGAAGCTGCACTGGCAGCACCTTACTAGAGCATGGAAGAGACTCTGCCTCATCCCCATCAGCCGTCACTTGCTGTTGGTTTTCAGCATACTTTTGAAGCTACTTCTCTCACTTCTAACCCTAAAAGTTCTAAAATTTTTCAAATCAGAAAGTCAGAAGTTATTTTGACACCTGCATCCAAGGATAGCTTTCAATATATCAGTAGGAAAATTTAATGGAAAATTTTTCATCAAGAAATTGTAATGAAATTTTAAAAATAATATTCCGGTAAATTCTAGCCACAGGAAAATACAGCTTTCTAGCACACAGCTATTTTTCTGTCATATGCACATGAAATGTTCATGAAAATCAGTAGATACTCAGGTTTTTTTCTCTTGCATAAGATTACACGTGGAGAAACAGGCTATACTAATGATTTTTTGCACCTATCTTTGATGATGTGTGAGAGCTTCACAGATAATCAATTTTCACAAGACTTGTGAAATCAGGAGTTGCATTATCTGTCTGCCAGAGGCAGATTCATGCCAACATACATTCTATTTTGGGCACCTAAATGAGCAAACATTATGGGTTGTTGACTTGTGTTTTTTTTTTAGAACACCTGACATCACAGGAAGAGCTTTGTTATTTAAAACACACTTTTCCCTTGACTGGAGCCGCAAGGGTTCCACATCTCTGCCTAACAGAGCCTAGATTTTCAAGGCAGATAGAAAGATTTTGTTCTGGATTAGTATCCCAAACATCTGTATCCACAGGAAGGCAACAGATCGTCTTCTTGACTTCAAATAATATTGTTAGTTCCATAGAGTGCAGGTATGAAAGAGAAAGTCATAGCAAGAAAGTACTATTGAAATTTGCAACACATTCAATATCAACTGCTGTTTCCAGTAGGGAATAACATTCCCTCTTCATGTTGAAAGAATTGTCTTGTACTTTGAGTAAAGCAAATAATTTCGAAGAAGTAGTTCAGTCACTCATTGATCTGATGATTCAATCTGATGATTCCAGATGAAACCCCACTAACCACTTCTCATATTAAGTATATTTCATACAACTTACTAAATGGACTCTTGACTCAGCAAGCATTTAGTCAAGACCTTTTTGAGTGAGCCCAAAAACAGTGAATAAATTATATTAGTTAGAAAATTAATGAAAAATACCAATTATCTGCTGCTGTGGACTCTGGCATGTTTTGCCTACTCAACATCTGTGTTGTTAGACTAAAATGTTCTTTGAGCCACAGACTGCTTTTATGCCTTATGCAACACTGTTCATGCTTAGCAAATAAACAATATATGTTCTGATTCACTACTGGAAAGTAGCTCTTATCTATTAAAGGATTCTTTTTCCTCTCTAGTTTTAAATAACATAGTAGAATGAAGTAAGAGTTAGCTGTTAGTGTTTACTAGAAGAACAACTTTCAGTTCTTTATTGTGATATTTGCAGTTCATATTTCAGGTCTTGCTTAGAACAGGGAAATGGTTCATTTTCAACTGCATTAGGTATATTAAGCTTGACCAATTCAACTGAAAAGCTGAAAAAACAGCAACTTAGACACAATTCAAGCCTTTATGCTCCACTTTTTTTGGATATCTTTCAGAATTAAAAACTTAGACAAATGTCATGAGCTCAGTCAATGTGAAAAAAAAAAATCCTTATTTTTCACTCCCACATTTTGCAAACACAAGAAGGAGCAGGATTTTTGTTAGGCATGGAATGGAAATTAATTTCTGCTGTCTTGAATGTTGTATAGGCAATTATGTCATCTTTGAGAATGGAGTCTAGTGGGAGAAACATCCAAACTCCAGAAGCATGGGATTTTTCTTTATGGGTAGAATAATGAATTCACCAGTTCCTACTGGGACTGTGATTATGACCAAAGTGATCAACACATTTGTGTATGCACAAGCATGAAAGAGCTATTGACTATAGCTTGGGGACGAAGGCATTTTATTCAATGCTATTTTAAGACAAATTAGACAAGGAGCCAAACCACGGTGCCCTGTGTTTCTCCAGATTTGTGGGTGATAGGAGGTAAGGGAGAGATAAGGGAAGAGAGTAAATTGTGTTTGGTACTTTGCTGTGTTCTACATCTAGCCACTGATGCTGTCTGCTTTTTGCAATGTTTTATATATATCTGTGTGTGTGTGTGTGTTTGTGCATATATATACATACTCATACAGAAATATCATCTTTTCTACATCACAGAACTTACATACATCCACACTACATTAAAAAGCTAATAATTTTGTTTAAAATTGATTTGCAAGTACTATAAGAGAGGAAACCAGATAGGAAGAAACTGACTAGAATTTGGCCGTTGAAGAAAGTTCTGTAATGCTCCAAACTGAATTTGAGATAGAAGCAGCTACTCCTGGTATATATCTTTTTTGTTCTTCTCACTGCTATAAATTACAGTCTAACAACAAAATGTTTTACTGATGGCTACCTATGTCTACTGGTGTCTATGACCTGGAAAAATTATGGAATCCCCCAGAAAAAAACAACCAACCAACCAACCAAACCAACCACTTTTCATTCCATATACTCTACAAAGTGATACAAAATTTAAAACTCAGGATAGTACTTCCACATATATTATAAGGAGCAGCTGGCTGTTCCTGGTCTAGTTTCCTTTGCCAAAATTCAAAGTCAATGGAATAAAGTAGGATGTAAGATCTTGTAGAAATCTGTATAGTACACTCAGGATGAATGTCTTATTAATATCTTTATCACCAGACAGTTTGAAGCCCAGGCATGGCAAAAGTCAGCATGAGTACAGTAACAGCAGTGAGGCTGGGGCATAGTTAGTGCTATATGTGTCTGGCTCAGCCTGCCAGGCAGTTTCAGAGTAACAGTAATCGTAGGAAATCCAAGTTTTTACTTTCAGGGGAAAAAAAAAAAACATCCTGAAAGGCAAAACTCTGTAGAGAGGATTAATACCTTTGGCTAGACTGGCACATCAAAGCAATAAACATGGTGACTTTTGTGCAAAAAATACATTGTTGAACTTTGAAGTGATAACACTCTTTCTGTTCAGTATTTTGCTTCGTCTTAAAGGGGAGAGCCTTGAAAGTTATCTAGCATAGTCTGTGGTAGGATTAAAAAATAATATTGAAAGAACATCAACTTTTCCAGTCCCTAGAGTACTAACTAAGTTCAAAATATTTCAAATATTACATGAACTGCTGGTTACCTAGTAAAGACAGAGAATTTGAATAATTTCTTAGGGGAATCATCAGCTTTGATTTTCTTTCCATTTCTAGAGGTCACTGCACAGCATTTTGGAAGTGACTATTACAGCAAAATACAAAAGCAACCCAGACCTTTCAAATTCATTTTCTCCATTTCTCTAGTCACAGAAACTAGTAATCTGAGGAGGTACAGGATCTCTGTCCTGGCACAGATGTGAAATCAGATGTTAAACATTTGCTCTATCTCCATGTAAAAAGACACTACAACACATAGTGAACAAAATATATGTAAACTACAGGTAAAAGACTATTAATTTATTCATACAGTAAGTATACTTGAACAAAGCCCAAGTATTCAAATATAATTGAAAACTAGTTAAATTTTGTTAGCTTTTGCAATTATTTCCATTGGCAATTATTTCCATTTGATTTCCATGACACTTCTTTGGGACACAAGACCCCCTTAATTTATTCCAGGTAAAAGAGGCAAATTAGTTCTTGCTTTCCACTTTATGTTATCTATTACTAATTAAAATAATTCCTTCCAGCGCAATAACATTTAAAAGATACAGAAAAACAAATTCGTAAAGCATTTTTAATGCGACTTCCATTCTAGGCAGTATAATGACATTAAAACTCTCTGATGTACTGTGCAAATGGGTAGAGATGTACTATGCCTACTCTGGCTTCTCAGGGAGAGTGGAAGCAATACAATATTGATGAGGTGGGATCTGGCAATGAAGAAAATTCCCTTTTTCTGAAGCAGCCAACTGTTACAAACTAATTCACAGAGCTAGCTCTCCTCTGACAAGTCCCTTCAATGCAGTCTCCACTGACACAGAAAGTGACAGGCTTAAGAGCTGTGTCTCCAGCATCATCTCTGCTAATGTCCTTATGAGCTATCATGGCAGAGGATAAACAAAACAGAAATACTGATGTTATTTGAACATCCAGCCTGAACAGCTACATCCACAATGTTCCATACACACGTTAAATCTTTTTTTTTTTTTTTTTGTCTCGGGGGAGAGAGTGTTATGAAAAAATTGAGTCCTGATTAGCAGCGTTGGCAAGAGATTTACTCAGGAGTTCTAGCAGAACGGGGTCTTCTGGGAACAGAGGGCAGCTGTTGCTCTGACAGGCAGCAGTGGGGCCCCCAGGGTGAGCTGGGGACAGGGCAGGGACACGTGCATATCTCCCCTGAGCAGCCTCCACTGCCAGGGCTGTGCTCCCTGAGGAGCAGAAGGCTGTTGACTGCAAGATGAAATTGGAGTAGGAGCTGCTGGTAGGAAGCTTGGGGAAATCATGTAGACGCTGTTGCCCTGACAGGCGGAGGAGGGAGGGAAACACTTGTCTCCTGTGTTTCCAAGACAGAAAGTACCTCAACACTGCTTCTGATGATGGCCCACACTAGGAGAGAGAAGTTTTGCAACTAAATAGGCATAAATAATTTATATGTAACACATTTCACTCACATTAAGTCTATGTGCAGGAAGAAGCAATGATATTTCATAAATTGTTCCACTGTTTTTTCCAACCCTGTTGCAAGAACTTTGTGAATCTAACTCTAAAACCTCACATGCAGAAGCAAGAGTGGTTACAGAGATAACTTTTATACACAACACTTATTCAAAATTAACCTGCTCACCTCAGTAAGGGACGAGTTTATTCTTACCTTCAGTTAAACAGTAGAATTATTGATCTGTATCTGAAAAAAATTTGCACTACAACCAAAACACAGTTACAACTAAAGAAAAAAAATCCCTCCCCCCCAAAAAAGCAGTCAACTGTAAGAAATCCTAGTTACTCAGATAAACATGCATGAGTAGGTTAATTAATTCTATAAAGAAAAGTGGTTGAGTTTAAGGAGGCAGATTCAACACATGTGGCTCACACCCTTTCAGTTTCACTTCAAGTTATCACTATATGCCAAAAAACCCAGTCATGCTACTCCTGAACTAAGCATGGAGAAGACATACTGTGTGTATGTATATTTCAAATATTTGTTCTGAAGAAGAGATTAAGATAAACATTTATGAAGATCAAAAACTGTAGGTGAAAACTGGAAAAACACTGGGATATTCAGTGAAACTTCAGTGCAGTAAAAAGCAGCTAACTTGGAGAATAATTAACCAAAAGGATTTATCTCCACATAATATGGAAAACAAGAACCAAATTAGGATTAGATATAATTCAAAATAATTCTGTCATGCACAGTTATGTTAGACAGCATTGTTATACATGCACAAGATTATGCTTCTGCAATATACCAGACATTTACTATGCAGGGTAAAGCTGAAACCATTCCATTAATATCTTTGGTAAGATATTTTGAGCATTTGTATGAAGGAGGAGGCATTAGTCAGAGATAGGATGTTGTTTGCAACAGGTTTTCTGACACTTATAGACCTTAACACATAATAACTTCCACTGTCTATGTTCTAAGTCACAATACACTTCAATATTTAGGAAAAATTTCACAAACACAAGCAAAGAAGCTATACATTAGCTTTACCAAATGCATAGGATTAACATGTTCAGGTTAAGAGATCCCAGAAACTTAAGCCTCTTTATGCCCCAGTCTATTTAGGACATCTGTACTGTAGTTTCTCTCCCAGCTCCAAACTTTCAGCATGATTCACTTTGTAAAGAGCTGTGCCACATTGTTTAGGAAATGAATGAAAGGAAAATGTAGGACACTTATGAACAAGTGAACACCTTTAAGACATTAATAGACTGAACAGTCATTCCTAGAAGTGTGTACAAGAATTGCTGTTGGTGAGCAGCTACCTGCAGCACTAGCAATCCTCTGGCTACTCTGCACCACAGAGATGTTGTAATCCACTTCAGCCTAACTCTTTGAGATTATATGCACAGTACTTTCACTGTCTTCAAATCTGTGCAAGAGGTATTCAGCCTGTATTGCTGGGTGATTAGACACTGTTTTATAACCTATGCTGGTGTCCTAGTGGATAAGGACACTTCAAAAAGGAAAACCAACGAGTTTAAAACCAGGATATCGTCCTTTCGCTCCCTGAGCTTCCAACCAAAGCCAGCCCTGCAGAAGGTAGTACCCCTTCAGCGGCTGAGAAGAAGATGTTATCCCAGTGCATGTGTATTTGGTGTGAGGGGAAGAATACTACTTCAAAGTCCCCCAAGGACAGCTGGCAGCTCACACACATGAACTTCCAAAATCTGCGGCCTTCCAGATTGGCCTGTAAGTTAAGTATTATTTAGTACTGAGTTTTTTAAAATGGAAACTGACATTTTAAACAATATTTCAAATGTCAAAATACTTGTGAGAGCCTCCCTCACTGAAAACTTCTGTACAAAACACTTTTGGAGAGAGAAAAAATGAAAGAATTTTGATAAAGATGCACAGTATCTGTGTATGTGTTACTCAGAATGCCATGAAAGAATGAGAAAGAAACATTGTAAATATTTACATAACACAGCTTTTCTTGCACAAAAAAAAAAAAAACGAACAAAAAACCCCACCAAAACCCACAACAAAACACCACAACCCAAGATATGGGTGATATCAGCAGAAAGGAGGTGGGCTGACTGAGGGCTGTGTTCCAGTATTGCTGGCTGTTACATGTTTTGCACTCTATGAGACACTATGAAAGATGCATACAGTTTCAACTTATGTGAAGGTCACTTTAGCAGAAGGTAGTCTATTGTTCACTTCTAATTCCATATGGTTTTTATATATTAGCTCTGGATTTAATTTTCACTTGTGAAGTAAACAGTTAAAATAGCTTTCCAGTTTCTATGTGTCTTTGAAATATGGTTGAGTGGGTGTTTTTTAGTTTGGTTTTTTTTGTTGTTGTTGTTTGTTTTTATTTTTTGGAACAAGATCATCAAGATTTTTGTGCTAGTAATTTTTAAGAAGTGCCATAACTTTCTCTAAAACCATTATTCATTTCTGTGAGAGACTAAATCATAATTAGGTTTTGGGTGAAGGAAAGGGGTCAGCAGGGTAAGTAAGAATTTCTATGATAAAGGACCAAGGAAGATTAAAAAAAAATACTTAAAAAGCATCTTTTAGCCTAGCTTTCCTTAGAACTTCTTTTACAGTTGGAAGAAAGCTAATGCTCAGTATATTCCCCCTACAATACTGACACATCTAATTTTTCTTTCCTGTACCCATGGTAGAGACTAAAAGAAAATTCAGATCATTCATTTGGATTCCAATGATTTGTTTTCCTGAAGTTTTCCCTCAACTTCATTTAGAGATTTTTTTGCTTTTTTTTCCCTTATCAACTGCATGTTGCCTTGTTGTGATGATCCCAGATTTCACATCTCATTCTTTTTTTTTTTTTGACCCAAGAATCATTCGACAGAACAAAGGTACCTCTCACCTAAGTCATAAGGAGATGTCAGGTTCTGTATTTTAACATCCTGACTGACACATTTTTCCTGCTACTCTGACATAACACAGCAAATGACTAAGTATACGAAGAAATAGTTCCAGTGAGAAATTTCATAATTTATGGTCTTAACAGCTGTAGTCTGGCTTTTGGCTCCACCAAAACCCTAGGTATCTTGGATTTAGTACAACTGCTCACAGTACAGCACACTGTGTCTGGCTGTACTTGCAAAACCCTATCCTTCTTCCCATCTTCATAGAAGTTCACATAGAATGTGAATGCACATTGAGCAGAGCAGGAGTGGAAAGAAACCGGATATTTTAAAAATGAAGTTCTTAGCCTGAATAACACTGAGATAATGTTTTACAACTTTTTAATATTGTAAAAATATCATTATTCTCTCTGGTTGGCATTAGTTAGATAAATACTAGCCGTTAAATTCTGAGGATTATTAATAGGTCTTGCTATATTAAATTTTGCTGTAATTCTGACTGAGTTTAATGAGCAGACAGATTTATAATACAGAACACAGGTCAGTTAAATAGAGTTTCTTTTGATAGATGGAAATAGAATGAGTTGTGCATAGAGAAGGAATAATTCATGTCATATAATGAGTGGGTTTTTCCTTTATTTTCCATTTAAATATCTACTTCATCAATCAGCACAGTTCCCTACTGTGCTGCCAGTGGTTCAAACACGGGGAAAAGTATATGGATTAGGGAAAATGACCAATAGGGAAGAAGGGATTTACAGTTAATGCAAAATTTCCACTTCCAGAGTGTAACTATTAGATTTTACATGGCTTTTATGCCTTCCTCTCTGCTATCATCTCTGCTCCTGACATATCCATAGATGGCTATGACAATAACTCACATTTACAAGTAAGAGGTCTAAGTCTTGGTTCAATAAGGCCTTACTTTATGCAACATGGAACATTGAGAGAGACTTTGAATAATCATTAGACTAGCATTTGCTTTGACCAGAAACACCTTCCTTTTAGCTAAATACCATATAAAGTTTTTGTTCAGCTATTTGATAAGTTACAAATTACCCTCTTTCCTACTTCTCCTTTCCAGTACACTAATTTAAAAAAATAAATAATAATCTGAAGGCTTGTGACTTAGCTAAAAATTATATTTCTATTGCAGTAGAAAATGAGAAGCAATCTTTGGATTTTTAAATCTAGTTATATGGTGTCAATTATTTTTAACAACTGTTTTTCACTTCTGCAAAAACAGATATACTGGTAGAGAGTCAGTACTCATGTTCATACACTTAAACTGAAATTTGTCTTTTAAACTAAGTGCTGCATCTATAAAGTAGCTCAAAGTATAGGCATTTACATCTCTTCCCTGAATACAAATAATTAGCTGAATCACTGGTTGAAATTAAGAAATGGAGCCATGTAGGTAATAGAACCTCTATTCTCAGGAAGCCCTTTTGCTTTGACTTCAGGCCAAAGTATCAACAGAAAGACTGTCTAAAAAATTGAATAAAATCCAAATTCAATATTGCTGAAAACCCTTTGCTGATTAAAATTGTTATTAAAAAGCATGTTTTAAAAGATCAGTACTTCATGGACCTGTATGTATATGGAAAGTAAAATATTCAGCTGACTCTTAGAATAAACATCATACAATCATGGAATGATCCTTATATTTGCAAGAAATTTGCCTCAAATTCTTGACATTGCACTATTGTTGTCAAAGATTCAATGAGTTATCCTAGGCAAGCTGTAAATGTCAAAAACTTGTCATAATACGCTACCTTTTAACAAGAACAGTATATTTTTATCCATTTCATCACTTTTGCAATTGAATGCAGTTCTGAAAAACCTTCATTTTGTACCATGAAACCAGAAAGCAAGGACTCCCTTTATGAATAATCTACAGGTACTCTTAGATGATACCTCCCTAGAGGAAGTCACAGTTCAGTTCTAAGCCTGTGTTAGAAAGAAGGTTCCTTCACCAAACATGCAAATAGACTTCCTGATATCTGCAACAGTGATAAAATACCCACATATATAAGAATAGAGTGGAATGGTGGTAAGTAACAGCAGTAGAAATTAATATAGACAACCCAGACTTTGCCACTCTGAGACTATAGTACCGTATTTTATTATTTAACTAGAGCAATGACAATGCAGAGAAAACACTCAGAAGCAGGAAAGTACTTTGAGTTTGCTTTATCTTATTTCTTGTATCTGGTGAAGCCAACAGCATTACAGTGGAGGAAAGCAAAAAATTTTGTTTCAGCCAACCCTGACAAATCTCTATAGGATGTTGCAGAGATTCCCAGTGATTTTTAACTCACTGATAGTTCTTTTGGGGGACAATTCTGGGATTCTGAGGGCTTTCCTGCTTGTTATGTTTGAAGATATGTTTGAAGCATAGCTACTTGCTATGTTTGAATTTGATATGGGTAGGTTATGACACTTTTATGCTTCTTTTTTTCTGTGTAGTACATACACATGGATAACCATTTCACTTCTGATTTGTTGTAGACAGATATGAGATCTGAGCAACTCAATTAACATAAAGAAGTCTTGGCAAACTTAAGAGGGAGACAACAGATGATTTTTGGTTAAGAACTACTGGCTACAGGCTTTTTGTAATTTCTGAAAGGCACTGATGACCTTTTAAGGAGATATGAGTTCTACAAATATGGATATTTTACACAGCTTTCCTTAGATGAGAGCCAGGAAAACTTTTCTAGCCTACATTTGATCTCAAAGAAATGATTACTGGAAATGGAGGCACTAACGACCTATTGAATGAAAAAAAATCATAATTTGGGTACACTTCCTTAAGTATCCTTCACTTAAATTGTATTTTAAATAGTGTTCTACATATTCTGCACATATAAAACAAGTTATCTTGAAATTTTGATTTCTAGTTGTTTGATAAGCTCATATTCAAATATTCAATATACTTCAACTGCTCTCATCAGGTAGCACAATGACACTCAGGGATAACACCTCTATACTCCATCACTATTTACTTTTCAAAGCCATTGCTACAAATTCATACAGACCTGAAGACATTAAATATGAAATGAACATTTTTTCCTTCTCAGAAAAGACACACAATAATACTTCTGTCTTCCAGTAGGTGAAACACACTACTATTTTGCTTACTTCCAGATTATACCCTCCCTGAGGCATGAGCCTTTCTTCTGCCATCTAACACTTCTGTAACTTGCTCATGAAGTTACAAGAGCAGTTACTTTTGAAAGATGACAACAAAAAAGGAGTATTCACGTGATGTCTAACTTTCATAAACATAAACATTAAAGGAAGTTTGACAAGAGTGAAAGAAAAGAGATTTCACTAGACAAGACTGGAGAAGCAGAGACTAGATAAGTTCAAATACCAGAATGCTCTGAAAACATTTTTTTCTACAATCTCTAGATACACCATAGTTACAACAACAGGTGGTTAAACCATTAAAAATCTATACTCTGAAAAGAATCAGTCAAATAACTTGGCAAGGATCCTTAAATTATTATTACCCCATGGATGAGGAAATATTTTTGTAGGTAGCAGGGCAAATTGACTTCAAGACCATCAAGATTATGAACTTAAAAAGAAGCTGCTACTCAGAGGATTTGAAATACAGAAAGAGAGCACAACTGGACAAATAAGATACTAAACAAAATATTTTAATGAATTAATAAATATTTTAATAACGTGTAGCAGCACAGTAACAGTACCAACTATTACAGCTGCACCAGTACTAATACAGTGAGCATTAAAATATAGTTTAAGCATTAAATTAAGCATATATTAAAATTAATATCCTTATTTTGAGACAAAGCCTTGCAATGTTACTTTCAATTGAATCTACAGTTGGTTTCAAGTTTCACAGTAACCACATACAGCTCCCCTGGAGAACCAGAAATTACCAGCTCTTTAAACAAGTAGGGAAAGCAGCAGGGTTTCAGCTGTGCTGATCTGTGGCACAGCTTGGGGTATGGTTTATACAACCACCCAATTTCTGCACTGATGTCTCTATTTCTTTCTTGATTCTCTCACTGCAATAATTTTAGACTCATTCATATATTATGTTTGTACAATGCCCATCACAACGTCCTGCTGAGCTGTAGTTTTCATGCATTTGTATAATGTCAATGTTTGGAAAAAAACCCACTTAGCATGCCAAACTGCATCTGGATGCCTGCCTACAAATATCAGCCTTCAAAACATGTAGAATTTCCCAAGTATTCAGGTTTCTGCCACCCCTGAGTTTGCTCTGCAAGAGTGCCCTTAGTCATTCCCTCTCTTCTCTAGGACCTCCAGTGTTTTGAGACAAAGATCTCTCCCCTCACTCCTCAAAGACAGAAGTGGAATAAGGAAGGCTCCAAATGCTCCTTTGTGGGAAGCAGCATTTACCAGTGGCTAGCATATTTCCTACCAAGAAATAAAGATTTACAGAATTCTCATTTTTCTAATATCAGATAAAAAACTGTGTCTGCATGCTCATACTTCCTTCCAACTCAGGTAGCTCACTCGTGGATACAGGAGAAGAATATACCTCATTGTCGATATTTCTAACACTGGGCTACAACGCAATTTCTCCAGTCCTCTGAGGACAAAAAACCCTACATTGATCATCTTCAGGTTTGTTTAGGGGGCTAAGGTCCTTAGGTTATACTTTTTCAAAAAGGGCACTTGAAGATAAAATGCCGTGCATTGCAGCAACACAGTGGAGAAATATTTGTCTGTACTTGTAAATGGGTTGTGGAAATACACATAGATTTTAGTGAAGGGTCTTTTGGGGTTTTCAAAACCAAGAAAAAAACAGAAGCGAAAGAAGGGAATAGTTTTAAAGGTAAAAGTCCTATCTGAAATAAAACAAAATTCACTGGAAACAAAGCCATTATTGTAGATACACCTGTCTTTCTAATTCTCTCCCTTCAAAATAATTATTTATGCCCACGACCTTTTAAGACAGTGATGTCATAACATCTTAACATCTGCCATATGTTTACTTGTCTATACAAGCACTGCTGTTGATCCTCCTCCTGGTCACAATTTAAGATGATTTAAAGAGAGAGAGAGAAGCATCTGTTTTTCATTGCTTATCCTGTCTTAGTCTTGGTAATAACACTTTCACTACTGATAAAACACATAGACTGTGAATTGCATTTACATAATGAACTTCCATACAGTTAAACAGCTGACTTGCTAGCTGTGCAAAACTGATTTGAGGCAGAAAATCTCTTAGGGTTTCTGCTTTCAGAAGCATTTAAAAGTCAGATCAAAACTTAAACTGAAGAGTTGTAACTGACACAATGAACAAATAAGGAAAATGGTAACAATATGCCCGCTGACACTCATTAACATAATTTTTGACTACTTTTGTTCAAAAAGTAAGCTAAAGAGTGCAAAAGCCTCAATCAAAACACATATTATTAAAATACAGAAATTTTCTATCAAGGATCATGAAATAGTTTTTTAGGCAATCACATATACATTCATTGTATACGTGTATATTCATTTTAATAATCAGACATGTAAAGAATGCACCTGGTTGAAAATTACTGCATGCTGCTGATGCTAATCTAAGGCACAGAAAGAAGAATTTAAAGGCTCAATAAATGCAATAATTCCTAGAGTATTTCAGTGCTATTATGAATATGGGGTAAGGAGGGAGGTGAAAGAAAGAATGTACTGGGCTTGTTTGTCACTAAAAGGAAATGACAATACACAGGGTACCAAAATACTAATAATGCAGACTGAATTTTCTTCCTTGGTAGAGAGGAAGCATGTGCTTTCCACTGATGTCTGCAGAAACAGAAAAAAACCCAAACCAAAGTGCAAAGAATGGTAAAAAGGAAGGAAGTAGCTAGTATCAAGCACTCACCGTATTGATCAAATATGCTTTCAAAAGCAATATGTTATTAAAAGACATCCATCTAAACTATATCTTACTATGCTGCTTTAATCTAGCAAAAAATCCTAAAAGGGCAGTTGCCCTTTCCTCTTAATCCCAAGTAGTTGACTCCATTGCTTTTTCTTGTGCTGGTAAAAGTGGAAATCTTTCTGAGCTACATCTGATGCTACCCAGCTCAGGGGGTGTCCTTGTGAATGCTGATACTGGCAAAACAGCTGATAGGGAAAAAGCAGCTGACATTGAAGAAGCAGGAAAGTTCCTGCATTTTCAATGGCCGTTAGCTTTTGTGAGATTAAAATGACCAGGCATAAAGGCAGGTGTATAAACAAAAGCTGGAAAAGGTGAAGGAGATGTATTATATATTTTTTAAAACATTAATCACTGGGCTTTGAACTAAATCCTGCCTTTTTTCAAAATACACTTCTGTTATTTTCCCTTTTACTCTTGCAGAAAACATCATGTTGATCTGCTGTAGAGACATGTAAACAAAATGCTTTGTCATTTTTAGAGACTCAAACTGCTGGCTCAGTACTACGAAGGAAGGTATCATGTACATTTGGCAGACATTCTCAGACACCAGTTTCAAAACAGAAGATTAAGTTGGGCTAGCTGCTAATTTAAAAAAAATGTAAGTAAAAAAAATTAACAATCCCTAATTTAAAAGTTGTTTCCCCATAGAGGCTGCAAAATATGGTTGTCTGATCTGAAAGAATAGACTAAAACCATTTTAGGTGATGTTAAATGTCCTGTTTCTCTGTTCTTTGTTGAAAAGGAAACATATGATGATCAAGATGAGAGTGGGCACAGAATTTGAGTGGTAGAAAAAAGAAGCATCCTACGTCATGTACAAGGTTTGTGTGCTACACCCACACACTCCTGTGGCCTAGTCTCTCTGCTCTGTCTAAGCTGAACTGGGCTCTAAAGAAGTACTGACAGTGTAATTTACTACTTGTTCATTTCCATTTAATAAATAAGAATTTAATTTAGTTTTTGGAAATTGTAAAGATCCCCTAAAAGGGAAGTAGTTCTTGAAATATAAATTCATCTCAAATGGAAAAAAAAAATTTAAAGTATTTAATATTTTATGGGGTTTTTTTTATTGATGGCTAAACTACTCAGTGATTTATATAAGAATCTTATTTTTTAAAATAAAAAGAAAATTTATCCTAAAAATTCATTACATTTGAATTATAATGAACAAAAAATAATTTAATTAACTGACAGGCAATTTACTAAGACATCACCTGGATGTTCCGCAGGAATTTAACACCATGCACTTATTGGAACAGACATTAAAGAAAGATGATGATGTCATAATTTAATATTGACTAGAGGACCCTTTGAATTGAGGTTTCTTAGGGATTATCAAGGGAAGGGGTGGAGATCTCAGGTTTGTTCTGGATTAGAAAGAATTTATGACTTATCAATGCTTCTGGCAGGATAAGGGAACTATTTTCTGTTCAGGTCTACTGAGGACTATAACAATAAAAGATTTATGCTAGAAAAATATCAAAAGAAAACAAAAAGTGCCACAAAACAGAACGGAACACACACTCTGTGTGCAGAAGAAGCAACTAAAGATTTTATACTCAAATACAGCAGCTCATCATATCCAACATATGTCCATAAGACAACCTAATGGTTTAGTAGTATGAAAGACTGGACTGTTAATTATTAGTGGCTCAAACAATCAGCACAAAGAAACCATCCAAGCGCAGAGGGGGTGCAGGGTAGGTGTTGAGTCAGGTAAGGGTAGAGGTGATAAGGAGATCCTGGGAGGTGGGATAGTGCTTTTTTTCATGCCTAAGTCCTTACATAAGTAACTCAGCTGTGAAGACTCCCCTTCAGGGAAGTACTGAGACACTGACACGTACCTGAAGGTATTCACCCCTGCTGATGGGCCACAATTGACTCAACTATACTGATGTAAGGGGCAGCTGTAACATCTTAGACCATCAAAGACTCCTGAAGTGTTCTGTGACAGTATTACATTATCCGCCTCAGGGGAGGTATGTGCAAATTCCCACCAAGCCTGAGCACCATATTAATCCAGTGGACCTTGTGTTTTGTAGACTTCTCCCACCCTCAACAGCTCAAGACAGCAACCACCACTTAAACCAATGGACATTGAAATTGCAACAATCAAATCTCATTGGAGGATCCAAGGGTGTTGAATATAAACCTTTCTTTCTCTCTCTCTCTGTGTCTCTCCTTCTTCTCCTAACTTCTTAAAGTCTGCTAAGTTAGTTCGTGAAGTGCCTTACTGTGGATGTTGCTTTAAAGTTTGCCAAGAACCTCATTCTAACTTCATGTTCTAAAGTTTGAAAGTAAAAGTTATTGAATCTTTCCAGAATTTTGTTGTTTCTCTCATGCACCACTCAGAGTAAATCAACTAACCTTCCCCTACACCCACTGAGTGGAACAAAGCCTAAAAAGTAGTCAAATATTAATATTTGGAAACTAAAGCCAAAAAAGGTCTTACAGAAAAAATTAAGATCTGAAGAAATAATCACATTTCTACTGCAAATAAACTATGACGTTGTGCCAAAGACAAAATCAGCCTTGTAAATTTCATGTTACAGAGCAGACAAGCAGGAATGCCTGATTTACAGGGCTCACAGGAAAAAAATGCAAACTGTGAATGTGCAACAAAGTGCACATAAGCTGAAAAGACAAGTCATTCAGATGGAAAAGACGCTCTATAGGAGTAAACCATTCCACACAAAAACAAATGTCCTGTACAACGGAAATTTATGGATTTGCAGAGATTTGTATTCTTATGACAAAGACAGAAGTCAACTGTCAGAGGATGTCATAAATTCTCACATTGTGGGGTTTTAGGAAAGACAACCAAAAGAAAATGAGTTTCTTCAAGCAATTTTTCATGGTACTCTGTAAGGTGATAACAAAGACATCAACAGTATCTTCATATGCTATATGCAATCCAATGAACTGGAATCATTGTCAGTGCACAATTAGACAACTGACTCGAGCAGAAGCATGTGCCTTTAAAAATGAAGTGCATGAATAACGAAAGACTTACAAAACACGCCAGTTGAGACCAGTAGCACTATATTTGGACTAGACTTATTCAAGTGTTCCTCAGGCTGGGGTTCCCCAGAGCTCACTAATGGGACTAGCTTTGTTGATGACACCCTGGGATTGAGTGCACCCTGGGCAAGTTTGCAGATAACACCAGGTTGAATGTGATCTGCTGGAGGGTAGAAAGGCTGTACAGAGAGGGATCTGGACAGGTTGGATCAATGGGCTGAGGCCAACTCTATGAGTGTCAATAAGATGAAGTGTCAGGCCCTTGGGTGACAGTGCAGTGTGCCCAGGTGGCCAAGAAGACCAAGGACATCCTGGCTTGTATCAGCAGTAGTGTGGCCAGCAGGACCGGGGCAGTGACTGTGCCCTTATACTTGGCACTGTTGAGGCCATGTCTTGAGTCCTGCATTCAGTTCTGGGTCTGTCATGGCCAGAAAAACATTGAGGTGCTGGAGCTTGTCTAGAGAAGGGCAGTGGAGATGATGAAGTGGCTGGAGCACAAGACTGATGAGGAGTAGTTGAGAGAGTTGTTTTTGTTTAGCCTGGAGGAAAGGAGGTGGGGGGGGGGGGGAAGGGGGAGGAGGGAGGGATGGAGTGGTGTCTTATTGCTGTCTACAACCACCTCTCTACAAAGGAGACTGCAGTGAGTTCGGGGTAGGTGTCTTCTCCCAGGTAACAAGTGATAGGATGAGAGGAAATGGCCTCAACTTTCACCAGGGCAGGTTTACACTAGATATTTGGGAAAAAATTTCATGGAAAGGTTTGTAAAGCATTGGAAGAGATTGCTGAGGGAAACAGTGGAGCCATCATCCCTGGAAGTGTTCAAAAACTTTGTGGACATGGCACTCGAGGACATGGTTTAATGATGAACATGGTGGTGATTCTAGGTTGATGATTGGACTTGATGATCTTAAAGGTCTTTTCCAACCTTAACAACTCTCTGATTCTATGAAAAGGGAAGTGAAAAAAATTGCACCACCCTCAAAAATATAGTTTCATGTCACAAAAGGATCATGGAAGCTGCCTTGTCTTTGCTAGTTACACCCAAGCAACAATCAAAACTGAAGTGAATTCAATACTAAATGCGCTTTAACGCACCAAAAGGATAAGAATGTTTGGAAGTGGACTAAGAAAATATGATCATATTTTCATCATATATATTTCCTATAAAGTAATACATAGCAGACTTGTGAGAGAGAAATTTTTCATTACTAGTAATTTTTTCAGTTGGTCATAAATTACTGACATATAAGTACACAAACATAGATCAAATAAATCCTACAAAATAAGAATACATCTAATGAACCCGTCTAATCCAGACACAGAGACTGAAAAATTAGTACTATTTGAGTGTGACCTTAGAGTAGCCTGTATAAGCACCTTCTCTGATCATCTCTGTAGAATTTGGAGCTGAAATTTGTAGAATATGAAATATTGTCAGATCCAGTCATGTTTGAAGAAACCACACAAATGCATCAGACTAACAACATCATTCTGAATAAAGATAGCTTCATCATCTCCACAGCAATATATTAAGAATAAATGAAATTTATAATAGCACAAAGAAAAAAAATCATTAATTTACCTTATGAAAATTCAGACAACTGTATAAGTAACAAGAATATTGTACATACTTAGACAAAGGACCTACAACAAAAAAAAAATCAATCTCACAATAAGAAATGAAAGCTGAATCTATTTTGTAGTAATCTATTTTGCAGCATGAGTAATGTTTCCTATTCTGTGGCTTAAAAATTGTATATGATAGATTATCAGTTGACTAAATTAAATTTGAATGTGCAGTGTAGATTTACTATATGAAGAATGTATGCAATGGTGTTTATTGAGGTATCATCTTTCATTTAGCATCCCCCTTCTAATATCTTGCAGGCTTACTACTTTACATTAATTTTAGTCTGTGCTCCTTACACTT
Organism: Manacus vitellinus; assembly: GCF_001715985.3. Classification (NCBI taxonomy): domain Eukaryota; kingdom Metazoa; phylum Chordata; class Aves; order Passeriformes; family Pipridae; genus Manacus; species Manacus vitellinus. The sequence goes on along the minus strand of NW_021940917.1, from coordinate 2,501,009 downwards.
CAGCTTCCTGAAGCAGACAAGATCATTCGTAGAAAATGATGCAGTATTCTTAATTTGGAGAAAAATCTTTTGAAGTGTATAAGTTAATGAAAATAATTCAAATATGTGTAAAACTTAGGTACTATCATGTGTTTTGGTCTGTTTGTTTTATTGTGTTGTTATGACTATTGCTTTTAAGAAATACACTCTTGTTTTATACTTTGGAGTAATTACTACAACTTGTGTTATGTACACAGGCACAAAGAAAAGCAATCAGCATATCATGTTATTCACTGCATTATCTATTTAAAACAAAAAAGAACTTATTTGGTACTAGCCCTCAAACTGTCCGTGGACTCAATTTTCAAATCATTATTCATTTTTCTACAACATAATTCGTTTCATAGCTTCATATCCTAGCATCATAGCAAAACATTTGTGCCACAGGTGGAGGTAACCCAGAATCTACAAAAGGATAGAGGTAGAATTATAGGCCTAATTTCCCCTAATTTCTGTTTTGCCATTATATGGTTCCAGTCAGGAAAGCTGCAAGGACTATAACTTAGAAAAAGATGACATGCTACCACAAGAGTCAAAACCAGCCAAAGCTGCAACTGAAAACAACACATTTTGTAATAAATTAGGTCTTTATGCTGTCTGTATATTTACCTCAGTGAAGTCAGGACTTAAAACCTGGAAGTGAGACAAAGAAGCAAGTATTCAATATCAGGCTATTAATACATTTATTGTGGTGGCATAACCATTTCCTAACAAAAACCATTTTGAAGAGGGTGACAAGGTTGTCTCTTAATTCTTTTTCATTTAAAAGGCAATTGCTTGCAGCAATTACAAGATTAGGACAAAATTAGAGTTAGGTTAAACTCATTTTGTTTAGATTGCTTTTTGTATGCTTATGTGCAGATACTGGGTATGGTAAACATGGCATCTTGTACAGTTACATGTATTTTTGTGTGATTGCTGCAAATATTAAGAACAGGCAGACTATTAGTAGTACTACTATTGCTCTTGCATTCTTGATTTTAGCTTAATCAAGGCTTCGTAAGTATGCACCTAATTTTCATATTTTAAAAAAATTCTAAGGTAACTATATCAGAAACTTCATTTTTTTTAGACAGAGATTTATACTTCATAAATATTTAATTTATATCTTTATTCTGCATGGCCTTAGAGAGAGTTACTTACATTTATCATCTTTCCCTATGAACCTTCAAAAAACCCCCAAACAATACCCTGAACAAAGAATAAATTATTTCGGCAAACCACATATTCTGTCACAAGAAAGCATTAGATCTGGGCTGGAACATGTAGATGATTAGGCAGACTTTCTTACCAATGAAATAGAGGTCATCCAAAGCTGAGAAATACTTACTCCAAATTAGATAGGTAATGTGCCAAACAGTGTACTTGCCTGACACATAACTGTGGGTTCTTAGTGATCACATGAATAACCTGAACCCTACTTTTTACATTCAATCAGAAAAACCTACATAGTCCATCTAACACTACAGTGAAGTACTGGTTCAGCTCACTAGCTCACAATTTAAACTAGCTCACAACTTATGAAATTACATTTCAATTATTAATGCTACCTACTTTTCTCCCTTGAGTTCTCATTCAATTAATCAATCTTAAATTTTTTGGCTCATACAATGTAAAAGCATCACAAATTGAGAAGCTACTGTTCTAGGTTCCTCATGCTTTTCCTGAGTACAAATCCATACATGCGTTTGTAAAATATTGAGAGATAAAGATGGTATTTCTTAGGCAACTAATTGCAAATGGGACTAATGGCAGAACATATCATATTTAAACATACTGAATGATCCAAACAGTAAGTTAATCAAGAATCCAAGAACTTTTTTTTTAATTTGAATTGTATCAGAATTGCTATATTTGATCATACAACAGACCACATATTTACTAAGATAGTCCTGCTTCCACAGCACTCTCAGTCTGTAAATCTTCATGCACTCTCCTGGAACAGATGTCTGGGGACAGTGACCTTGTCTTTGTGGCCATAGTTCACCATCCAGATGATGAAGCTGTCTGTGGAAGCCAACTGTGTGGTAGTGAGCCCACCACATCTTAGGGCTGAATGAGACCATTTACATTGAGATTAGCAAGGACAATATGCCCCAGAGCTTGGGGCCTCTGTCAGAGCTGCCTCTCATAACCTTGTGGCCTTTCAGTTAAAACCCAGTCGTGCCCCACATCAACTACTGTCTCTGCTGTAGACAGCAGGAACATCCAAAGGGGATCTATAACACATGAGACTCCAGACACTCTGTTCTTCCTCATTTTGCACACCATTTTCCTATCACACTTGCACCCATGATTGGAGCAGCACAACCTTGTAGTTAAGTGATGATAAGAATCTTTGTGCTTCTCTCTGGGAAGAAGATAGCTAGAGCCTGAACTCAAAACCCTGCTTCAGGATCCTTATGGATGTTTCCTCCACCATAGCTGCCAGTGGTGCCTTAGCCCTATTCATAAATACTAATCAAAAGAAGTCCTGCCAAAGAAATGATGGATAGCCTCACTGTGCCTAGCTGTGCAAAACAACTAAATATTCAAATTGAAATGAAGTAGGTCACAGAAAACAAACAGCTTGACAGCTTGTAGCTGATATAAATTGCTAGCTCAACTGCTAGCATGCTAAAGAGTCAGAGACACAATGGCTGTCTGAACTGTGTGAAAGCTGTCCATTGCTGTAAATCAGCTTCTTCAACTGTGATAAAATCAGTTATCCAAACAAATTTCTGAGACACTCAGATGTAAAGCTATTACTGCAGAAACAACTCCAGAACATAACTGCAATCTAATGTGCACCTAGAAACCACTCTGTTTCACGTCTACAGAATAAAGTTTGTCACCTTTCACCCTTGATATGCTGCCACCAAGTGCTGCCGCTGAGAAAAACTTCAGAAGACTCTTCTGATGACTGCTGAATTCAAGAAACTTCTATGATAACAGCCTAGCAGTTTCAGTGCTGTTCTACACTACTGAAGTGTTTAAAAATGTATCTTTGTCCACATTTTAAAACAGAAGAGACACCTGCAAAAACAAGGACATTTTCTTTGAAGGTTAACAGTCTTTGCTCTCCTTTCAAAACTAGTTAAATCAGGAAAGCACAAGTCATCAGGTATCTCCAGTTAGATCAGGCTGCTCAGGTCCATACAACCTGTTTCAGTGCTTAAACACCCTTGTGATGACAATTTGTTTCCATTACTCTTGTCCTGACACTCAGCATCTTTGAAAAAATTCTGGGTTCGTCTCCTCTGTACCCAGATTTTAGGTATAGAAAGGGAGAAATAGGATTTTCCCTCTACCTTCCCTTCCTGTGGCTAAACAAACCCAGCTGTTTTTTGCATGTCATATGCGAAACTCCCTGACCAGTTTAAACGGCCTCCAGCAGACTCACTCCAGCATGTCCATATGTTTCTTGTTCCAGGGACCCCAGAACTAGACACACACACTGAGATGTGGTCTCACAAATAGAGGGGAAGGATCACTTCATAACATCGTAGAGTCATAGAATCTTTTAGATTCAATCAATTCCCTTGACCCCTGCTGCCTACAGCCCTAACAGAGTGCAGGATGCAACTGGTCCTCTTTGCTGAACAAACACATTGCTACTTCATGTTCAACCTTGCTGTCCACCATGAACTCCAGTTTTCACCACTATTTCTAGCACTGAAAGTAAAACAGCAAATGTCTAGTAATGTTTTGATGTTTTTATAAATGATCTAGATGCAACAGCCAAATGTAAATTCAGTAATTTTGTTGACTGTATTAAACTAGGAGGAACTGTGGACTACCTCAAGGATAGAGAGGCTTTATACAGATATCTGGCTAGACTGGAGAGCTGGGCAACCACATTAAATTTAACAAGAGCTAGTGCTGAATTCTGCATCTGAGAAAGGGTGATCCTGGGTATACATATGAACCAGGGGATAAGAGGCTGGAAAGCATCCTCACATAAAGAGATCTGGCAATATCCCTCGAGACAAGATTGAGAAGGAGCAGTTGAGGGTACTTGGTTTGTTCAGCTTGGAGAAGAGCAAGCTGAGGGGTGACCCCATCCTGGCCTACAGCTTCCTCAAGGACAGCAGCGGAGCAGGAGTTGCTGATCTCTTCTCTCTGGTGAGCAGTAACACGACACAAGGAAAGGGACCGAAGTTAAACCAGGGGAAGTATAGACTGGACATTAGGAATAGGTTCTTCCTGCAGAGAGTAGCTGGTCACTGGATCAGGCTGCCTAGGAAAGTGGTGAGGGCACCAAGTCTCTCAGAGTTCAAGGACTGTCTGGTTAGTCATATAGTTTAGTTTTAGGAAGTCCTGCAAGCACCAGGAGTAGGACTCAATTATCCTATGACCCTTATGGGTCCCTTCCAACTCCAGATATTCTATGATTTTATGATTCTGAGTACATATGGATGAGCTAACTAATTTTAGCTCAAATCAGGAATTAGTGATATGTTCTCCCTAGAATGAGATTGGGAAGCAGACAGAAAAACAGCAGCTAATGAAAGAATTAACTTGGTTAGATAAACTTTCTGCAAAAAACTGATGTTAGTAATGTGACATTCTAAAATATATTTGTATTTTATTCTCTGCATGAAACCCAAAGACATTGTTTTAATTTTATTTTTTTATTTTCATCTGCTTTATCATGTTTATAAAGTCTCGACAATACTTCTGTTTCTAACCTACTTCAGTTTTTTATTTTGAAATAGCCCACTTTTATGAATGGAATTAAAAAACAACAAACTAGTACAAACAGAGATCTGCTAATATGCACATAATCCAAACAAGTGGGGTATATTAATAATCACTGCTTTAAGCACGTTTTAGCATTTATGTATTCACAGAGTATTCAGAGCACATATCAACTACCTGAATTAATTATGGGTATCTCATTCTTTACTAAATCTTCCTGTTTTGTGGTTTTTTTTAACTTTGAAACAAATGTATTATGTTATGCCGCCTGTGGCCTCACAGTGAAAAGTCCACACAGCAGGAAGCAAGTGCTTTAATGACAGTTGATTTGAGTATCTGAGACAGGTCTCAAATGCCAAATTCAGAGGCACAGCCCATTGCATCATGGAAGCACAGAAGAAGAAACCTAGAAAGAGCTAAAATTTTAATGGAGCAGTTTTGATACAGACCCATTATGAGTTCCTCATCTTAGCAATTTCGATTTTCTCAGCTTCAGGAAACAAGATAACGAGCTGCTGTTTATTGGTACTGTTAATTCCAGAGTATGTTGCCTCAGTGGTTTCTGAAAAGTCAATCTAGATTCAGGGGATATTAATTCTGAGCATAGAAAAAAAAGGCATTAAAAAGCAACTTTGAGGATGTTAATGCCAGCTTTACTCATGATGATATATAATGCATGTTTCCAAACTGGGATTTTTCATTGGCAGACATCTTTTTCTAGATTATACATATACATCCAGTGCATTCAACAGCATTATGGTAGAAATGCTATGCGAGAAGAGACACATGTCAGCCTAGTTGAGACGGTGTTGCAGTATTAACCTTGTTTTGGCTAAGGCCAAGGAAGAAAGTGTGAACTAGGGTCCAACAGCCATGTCACCCAAACTTAAACCACTGTAGGGTGCTGGTGTCCATGCTCAGAGCTGAGCTGGGACTGGAGCTCCCCAGCTCCTTCCCAAAATCCTGTGGTGCTGAGCTGACATGGGCATACCTGGCAGCTCCCTGATTTTGGGATCCCTGCCTTACTGACATGAAATGACCTCTGAGATTCAAACGAGCATTTACTAACATCTGCTAAGAATAGAATTAGGCTTAGGATGACTGTCACAAAAAAAGCTAGTTATCAATGCTTGAAGCAATGTCATATAAAGTGATCACATTGATACTGAAATAAAGTGTATTCCGCAAAAACAAGCTAAAGTAGAATACTTCATCATGCAATTCCAAGCACTAGGAGCAAATACTCCATGAATAATGTGGTTTAACTGTAATAAAATCTCATTTTCTGATTACATCAATGCAAACAAGGACTAGAATTGCCATGGATTGTGAATGTATACTTATTGCTCAAAGAAAATTAAAATTTCTATGTTATGCTTCTAATAAATTGAATTAATAAATGTTCTACACACTTCTCTGCAGCTATTCATAGTTATTTAATCATATTAAGTAGTTTGTTTCAACTGTTTGCCCTCCTCATTTACTTTAAGAGGAGAGTACATGAGATTTGATATGGAAAATATTTGCAGCATTAGTTATCCACACAACTGTTTGCAGCAGAGGTACTTGAACATAAACTCAATCTTGAACCAAAACAACACAGTGAGCATTATACATACCCTGGACTATTGTAGTGTTTTTCCTCCAAGCTCCAAGCTCTGCTATCTGGCAAATAAGGGTCACACCCTCTAAAAAATAGTGAAAGTGTCTCTATTGATTCAATTGGATTCACATGAGTTGGAAATAAATTAATGTAAAATAACTGTGTTAACACATTTCATGATGCTGAGATGCTAAGCATGTCAGGTAATTTTATGCAAACAATTTTCTCATTTCAGTGCTTGCTTAAAGACTTCGTATTGTAGTCACATCCCTGGTAGACTGTAATATTGGTGAGCAAGTAGTTCTCATTTGCTCACACTCTACAGACATCCATTTTATCATGGGATATTTTAGTAATGAATTTTTGAACATCAATACACCAGAAAATTTGCACTATTTAAGAAATAAAAGCAACTAAAAGAAAATAACCTCATCCTTAGATCTTAGATAATAGTAATAGCAGTCATCAGACTCTTACGATGAAGCAATTCTCTGAACAATTTACTATTCCCATCCTGAATAAGTTAGAGTTCTCACAGTTACCATTAATAAGGAACTGCACAGGATATTTTTGTCTTGATAGATCAGATTTTTATCTTTAAATTGTTCTTAAATAACTGCATGAATCAAGAAAAAATAAGTTGATCACATTTAATTTCCCCCTAGGATATGTCGGAAAATATTTTTTATTCACCTCCCCTCCTTCCCCCCATTTGGGTTAGCAGGATTAAAATCACCTTTTTATTCCAGAGAAATGCATCTACACATTAAATTTCCTCATTGGTATGTAATAAAGGTAGCGCATATGCTCGAAACTCAGTGTCTTAATAAGTAGAGCTGCTGATTGTCCCCCACATGGAGTTTTAAAATTTCTTTGCTAATGTGACCATTAAAAAACATTGGTTTTATGCAAAGAATATTTCTGCTGTGCAAATAGAAAGGGATTGAGCCCTCCCAAAACTCTCCCTGAGGACTGATAGTTGTTAGTCCACTCACATTCTTATAAAATCAGTTAAACCAGAAAGACATTGTAGACAATTTAATGGAAATTTATTCAATCTCTTCAGGACACTGAAATTAAGGAGGGTTGTGACACCTTCTGTTTCTTTATCAATCTAGTTTATAGAGCTAGGATTAGAATGGAAGATTGAGCAGGAGTCCCTCACATCCCTGTTGGCCTTTCCAGTAAGACATCTGAAAACTAAAGAAAGACAGAAAAACAATGGGCAGCAAGGGAATATCAGTCTGACTTCTGTGGAAGATACAGGGGAATAAATAATCTAATAATCTTCATTGGAAGATGACGAAGATGCATACGTCATGAGCTGATCTATTAAACCAGCCAATTTCCAAACACAGCACAAGAATTTTTAAGCAGAAAAAGCTGCCACATCTGTCTCCTCTGCTCATAATGGACAAAACAAGAAACACAGTTTTTATGTGCAGCAAGAAAGATCCACGTAGACACCTCAGAAAAATATTTCTGATGGCCTAGACAGGGTCACTGTAAAAGACTGCCTATTGCATTATGGCTTTAGGAACTTAGACAAACACCTAAAGGAATTATCCATGTTGAACTAGTCCTGCTAGTGGCAGGATATACTAAGCATCTTTTGGGGTGTCTCTTTTCATAGAGTATCTCAATTTATTCTGTTCTCACAGAAGAAATTAAGCATAGGACCCCTAAAAAATTGGCATCATATTCTTTTTCAAGACAAAGTTGAATTTGAACTGAATAATTCAAAAAAGTATATGGCTTCCAAGCAGTATCACTTTGCAACCAGCTGTATCAAAGACAATACAAAATTAGAGCCATTGTATCCAAAACAAAAGGGATACCTTTAACTACCGCTCTGCTTGTCTTAAGAAGCATTTTGAGGAATTGCAGAAATTTGGTTGTTAGCATTATTGCTGTCATAACCTGGCACCACTATTGTTTCTGTGACTAAAGGCTTAACAGCCAAATACCTGAAAACTTCTTTAAATGACACAGTTCAGGAAAAGGGCCAGTGCAGAGGTGGGCAGAAATGTACAGGAAAAAAAATCTGAGAAAAGCTGCAGTATTATGGCTAGGTTGTGCACATCTTCACAGTTTCAATGTGATAGTACAGAATTTGCAACCAGAAAAAGACACTGTTCATCAAATATGGCCTCCTGCAAAAGACATTACATACTAGTCTGAAGTACTGAACCCAAAAGTTGAATAAGAATATATCTGGAAAATGCCTTCTGCTATTCAGGACACTTAGAAAACTCTACATATAATCATACAAAAGTCAGTCTGAAAGGTCCTCTGGATACCCTATAATTAGTTCATCCAGTTGTTGTTTTGGTCACTCTTTTTAGCTATATGCAAAGATGCATGTCCAGCCATTGCACTGTAAAACTGAACTGTGATATTTAATTACAACAGACCCATCAGCAACATGTCATGCTCATTCAAAACACCAGGGAGGCAAAAAAATTACATCCTTCTGAAACAAAACAATGTGGTGCATCCTCCCTAAAATCTTAATTATGATGGCTCAGTAAGATACTACCTCTCCCATCTGCATTTACAAGCAACAGGTGAAGAAGAAGGTAAATGAAAAATGTTTCACTCAATCATCTTCTCACTAATGTAAAGTCAGCCTTATAATTGTTATAATTACATCATAAGAAACTGATATTTTCTTCAGCAACTTCCTTGACACTGTTAAAAGCACTTTGTCAGACTGTTTCATGTCATCATACTACTTGGTGGATGAAAGATATTTTTGATGAAGTGATTTTATTTCATGCTTTATTACCAGCTTTGACATAAATTTCCAGAGAGCCCCCAGGGCATTTCTTTTTACACTGTAGCATAGTCTTGTTAGCAATTCAGGTGGAATAAAACTACTCAGCTTCACTTTGTGGTCTTGTGCCCTGAATTTTTCACATGGCACCCTCTCAAACATAAGGAACACTATAGCAGAATAACATTAAAATCTAATGCTTTTAATACACTAACACATTAAACAACATCGTATCTGTAACTTCTGGCTTGTATGACTTCTATACTTAGTAGCATTTTACAATTATTTTTAAACAATTTTGTTGTGTTTGTTCAGAGCAAGTCTTAGTTTCTTCTTCTATTCCACTAATATACACAAAAATGCTACTTTTTATTATTTTTATTTCTCTGGAAATTACCATAAATCATCTCTCATGCAGTCACAAATTATGAAACTTCATTTAATTTCTGATAAGCAAGTTTAATGCAGTATTTCATATATTATCAATTAAAGGCCAATGGGAAATGCTGCCACTTGCTGCCTCTTTAAGTACTCAAATCTGAAAAGGCTGAGGCTCATGGGAAGCAGAGATCATTTATAAGCCAAAACCTTCTGCGTGCAGGAAAAGTGGAAAATCCTGGAGTACTTCTCTGATACCTCTGATATCTTCATCACTGTAACCCATTTGCCATGTGGCAAAGAAGAAGGCAAAACCTTACTCTATTTTCTAAGATGAAGGTAAAGATGAAACAGCTGGATTTAGAGAAAGCAGTAAAAATAATATTGAGGTGCAAGAGGATAAAAACCTATAGCACTTGAAGGATCCTTATTTTAAAACAGCCAAGTATTTTTGTACTGTAGCTGCTGCATCAAGACTGAAAATTTTGTATTACCTTTTCTATTCTTTTTTGAAAAGCACTCACATGGTAGTGACATATCTAGAAAGAAAAAGCTTTTTTTTTATCCCCTAAAATTCTCTGTTTTAAAAGAAGAAAGTTTGCATTCACACAAAAAACTTTGCATCTTTTCTAACCTGAAAGTCAAAATCATTTTTCCCTCTACATGGCATTAGGAGATCACAGTCTCTGCCTTCAAGATGTGTCTACTTTTCACATGTAGGCTCTTCCATGGACACATGACTTCCACTGCCACACTTTGTTTTTATCTCTCACTTTCTCTTTTTCTTAATTGGGAATACAATTCTTTTTGTGGAAACTAATTTGGTGCTACATCTATTCAAAGTCAGTGGTCATCAGCCTGAGTCATATTCACGGAAAAAGATTCAGTCAATAAAGCAAACAGCTAACGCTCTCTGATTCACCTTTGATCACATAAAAAATGTACACTGCACCAAAGAATTAACCACACAGAGTGACTACTTGCTTATATAAAATGAAAAAATCATTATCGACTTCCACATTTCCTGTCCTTTCAGAAGAAATGAACTGACATAATCCTTCAGAAACTCCTTGCATGTGAACATGCCTGGTTGCTGCACGAAAAGGATCAGCTCATCTCACTGCTGATGAGAGGCATGACTTCAAGAAATAAGCAGCTTTTGAGAATGTGCAACCTCCAAAAGGTATATTATCAGTTCTTCAACCTCAGCTGTGAAGTGTCTTCACCATTCTGCCATTGCTTGGTTATAGAATGTGAAGTACCAGAGGCACAGCTGACAGCTGAGCAGCAGTAATGCAAGCACACCTGTGCAAAGGGGCTGTGAAGCTACATTGCAACACCCATTGCTCCCCTAATTTGGGGTGTAAAATGAATTTACTGACAACAAAACAGGAGACTGCAAAGACACAGTAATGCCCTGCCCCAGGTCTCTCTCCTGCCATCCTTGAATGGTGAAACTGATGGCACAAGGAGCAGAACGGATAACAGAAAACTGAATCTTTTTCTTTTCTAGAAACATGGCTTTTGGGCTTCTAATGACAAATAAGTCAGAAACATGCAACATGTATCACAAATGTGAACAACTATTTACTTTCTGACAGGAGAAGAAGTGTATTTATCAAATAATTTCTTTCTGAATAGAACTTATATGCAATCCTAAAACTCATGTATATTTCACATCATATACAGCATCCCAACCATACCTACAGGTGTGACTAGTTTTTCTATTAGTGAATTTATTAAAAAAAAAGAAAGTCACAGTGACTGGTATTTTCTACATGCCTGTGTGTCAGGCAGTCTGATCTTAAGGGCTGAACTGTGATTCCTTCCCAAAATGCATCAAATTCTCCTGAAGGATGTATAAGGATGGCTCATTCATTATTACAGTTTAAGTCAGTAAGCAGCTGAGTGCAGACAAAAGTAAACTACTACCCTAATTTTACTATCAGTAAAGTGTGTATTACTTTCAAAAACATTTAGTGAACCACCTCGGTAATGAAAACTGTACGCACTAGGATTCATTCCAAGAATATCAGTTTTTCAGTCAAGACTCATTTCATTGCAGTTTGAAAGGTGGATATAGTAAATTAACTAAAATAATAGAATTCTTACCTATTAAGCAGTAATAAGCTAGAAGACCTCACTGCCAACTGGACATCAAAATCCTAGCCAAGAGCAAAAAAACCTACACATTTCGACTGCCTTTGTGTTTAGATTTCTGCTCATTTTCTCATTGCTAGTGAATAAATAGCATAAAAAGCTTATGCTTCTGTTTTTAAAGACCATAACACAATCTAACATTACGATTTCACAATTATGGCACACAAATATACTTAAAAGTATTTTAAAAAATCATTTATCAAAAGTATCTTTCCTGAAATATAGGAGTATTCTATCAGTCCAATAACCTTTAAAAAAAAAACAACTCTGCAGTCCATGTGAGGAATAAAATCACATCCAAAAGATACAGTTTTCACCTCTCTTGTAGTCACTTTTTCTCACAGTATGGGGTTCAGAAGTAGAAATATTTTCTTTTTTATAAAGAACACACTTCATTCTTCCACCGGTATGGAGAAGCAATTTTTTCACTCAATTTACCAAATCAGATCTTTTTAAATTTTCCTGAAATAAAACTGTATTTGGTAATCAAATAGCAATGTAATTTTAGCTGTTTAAGCTATTGAACACTGTGGTATTTCGCCATGTACCTTAGTGAAGTCTGCCACATATTCCCCAGTCTTTATTCCTGTAGATACCTTCTTTATGGACATAACCAAACTTGCTGTAGGAAAAATATTGTCCACACAGAGCACTAGGATGCTAGTACTATATCCACAAATATCAGACCAGTCAGAAGTTTGTATTAAAAGACACTGTGCCTCATTCTAATGAGCTATTATTCAGCTTTTTAGGTTTTTTTTGGGTTACCTTATACATTCTTGGTAGGGCAGTTAAATAAAAATAACTAACAAAAAGAAAATCTAGTTTCTCATTTGATAAGAAATTTAATGTCTGATCTCTTTAAACTTCCACCAGTTCAGAGAGCTAGGTTAGGCTACTCTTTATTTGGTACAGTTGAGTTGGCATTTTTACTGAGTGGTATGCTGGCAAGAAAACATCCAAGGATTTCCTCCATTGTTTCTTCTGATTCACTCAGTTTCCTTTCCTCTGGCCCTTCCAAACTTCCTGTCTTACAAGCTTACTTACTGACATGCAAGTCAAATTCATTATGAAAAAATTTAGTAGTTTTATTAAGAAAAAAAAAAGAAGGCTGGGTAATTTGTTGTTTTTCAAATGTTGTACACTTGCCCATCTATAAGCCTCTGGTGTTGCACATTATGGACCTTTTATTTTTCAGTCCTCTGTCTACACTCAGTTTATTTATTTATTTTTCTTTAACATATTGACCATTTCTTGATTGCATGGCATGTATTATCTCTGTTTCAAGCAGAAGTGCAACATCTGCAGTCTCTTCTAGAGCATGCGGTCCTTTTAGTGAAATCTTCAGTATGATGACATTCATTCATTTTTAAGAGCACGCAACATTGTTCTAAAATGTCCATTTTCTCTAAAACTAACGTGATCATCTCAGAGGAATGATGGTTCTGCACAGAGCCACCTCTCCATATGTGCTTATATATGCTTCTTATTCCTTACTTCAGATAGGAAGGCATTAGACAGTGTGCTAGCATGTGTTTAAGCATATTGAAACAACTACAAAAAGTATCAGCATGGAATGTGCTAGAGAAAATAATTATTAGAAGGAAAAACGAGATTTTTATGCAAGTGGCAAAAATCTTGTCTAATAATTTGTTTCAATCTGTACTTCAAATACCGCTCCTAGTACTCTGTGTGCCTGTCAGAAAATGAAAAACTGAGAAAACAGGATTATAGAACCACACCTACAGAGGAGGATATTAGTGAAGTGGGTTAGAACAGGAACACATGCCTGGAAGAAAAGCACAGGGACCAAAACTGGACAACATCTACAAGTGATCTATCTTATCTAAATTATACAAGACTACTGTGGCCAGAGCTCTATCAAATGTTAGTTCAGGCAACAGAGCAGTGCACACCAATTCAACAGGATGGAACAAGAGCATAACCTACCTGCTGAATAACTCTTTTTAGTATATATTTAAAAGCAGTGATTTCAAGACAATCTGATAGATCTGTTAGGAACACAAAGAGCCTTGCCTCCATGCAAGTCCCAGATTCTAGTGTGAAAGCACTGATGTTACATTTAAAATTGTATCCACAGAATAAGATCTTTAAACTCCTCATTGAGAAGACACAGAATTAATTGAAAAGTTCATGTTTTCTATTACAAAGGTCCAAGTATGCCACAGTGATTTTTTGTATGTACAACCCAGGAAATCTCTGCTATCCCTCATTCTTAAGAATGAGGTATATCCTTGAACTTAATGGTGTCATTCAGCTTTTATGCTCTTGTAGATTAAAATGAAGTACAGAAAAGACAAAGACGGAACAATATCTGATATTTTTGTACTCTTAATAATTTTACATTGCACATTGAAATAGAGTTTGGCAATGATAGAAAAGCATATAATAATAAAAATATGCCATGACGTATCAGGTTTTGCAAAGTTTATTCTGTTATGGAGGGCATTCTCTGAAGAAAAAAGATATATAGAAAAGAGTCTAGTGAATGTTCACTTAAAAACAATATTGCATTAGTCCTTAAGACTAATTAATCCAATTGGAAACTGGGCAATTAAAAAAATGAGCTTAAATTATTGCACTTGCCTTTCCAATGTGCTTGGATTTACAGGAGCACTTTTCATTTAGAAAAAGAAAAAAAATGTTGTCTTCTTTATTTTTTGGAGAAAGAGGCAAAAGAGAAAAGAATACTTCCTATATATAAAAATTTTCAATTTTCCTGAGGAAAAACAGGAAAATATTTATACTAATTCTCTGGTAATTTAATGCTGCTGTTATTAGTCTTTCCTTGATGAAGAATTTCTTCAGGTTGGCTGTTGGAATTAAGTCAATGGGGTTCTGTTCTTATGTCAATCGCTTACTTTAAACACACTAAATAATAAAAGACAAAGATAAGAAGCAAAATTTTAAGCTCTCTGGGAGCCTAGAAGATGCTGATGTATGCATTTCCCTCTCCAATCAACCAGCTCTGCTCATGAGCTGAGGAAGGAGCCAGAGTCCCACCTCCTTTGGCTTGGTCTCTCCCACACCTCACACACCCCTCTGTGCAGAGGTTGCTTATCTCTGGTTATTTTCCCTGCTGTTGTTAACTCTGCCGGGTCCACTCACTATCTATTCCTAACAGATTATAGCTGTAGCTTCAGAAAATCATTTTTAGTCAGTTCTTTTAATAATTAATCCCAATGTTCATCCTTAAAATATGCAATGAAGAGAAACCACACACATGGGGCGACATTTACCTGCCAAAAACCAAATACTGCAGCAGATTACCCCGCTCACCCCCAACCCACCGGTTTTGAGAATGATGGTAAAATTCACCACATCTGAGCTCTCACATCTGGGCAAAATTATGTTTTCCTAAAGGTATCTGACTTGTAGAGTTTGCATATTCTCATGTGTGCTTCTGGGGCTGGGGGAAGCCTTTACAGAACAATCAACACCACCCTCTGATTTGTTCTGTATTAGTTATATTTTGATTTTTCAGCAATCTAACTTTTGTCTTTCTTTTGTTCTTTGGAGCTGCTCCCAGCAGCCATACATCTGGTTTGGAAACAGAAGTATTTTGACACTGTAATCTGTTCCTGCAGGGATGTGACAAATACCTTTACGATATACAGGATGGTCACTTGTGACAAATACCTTTACGATATACAGGATGGTCACTTGTGCATCACATATACAATAATTATACATACAACATATGCCTGCTAAGTGCACTGTCATACACTACACTGTTCAAGCATGTTACAGTAGTAAGAACTGACCTAATTTCCAAGCTACTCACATAAAATCAGATGGTTATATCAAATGTTAATACACTGTTAGAATAAACACATTTTATTTGGCTGTATATTAATTTCAAAGCCAAACTATCAAGATGAAATGAGATAAATAGTGTAATGAGTCTGACATTTTATAAAATAAAGCCTACAGGGAAATTACTACATTGTTTAAAATTTCATTGTACTATCCAATTAATTTAGATGTTCCAATAAAAAAGAAGACTTTTCAGCTTAATGTAACCTTTTTTCATCAAAAAGTTGATTCAAGATATTTTGTTTTCCAGCTAGAAATGCCTCTAAAACAGCTTCAGTGGGGTGTGCAGTAGTAGTGGTACTCTGCATGCTGTGATTAAGAGCCCTCCACAGTATATAATCCCAAATAATTTTTTCAAACAGAAAATAATTATTTCCTAGGAAGGTACATTTAAAAACACTTTCAAAAGCACTATTAAAACTCTAACACTTGGTTTAAACAAATAAAAAAACAGGTAGTTTCACTGATGCTGTCTGCACTGCCAGTCTTTAACTGACCTTATTCCCATGTACAGCTTTCAGCAAGCCAAGATAATTTTTTTCCACTGACATATTGCTCCACTTACAAGTTGGTCTGAGTAGTACTGGACCTTCAGGTATTTCTTAGGGACTACATAACCCAAAGAACAGATAGCAGAGGACTGCTCACAAAGGAACACGCCTTAGAAACAGGCACCTTCTTCATCCCTAGAAGTTCACATCTTGATTTTTTTAAGATAAGGCAAATAGCAGCACAGATATCCATCATCCCTCTTTTCCTTTTTACCCCTCTTACAGACCTTTCTCGAGAGCCAAACATGCTGAACAGAGTACCGACAAACAATATTGGTATCTTCAGGTGCTCACAAGGGGTTTCAAAGGTAGCAGGGAAGGTAATTAATACTAAAGTTGGGACTATTTCTGAGTCAACTTTCCAGCAACAGCCTCTGCAGTCCTGCAGACAGGTGCTGAGCGGCAGACACCAGTTCCCGAACGCAAAGAGGGCTCTCGCCGTACCTTAAGGAGCCTGACCGAGGGGAGGAAGGCGGCATGGCACAGCTTCCGGATGGTCCAGTTGAGTGGCCGGGGAGCATCGGTCTGATTCATGACTGTCCACAAATCCCACCGGGAGATCAATCGCAGACCTGACAGCGCCTACCGCGGAATCCGCCCTCCGGGGCGCGGGCATCCCACGATGGGCGCGTCCCGCCCGGGCCCGCGGTGCCGCAGGGCAGAGACTGGGCTTGACTGAACTGAGCTGGGCTGGGCTGGGCTGGGCTGAGCTGGGCTGGGCTGGGCTGGGCAAGGCTGGGCGAGTGGGGGGGTAGCGGGCAGCCGCCGAGCGCCTCCTTCCTCCAGCAGCAGCCTCCTGACGGGCGGGACGGCAAGTGCTCATGCATGCCAAATGCGGCTGGAAGGGTGGAGGCGATCCGCCCGTGGCTCTGGGCAAGCTGCCCCGGTGAGCGGAGAGGGGCAGCCCGTAAGAAAACCGGGATGTGGCGCTATCGGCCACGCTCCCTCCCGCCCGCCTCCGGGAGAAGCAAGGTTAGTCAGGCTCAGCCGAGCCTCCCGCCTCGCTCATGCGCTTCCCCGGGCCAAAAGCAGGGCAGAAGGAATTGAATTTAAATAAAGCAAGGGAGGGGTACCTGCACTTTCTTTCCCAAAGCGCTGCGAGGAGAGGGAAACCGGCGTGAGGGGAGGAGGGGCCAACACTCAGACAACAGACTGACAGAGGGAAAATAAATTCACGCTTGATTTACTGATACAATGGACCTAGAAAGCATTTCATTAATCTGGCATAATCAGTGCACTAGCAGCAAGTGGCAGGAGTTAGAAGCTGTACTATAAGAGCACGAGTGCTAACATGCGCATCCTGGACAAAAAAAAACCCAACAAACAAAAAACCAGAAAAAACCAAGACAAAATTCAGCTCATTTTAATATTGTATGCACTAAATAATTCTTTCAGAGACATGCAAACAACATGAAGTAATATTGCTGGAGCAATTCAAGTATAGAAAAACATATTTCCATTTTGGGCACTAAATGGCCCTCCCAGATAATGAAGATATTCTTAATGGCAGCTCTCCAGCTAAAGAAGAGATACCCTTTTCCCCACTATTTTTCTTATAGGATGAAGATTACACAAAGGAAGAGTTAGAAATTATGAAAGAAAGCCTATAAAGCAATGGTGATTTTTCCTTTTGCTAGTAATTACCAGTTTTTACTCAGATTATGGACAGAAACAGCTGCTTCTCAGTAAAGTTTAAGTCCCTCATAACTCAGGTTGGAAAATGCACTTTCAATTTACTTGGCTAGTTTCATTGATCTGCCATTTTCACATTTCCTTTTAACCTTAATGGACATATTTTTCCCCTCTATAATTAATTCTTAGTATCGTGTCTACATTCATCAGCAAAAGCTGAATAATTCTCCAAATGAGGGTAAAGAGATCAAGGCTACTGTTTCTTTGGAACTTATGCATGCCAGCCAGCTCCTCTTCACTGCACCCTCTCAAGAACATAGTGCAAAACTGATTATGCACCAGAAAAGCCACCTATTCCACCCCACTGTACATGGTAAAATTATAGAACTTCAAAGGTGCAGGGATTAAACCATGAGTTTTTTGTGGAAAAGAAAGGGTAGGACACCAGGGGACATTACTTTGTGGCAAATTTTGTGCAGATGAATTTCTGGTTATGGTGGAGCAACTAGTTTAAATTATACATATTTAAACACCTCTTGCTTGAGCTCTTAATGTATTTGTTTCATGAAAGGTGGAAAAAACCCTTGCTATTGATAGTGAAATGGAACTCGAGTAAGTAAGTATAATTAGCTGAAACTTCTTTTCCAAGCTTCTATAAATGAGGCAAAATTAAATAGGTAGAAAAAAAAATTGACTTAAAAGAGCATACACCTTAAAAGATGTACAGCATATTAACTTTGCTCAGTTATAAAGGTAATCATATCCAGTGATTAAGCTTTTGGAGTTCATAGTTAAAAGAAAGCAAAAGACTCAAATCAGAAACAAGAACTCACAACTCCCAAGACCATGGCTTTCCCCTATCCCACACCCTCTCAAGACATACTGATAGGTTTTTTTACCCTTGAAGATCAGGAAAGTTTCTTGGAAAGGTACCAAACTCAGCATTACCTTGAGCTTTTCCCACCCATTTTGCATTAAGCATCTGTAATAAAACAAAATATGCTAGGGACGTGTACTAGGGACAATGAAGACAGAGTAATCATAGCATGCTGCCCTTCTTTACAATGAGTAGAGTAATAATTCTCTGAAGATGCTAGAGAGATGAAGACAATGAAGAAACATAACAGATAGCTTTAATAAACTAAAAATAGTGAGCGCAATGTGTCTTCTAGCTTGCACAGAGCTTCCTGTCTCTGAGATGAGCTCTATCATTGCTGCCTTCTGCAAACAGTACCTTAGGGACGAGAGTTGTTTTCTAGTGCAACATTTAATACACACCAACCTTTTATCACAGGCCTGATTTCCATGGCCTTGTGCCTTGCCTAGTCATCTGTATTGGCAGAAAGTGAGTGCAAGAATATGAACTTTTTTCAGTCACAGTGAGGAAACTGGTGGAGAGGACATTATCATGACATGGGTAGATCATTTAAACACTTTTAATTTTATTTTTAATGAATATTTCTTACCTATAAGTAATACTGTTGTGATTTTGAGGCTATTGAGTGTAAATTTGAGGAAACTGAAGCAAAGAGTTTTCTTTGTATCCCCAGCAGCCTCCATCAGTTTTTGGTAAGCATAAATGGTGAAGGCTTGGGAAGTAAAGAAGAAAATTCTGAAAAGTTTTCTTTTCAGACATTCTGACAACAATGGTTAAAAATATAGTGAAAAATTAGGGATATGATGGTTTTTTATGTGGTTTGGGGGGCTTGCCAACTCAGTGAAAAAGTCAGAGTTGAAATCTCTTACCCTTTTCCTGTCAGAAAAAGCAAGTGCTCAGCTCAGCTCTTCTACGATCTGAGGCCTATTAGGAGATGCAAAGATGTAGCAATCCCACTAGAATTTAGGTTCCTACTTTGTTAGATTTAAAAGATGGAGCTACCACTTTCATATTTAAACTTTGTCCTGGAAGTATGATCTCTGCACGATCAGTATTCATATCTAGTTCTTTGTCTCTTGTGAAGGAGCATCTTAGGTACCACAGAAAGGCATACCAAATAGAAGATAAGTTCTATTGCTTCCTGCAATACAGAGATATTGCAGATTTTTCTAAAACCTATTGTTAATGGAAAGCATTTTTGACTACTTCTTTTTGGATTACTGCAATCTAATGTGATAATAATTCTACACTTGGAAAGCTCTGATATGGTAAAATTTGACACCTCTGGGAATGCTACAGAACAGAAAATGGCTGAGAAACTCATTAACATCCAGACCTCTCTGAGCACATTAGCAACGTCCAACATTTTCAACCTGAGAGCAAACATTAAACAAGATATCATAAGCAAACCCAGCCACTGTTCTCCTATCCTGTCCAAGTAACAATAAGAGATTCAGTGTAAATGAAAGGCAGAAGGGGCTGGACTAGAGAGATATAGGAAACTAGAGAGATATATTGGCCATCAGGGTAGAAAACAACCTCTTCTGCGTGGCCATTGCCTAATGTGAGAAATATCAGGCAGAAGAGTTTTCCCATGATATCACACCTGTTCTTCCCATGTACCTCATGGAATAGAATTATAAAATCATAGAGTTATAGAACAGTTTGGGTTGGAAAGGACCTTTAAAGGTCATCTAGTGTAACACCCCTGCAATGAGCAGGGACATCTTCGAGTAGCTCAGATTGCTCAGAGCTCTGTCCAACTTGACCTTGAATGTTTCCAAAGATGAGGCATCTGCCACCTCTCTGGGCACTCAGTATTTTACCACCCTAATTGCAAAAAACTTCTTCCTTATGTCTTACGTAAACCAACCTCCTTCAGTTTAAAACCACTGCCCCTTGTCCTATCACAACAGGCACTGATAAAATGTCTGTTTCTAGCTTTGTTATAGGCCACCTTCAGCTACTGGGAGGCCACTATAAGACCTCCCTGAAGCCTTCTCTTCTCCAGGTGGAACAGCCCCAACTCTCTTTGCTCCTCCTCATAGGAATGGTGTTCCAGCCTTCTGATCATCTTTGTGGCCCTTCTCTGTACTGAGGACCCTAGGACTAAATACAGTACTGTGGAGTCACAACAGAGCAGAGCAGAGCAGATGGGCAGAGTCACCTCCCTTGACCTGCTGACCACACTGCTTTTGATGCAGCTTGGGATACTATAGGCTTTCTGGGCTGTGAATGCACAAATTGCTGATTCATGTCCAGCCTCTCATCCACCAGCACCCCCAAGTCCTTCTCAACAGGGCTGCTCTCACTCCATTCATCCTGTAACTTGTATGCATACTGGAGTTTGCCCAAACTCAGGTGTAGGACCTTGAACTTAGCCTTGTGAAACCTCATGGACTTCCTGTGGGCCCACTTCTCAAACTCGTGCAGGTCCCTCTGGATGGCATCCTTCATGTGTCAACCACATCACTCAGTTTGGTGGTGTCTGCAAACTTGCTGGGGGTGCACTCAATCCCACTGTCCATGTCACTGTTGAAGATGACAGTACTGGTCCCAGTAAGTGCCTTTGAGGGACAACTATTGCCACCAGCGTCCATCAGAAAATTGGCTACTACCCTCTGGCTTTGACCATCCAGAAAATTCCTCATCCACTGAACAATCCACCCATCAAATCCATATCTCTCAAATTTAGAGAGAAAGATGTTGTGGGGGACCATATCAAAGGCCTAAATACAACGTCTGTGAGAAGAAAGACAGATCTTCACAATGTAGATAGAGAGCCACATTGCCAAGGCATGCCAAGGAGTTGCCAAGGAGAACATTTCCTTCTTTCCCAAGGGCTTGCACTGCCCAATGGGAGAGTACATACCAAAAAAACTGGAACTACCCTTGCGCCCCTTTACTTGCAGTGCTCATCACGGGACTACTACATCAGCATATCTGTATGCTGATGCAGATGTGTAAGTTCTTCATAACACACTTTGGTCATCTCCTAGGTTTGCAGAGGAAATGGCAGGATGGCAATAGAAAAAGAGGTAATTCAGAAGCTTTTATGTAAAAGTCAGAGCTAACAAATCCTTCCACAGGTATAGTCAAGAAGCATCAGTTACCTTAGTATCCAGCCCCTTTGCAGGTCTGTAAACTAAACACTGTTGAAGAGTACATCAATAAACAGAAGGCTACATTTATAACAGCAATAGTGTTTTTTTCAACACACTCATATTTCAATTTATTTATGTTCATTTCATGTGATTTCTTGCAAAAAACAGAGAATAGAAAGATAAGTATATGTTATAAAGTTTGGATGAACTATATTTAATTTTATGCCTGCCATAACATCTTAATAGACCCAAATTTTATTGAAGCTTAACTCGATAGGTAATTAAATTATAAAACTAATCCACCGCTCTCACATCTTTTCTATTCACTGCATGCCTGAGGTAGTTTTTCTGCTGTTATCTTTGCTAAGGTATTTCACAGGTCTTCTGCCACATGCTCATAATTCCCTCTTCCCCAGACACAGACACAAATACTAATATAATGTAATGTATAAATACTTATAAAATGTTAATCAAATAATTTTTCATAGATGGAAATGATTCTATAGACCATTTCAAGCACATATATAAACAGTATTGTATGTAGCTATAAGTTATATCTTTTGGCAACTGAGCAAAAAGTCAGAATTAAGGGTATTCTTTCTTTACCCTAAGTTTTATAGGTGTGTGTGGCAGTTCGAGCCACATTAGGAATCCAGAATCCAATTTCCAGGTTTCCCCTCACCCCTTCCCACAATTTTTCCCAACACTGGAGAGAAACTTTCAGGTGAGGCTTCTATAGGGGAAGGGGGAAGTATATACATTTATTTACACAAATAAATACTATACAAACTAAAAGCAGCTATATATATATATATATATTACACTTCTATCAGTCCTTTAAGTCCCTCCGTTTAACTTTAGTCCAGGAGAAGCCTTTTCAGGCTGGGAAGTAACCAGTCTCTCCCTCATGGAAGTGTTCTGGGCCTGAACGCTCCCCCCTCACCAAACTCCAGCTGCTTGTGGAAGTTTTTCCTCCTCACGAAGTCCAAGAAGATAGCTTTGAGTCCTTTCTCCTCAGTCTGCTGTGTGATCTCTCTTTCTCAGTCTCATACCTTGGTTTGTAGGCTGCTGCAGTGTAGTTCAGCTTATCAAGTGTCCTCCAAGTCAGTTTTCAGCTGCCCCCGATCAGCTTCAGCAGGGCAACTCCCGAGCTCTTGGCCCATCTCCAGTTTTGCCTGGGATTCTTCTCCCGAGTGCCGAGCCTCCTCCTCTGGCCCGTCTTTTGGCTCTGCTTCAATGCTGAGCCTCTCCTCCACTTTACAGCTGAGGGAAAGGAAAAGCTCCCCTCCACGACTTAACTGTAGGAAGGAGGGGGAAGAGGGCTTGGCTGCAAAGCCTGCCTCTCTCCTCTTACCTCAGGTGCTGTGAATCTCTTCCTTCACAGCACACACTCTAGATGCTGCCTCTAACTCTGGCCTAGGCAGAGTTGGGGGGCTGCAGGGCTCCCCTCCCCTCCAGAGGGGGGGAAAGAAGGAGCCCAGCCACCCCCTGGCCTTCTCCACCTATACACAGCAGACACCAACAGCAGAACTGCCAACAGGTTCCAGTGCTGTGTATATGTGATTTTGAGCAGAAGCGAACAAGATGAGCAGTGATCGGCTCTCCAGGGAACACTGCCCTGGCACCCAGTCACCTCTGAGCCCCTGAACTCTCAGGGGGGGCCAATTTCAAACTATGACAGTGTGTGATGATTATCTAATATGATCAAGTTATTTTATATGCCTATTACCTTGAGATCAGGTTTACCTGGTCTGCATCTGGCTTTTGCCTGGGGAAGCACCTAGCTGGGATCTCAAGGGTAGCACAGACCCCAGCCCTGCAGAGAACCAGTGGAAGTGGACTTGTGAGAGAGCAGGGGAACTGGGCAGTGCAGGCACACCCAATGCACCCTTATCAGAAGTTTTTTCTAGAGACCTATTTGATTGCTACCAGTTCCAAAATACGTGAGTGGAGAAGTCTGAAAGTCAGGCTATGGACATAGAAAACATAAGTTTGTGCAGACAGGTCACAAGGAGCCCTCGCCATTATTTGGGATTTCATTTCTGCAGCTACAGCAGAAAGTCCTGATAATTTGCACCACTTTACACTCAGTTGTTCTTCAGGTACTCATAAATCTGCCAACCCTTAAGTATTGAATATCTTTGAATTATGTATTTCACTAGACATCCCTCTGTAATAGCAGGTTGAAAGGGATTAAAATACATAGGCATATAATCCTTATATTTGGAACTAGAAATGTCCATGGCTAATTGTTACTTAGATACAAACACTGCGTTTAAAATGCAATCTATCTTAGTTTAAATAGACTTTCAAGTGTAGACAAGCTGCCAGTTCTGTAACCTCTACAACACTGACAGAAATAAGGCTGTCCAAACATGCAGATTTATGTTTACCATAAAAGCTGCTTTCTATCTTAGCCATTATGTTCTTATATGAGCTTTTTAACTTTGTGTAGATGATTTCTCAATTTTGACCTGTGACACCATTTTCTCTATAATTTCTCATTCAGATATCAAATTTATCAAGTTATATTAGTGTAGTGTTTTCTAGTCTTGATTATTTTGCTAAATAAAATGCAGAAAAATATGATGCTTCATGGAAGAGATCAATTCACTCAATCTTCAGCCTTTGAACATTTCAATGAAGACCATACAGAACAACTCTCTTGCACTTCTACATTTCTCTTCACCTGTCTCAGACAGATGCAGCATGCAACATGAGCATCTTTCTCACCTCAACTCATAGTACTTCAGGACTGAAAAGTAGTTTAATATCTTTTGAAAGTAGCAATGACTTACAATAATCTCTAATGTCTTCTGCTATGGGGTTATAAAAAAACCCAAGATAACCAAATCATATTTTACACAGGTACTGCATTTCTGCATGCATCACCCCCACAAGCTTTACCCTCCTCCCGAAGGCAAAGGCCCTACCCTAGAACAGACACCATCTCTGATGATTAAGCCTGCTGAAACCTCCTGGCTCAGATGAGTTGAACACATTTGGTTTTTCATTATTGAAACGCCTACTTTCCTGAGAATTCCCTTCCACTAAATTTTTATGGTTTTCAACATGCATCAGTGCAGACAGCTAATCCTGCACTGCCTTCAGTACTTTCCCCAGCTACTCAGTTAGATGTGTACCAGTGTTCGTATCAGTTTGAAGAACTAATCTGGCCATCAAGTACTTACAATGCAGGGTGTCTGCCAGTAGAAGGTTCAGTAACCAAAACTGAAAACAACACAGTGGGGCACCCTCACAGTTGTGAGGAAACACCCCAGTGGTTGGTGGCCCAGAAGAGAGAAACACAGCAGGCAGCACCACAGAATTGGCTGCAGGAAGATTTTTAAATCAATGTAACACAAACGGGCATAGTGATGGCAAATAACAGCAAAAGTCCTTGGTAAAGAGCTAGAATTAGGCTTATTACACAGGTTCTATGAATTAACTAAATGTATACTTGAACTTTTATTAGGAAATCCTTCCCACAAATTACAGACTCAATGGAAATATAAAGCTTGACTAGAGTTATAAGTATTTTTTTCCACTCACATTTTGAGCAGCAATGTCTTCTACCAGGTAATAGAAAGACAACTTACAGAGTTGTTGATCCTCTGCATCACCTGAGCAATATGTGATTTTCCTTTAAAGAATAACACAAGGAATTAAACAAATGGAGAATGGCAAAAGCTGAACAAAGTTGTGCAACAAAAGTGTTCAAAACCACACTTGTGTTCTCAAATACACACAAATGACTGCAGAGGTCTACTTTAAAACACACTTTCAAACTGATAACTTTAATCGGATCTCTTTTCAGCACTTGATTTATTTTTAAAGTCACATACCAAGTCTACATATGTTCTTGTTATATTCTGGTCTCACAAACACCTGCAATTTTACACCTACATTTTCACTTGGACAATTATTAACACATCTGGACAGCAACAAACTCTGGATGGTGTGATATTGGTGTTTTCCATATTGTCGGTTGCAGTTACTATCTATTTGTGTATGGTGGTACACTGGGGAAAAAACAAAGTTTGGGGGCTTTTAAACTGATCACTGATCAGAGCTTTAGGAAAAGTAGTTAATGCCCCACAGAGACATTAATCTGGTTTCCTACTTAGACACAGCAGAGGGGTGACACAAAAAAGTGCCAGATGAGGGCAACATTAAAAAAAGCATCAATTTTATCAAATAGGCTGTAGTCTCAGCTTGCATTTGCCTAACCCCTTCCTGGGAATTATTTTTGTTTGTTTGTTTGTTTGTTTTTTAATCCCTTTTGTTGTTGTTAGAGGACTTGGACCCTTTTCCTGCTCAGATGTAAAGTATAGTTAATTTTCTTACTCAAAAGAAACCATAGGAATTAGAAAAACAGAAACTAATTGTTATTTTTACATTTCCTTACATCTTTTTCACAGTTCATAGATAAATTAAATCAGTTCTTTTGAAAAGTCATCACTCATACTCTAAAAAAATCTGCCCCAAATGTGTTACTTTTGATGGGAATTTTTAAATATTTGTTTGTGAAGCCCATACTAAGTAAATAGAAACAACAGTCCCTTATTTGTGCAGTTTTAAACTCTTAAACCAGACAGCAGAGTGGAACTAGAATATAAAACTGCACTACAGAAGAAACTATATATTTTTATTTTTTTTGTTAAGTACAACTGTAGCACTACTCGTGACAGACCAACTACTAGTTTATTTAAGTTGCCTATTCTTTTCCCCTTTTCCAAAGAAAATACTCATAACTCTTAGAACAGAACAACAGCGGAGTCCACAGGAACAAGATAACACACAATAAGAAAATGAAAGAGAATTATTTTTCTTTCAAGTGTCACTCAGTTACACAACTGGTCTCTGCAAAAGCCTTTAAGCATGCAGTGTGCTCATGGCTTCTCTATCACTACTACAAAAATCTAGCCACTCATACCAATACTAAATGGAAAAATTTCACTGGCAATATAAAGTTCCTGGAAGGCTTTTCTGGAAGAGCTTTTTTGGCTTACTCAGCAAGTCTTTGTCAGGTTAACATCCTCACTGTAGACTGCTCTGTAATATCCAACAGGCATAGCATAGTAGTTATTTTTAAAGCACTCTGATATTTGAGCCCCATGATTAGTAGAACTTTCCTAATTCTACTAATACTTATGAATCCTTATTAATAAGATTTTCAAATCACAAGCAAAGACAGCACATGGGTATCATATTTTAGGCCCTTCACTACTAGAATCTGAAAATAAATCTGGGAGAAAGCAATATCCTAATGTAATAATCCCATGTTCTATTTTATCAAACAATGGTGATCCTGCCAGCCTTACCAAATGACAGATTCTCTCCAGGGCTGTCTGACTTCACCCTGTCTTTCATGTTTTTAGCACTTCCTCAGTAGGCTGGGTCAGAAATTTTGGCTTTGTGATTTATGGCTTTGTCCTAGAAGGCAAACAAACAGTTGTTTCCTGTTTAGTTGGCACTAGACTTTATTCCTTTATTGTGTTATGTATAAAGTATCTGTTATATTTCGAACTCAAGTCATTAATTATTTTACAGACTTATAGCAAAGACTTTCTGATTATTAATGGAAGAATTAAGGTTCTTAATGAAAGATGGAAAGTATCTATACTATGATTTATGCATCATTTTACTACAGCAGTTAAGCTAATTCAGAGGAGAAAAAAATTAAAAGCTGACTATTGAAGCTGGACAGACATAAGCAAGTTAGAAATTCTTGGGAGAAAAGCCTTCTGGAAAATAATAATGAACATCTGTACAAATATTTGTATGTATATATATACATATATATGTATATATGTATTTATATTTGTATATATATATTTGTGTGTATATATCAACACCTTTGCTAAACACTTTTCAAAGTTATTTGACACCTGATAAAATTTTCCAACAAGTCAGCTCTTGGGAGTATATTTTCATATGTGGAATTCTTAGTAAATTTTTAGTTAATAGTTTATGTGAAAAGAACTGCACAAATGCTAAATGCTATCTGGTTTTCCACCATAGTTCATGCAGCAAGCAGGAGAGATTAACATTTATATACTCCTGGAAAAAAAAAGACTTTTTAGATAATTCATAATATTTTGTGCTTATTCTATGGAAATTGTCTATTTACCCTCTTAAATGGTTTAGGGTTTTGGTTTACTTTATACTAAGACACACACAGTTTTAGACGTCTGAACACACATTTTCTCTATTTTCTGTTCTATAAAAATCTATGTTAAAAACATAATTTGTTTAGTATACTTTTATTTTATTACTTTTAATTACTCTCAGCAATCTATTTTTCCCTTTTTCATTATTTTTCTTCGTTTTTATTACAAGCTTATAAATTTCTAGTTTTTAATGACCAGTAACAAAAAATCATATATGAGGGCATTGCCTCTTGCACTACTGATGTAGCAAAGGGAAGCAAAATGCAACATAAGATACCAGAAGGTATCTCCTGACTTCAAAGTTCTATGAATTATTTAGTTTATCTAGCTACATGTCATACTTATGGTATCCGTTTTAACTGCTGTGAGAGAAAAATGCCAGCTGAATTTTTTTCAGGCCTGAAAGCACAGCTCAACCTTGTGCTAGATAAAAAAATCTAACTATCTAACTGGTGGTAAGCAACATATGGATTCCACTTCAGGCACACTTGGTACAAAGGTGACTCAAACAGGTGAGAGAGAAAGCCCAGGGCTCTCATCAGCCATTTTGACATGCACATAAATCTCAGTGTTAAAAGATATTTTGAGACAATGAAGAGGAAGAAAAAGAAATGTATTTAAGTGCAATCAGAACAACCAATAATGACCTTAGTTATATACTACATCTGTTTTTTTTTAATTCTACTAAAAATAAATTGTCAGACTCATAACATATTTATAAAGAAAGCCTTTTCATGTGTGTATCCATGACAACCTAGACTTATATTTTGAGCTCTAGAAGGTTGTTACAGCACAGCTTACATAAATTACTTGAAAGAATGTAACAAGATGGTTTGCTACTTGAGGTATTTTATTTGGCATAATATATAATATTTTGACTATATTGAAGCATGAGAAAAAAAATGCACTATGCAGTGATTTGAAGCCAGTCTTGTCATAAAGTAAACATGTTTTTAATATAAGGAAAATGTAGAAGTAGATTATGACAAAGAACACTAAAAATTAAAAAAATCCCTGAAGACTTAGTAATTGAATATTAGCATGCCATAGTTAGAAAAGGAAAGAAACATAACAGAAATGTAAAGCATACATTGCCTGAAATAAACAAAACTCCTTGCATTTACACTAGTACGCTGTCTGCTGGGGTTCCATCTGGACTGCATTGGGCACAGGCAATCTATTTTTTTCTCTCTATTACCTAGGGAAAAGGGTCTACTATCACTACATTGAGCACTACTAAAACTGCATTTCTGTTACACATGCTTTCTTTTTGCATTTGACTTGAGAGTCATAGTATATTATTTATATAATAGATTAACATACTAGGCAGTTTCCAAGTACAACATGGAAACAATAAGAACATACTTCATGAGACTTCTCCAAAACAGATATCAGTGACTTCCCTCATATTTTGCTGTCAAATAAATGTATTGTCTATTTTGGAAAGAGACTTTGAGGGAAGAGAGATACGACCATTTCAATAACTGTTCAATATACTGTTCAGAATTCAAGTGAGGTTAACAACTACAGCCTTCATGACCATTTTTCTGAGCAGAGCCTACTGCTTTGGATTGCAAGCTAGGAAAACAAAAACAGCGGACAAGTTCATAACAGAGTGTTTCCTCGAACTCTCTGCTGAGGAAAAAGTTCTTGACATCAGTGATGCAATATTTGGGTGACATATTATCAGGCAGCCTGGCTCTCTGTGGATTCCTTATTTCTACGACCATACTGGGGCTCTGGGGGCTCTTGTCTTGGATCTCCAGTGAAGAATTATCTAGTTGAGGACAACATGATAAGATTAAAATGAAATTCAACACATCCATAAAATGCAACAGCACAAATTTCCTTTGTAAGACCAATACACAGGCTTCAAGGACAGCAACACAGATATCATCTGCACTTTGTGAACTCTTCCAATGACATACCCTGAGATTAGCTCAGTTGATGAGAGTGTGATGCTAAAAATGCCAAGTTGTGGGGTTGAACCCTGAACAGGCCATTCACTTAGAAGTTGGACTTGATGAACCTTGTGGGTCCCTTCCAACTCAGAATATTCTGAGGTTTTGTGACAGAAAAATAATAGAGATTAGGCTAACACTGGAATGGCACAAGTTTTGCCATGTTCCTAAAGCAGATCCATCAAGTGAGAGGGATGTTTACCTTGCAGGTGTCCCCAGCTGGTCAACTGTGGCCTTCTGTGGCCTGTTGTCACCTCTCTCATTGCCCGATGGATGGGAAGTAATAACTCTATGGCTCCTTTTCTTACCTGGAACAATGGTCTGTATGTGCAACATAAGAGTCCAGAGGGTCAAAATCTTTGCTCTTTTTTCCTGGCCATATTAGGACAACCTAAGGATTAATTTGCTGCATAAGCCAAAGGTAATTTTAGTCACTCATATAAATATTTGTGGTCACAGTTCATGCTATTCAGTAGTACTGTAAGAGCCTTAAGTAGGCAAAGATAGTTCTGTTATGGGAAGGATTTCATACCAAAACATCATTATAAACACGTAAGTCACTGAAATTGTTTTTCTTGGCACATTACAGTACATTATTTTCTACAGTCTAGTACTAGGTTTTATGTAATGAAATGCCGTTTACTGACACAAATCAAAATTTTCCAATTTAACTAATATAGTAAAAACTAATATAGTTTCTTTCCATTGTCCATGAAAAGTAGGAAATGTGCAGTAGAAATAAAATCCCTTAATCAAGAGCCGCCAGCATCTTCTCATGTTACAATTAGGTTCAATATGTAATAGCTCCCATTATATATATAAGAAGGTGCTTGAGTGACTGATTTACCACAAAAAGACATTATATTTTAACCAATGTCTTGGGAATCCTGCACTTCACACGTGTACAAGAAGACAATCTTGAGTCCTATGTCCTGTGCTACCCCAGCGTGACGGGACACCTGTATCTATAAAGAAAAGATCATACTTTCTAAAGAACCTGTATCAAAAAACATATAGAAAGGCCTCACAAAGACCAAATAACCATTTTTGAATTTGTGTTATTAGTCAGACATACTTGTAAATGGTAAGTAAATCCGCAGTGGTAAAAAGGTTACACCCTGCTGTATGTTTGGTAAGCACCCTACTGGACAATTTTAGAACAGCATCATTTAACTTTTATTCTCCCTAATCTAGATGGTAGGTTTATCATAACTAATTAAACAATCTATTGCTCTGACATCCAGTATTTTTCCATGGAAATTATTTTGTGGCCCGTTAAACATATTACTTAACATATGCTCATCAACCAAAAATTGATGTATAATGTTTTTATGCAGATAGCAATAGCTCAAGGGCCATCATGTATAAATACTTATGAGAGTTAAAAGCAAGAACAGATGCCATCCATACAAGTGTGATGCTACATAAAATTCTGTGAAATTTAAATGTATTAATTGAAACTATCAAATAAGCCTATTTGATGTGTTTCCTATGGTGTTGATTAAAGAGAGCCAAGAAATTGTACATTAAGAAGTGGAAAATCAGTGTTTTGTATCAACATTTAGGTATTATGAAGTTACAGATGTATCTCTTGTCTACAGTTATCCTCTACATAGCAAATGAAGAGCTTTCTTTTGCACTGTTTCAATAATAAGAAAAAAATTACTTCGAAAGTTATGATTTTTCAAAGACTACTTTGAAATATGGTTCCTATTTAATAGTTCTTATGAGGCAGCCTTGAACAATGCCACATGATAAGGGCTTGACACAATGAAATATAAAATAGAATTAAGTGTTATTAGTACAAATTTCAAAGCCCAGTTTTCTGTGTTGGTGCTGCTTTTCCATGTTCATCCTAGTTACAAAGACCAACTCAGTGAAATTACATCTGGCTCTACTTGAAATGCCACGAAGCAACTCCAATTAAAGAAGGAAAAAGACCTTTTCAAGCATAGCTGTGGGAAAATGAGTTAAAGAGATAACAGCATGAGAATTACCAGGAAAAATACAGTTGTATTCTCTGGATGGAATGTTGTCATCATATACAATGTACCACACACAATGCAACCTAAGATGGACTAAATGAAGGGTGGAGTGGAGACGCTGCCTCCAGCCTCTGTAAAAACCCTTGCAGAGGAGGGAGCTCAGTGGTAGTTTCTAGCTGATAATCTGCACAGCAGCTAAAACCAAGGCAGATAAAGGAAGATGACCTTCAATGCTGTTGAATCGGCAGCTGTGTGGAGACCACTTTCTTTGGATGGATGCATGTCCCCATCCCAAGCTCCTGTATCTCAGCTCCTATACGGAGATATCCACCCCCAAGGTACAACCACCCCTCACTAAGATGTATGACTAAAGACACTGAAGCTCTACCTAAATATAAAGAAATAGTATACAGGTAAGTAAATAATGGGGAGAAGTCAGGTGAGAGTCCATTGGATCTCCTGGATCTCCTTGGCTCACAGAAATAGTATATGAGTCCTGGAGCAGTTTACCTCTTGCCTTTTGTCTTTGTAAAACTGTAAGTTCTAAGATAAGACAGAGACAGATATATTCATACAAATGAAACCCAGGTTGTTCTTGTTTTACGAACTAAAATCATGTTTTAGAGGTGGTAGGCTTTATACAAAGTCCATTTGAAGTGTTTTGCATATGAACATTTTTGGGTTTGTTTGGTTTTCAGAAACTCTGGATATTTAAAGAATGTCTTTAGAAAAGCAGGAATGGTAGACTTTTTGACAATGGCACTGTAAATTTATGTTCATACAAGTTTATTATCTGAAAATTAAGAAAGCTTAGCAATTTTTTAAAAGCCCTGATCATGTCATGCCCCATTTCTTTGACTTATCCATGGGATATGAATGACTGGTTAGCTTTGCACAGCAACTGTATGCCACAAATAAGCAAAGGAAATTAATCCAGTAAACAAATCCTTTTCTGTAGTACATTCTAACTGGGAGGTAGACAGCATGCAGGGATTTACCCAAGACAAGAATGGTGAAGGTAGTGACGCTCTCAAGAGATTGCTTGAACAATGTACAAGCAAGTGTACTTGTACAAGTGAAATGTACAAGTAACCACACAGCAGAACTTCTACTTATGTCTTACACACTAAATCTACAAAACTTCTCCTGGCAGACCTTGAATAAAAAAAGATCAGTGCAGCCATGCTAAGACATTTTATAAGTTTAAATTTTAGAGATTGGTGTGGTTTATTAAATAGCAGTCAGGTAATAAAGACCAGGAGGATTACATGCACTTTGACTTTTTTGAGGAGATGAATTAGAATAAGTAAATCTAAGCGGGAGCCTGTAAGTTTATTATTGCAATCAAGTACTAGTTTAATAAAAATAAATGTAGGGGAAAATAATACTGATGACTTTATTATCTGAGCCCTAACTGACCTATTATAATGGTAGAGCTTCTTCAGTTTGCAATCCTCAAATAGTCACTGATTGTGCATTGTAAAAAGTGGTAGTTTGCCTTATATATATATATACACACATATATCTATATTTCATGTTTTCAAACAAGTGAACGGTATTTATACTGAAATAGCTACCTAAGAACTAAATCATAATTATTATCTTTAGTTCTTTCCAGAACTAAAACTGGAATTATTATCTTTGGGCTCTGCAGCTTCTTGAGAGTTATGGACTGCTCCCAGTGTATAAGCTGTACCTCTTGTCAGTAAAACTCGTTCCCACACCACTCCCTGTACTAGCATATCCTGTGTCTGGCATGGCTGCCAGAGCATGTACTCTCAGGGACCTTGCCTGTGTAATACAGATACCTGCATCAGCGATATGGGCCCACAAACAAGATGCCTTCACCTATCATAATCCTGCAAGTTAGATTCAAACCTCAATTTTTGCTCTCAGTTGTATTCTACAGGTCAGGACTTAACAGCTGAGAAATTCATGGGTGTGAGGAAGAGTATGATTCTTACATTAGTCAGAAATGATCACCACCAGCAGCACACAAGACAGTAAATCAGTGTCCATGGATGAGCTAGTTTTGCTATATTGCTGTGCACAAGGATGGGAATATGTAGAGCAAGGTCAGACTCTGGTGTGAGCATGCTTAGAAAAAAAAAGCACAGAACAGGCAGTAATATGTATTTAATGTTTCATCAATAAGAAACATAGAAATGTACTGAAAAGAGAATTCTGAGTCTACTTAAATTTCCCCAACTACTGTCTGTTTAGTTTAGTGGATCATTGATGGCTGGATGGAATAAATTGTGTCCTGAAATATAATTTTTATTTTTAGATTTAGGTTTTAAATTATTAGAATGAGATAAATTATGATCATAACATTAATGTTTTCCCTGTGAAATTAAGATAAACAAAATAAAGTTTTTTAAACATCTACAATCTTATTTTTGTCTTACCAAGATAGGAAAAGTGATTGTGACTTTTTTTAGGGAGATCAGTGTGTTTGGGAGGTTAAGAAACATGATAACAGCAGAAGACCGGGACTACGTCCAATTAGATTCAGTCCCCATGAAAACAAAGTCTAAGGCTAAAGCAGAATTATACAGGAAACCTAAGAGATGAAAAGCTATCCTCATCAGCACACAGGACATTATTCAAAATGTTTGTAGTGAAAATCTTTCCAAAGGTGTCAATGGTACTTTGATTCCTTACATGAGAAAAAAAACCAAAAAACTTTCTTAAGGTACAGCTGAGAAAAGTCTGCATGGCACTACAGGATAAAAGAGGTTGTTAGGAATAAGAGGGCATCTTTAAAAGGCCAAAGTCATGTTGAAGGAAGGGTAGTAGGAAGGATTATAAACTCTGGCAGGTTAAAGACATAGAGTAGCAAAATGAGAATTTGACAAGCAATTGCAGAGGGTATAAATAAATAAATAAATGAGTATATTTAAACACTTTAAGGAGGAGGAAGTTTTTTCTTTCTTTCCCTGGTTTTTCTGAAAAAACTTCTTTTTCCCATAACTGCCATCTGCTGTCACATATATAAGACAAATTAATTAATGTTGCACTATGTTCATTGATAGAGGCTATTTAAAGTATCAAAAAAATTATGATTGTGCTGAATAATCAGCTTGATTGTGAACTTTTTTCCTACTCTGTATCTTTAAGCAACACCAGGGTGAACATACAGTCTACAAACTGTACAACACTCTGAGATTACTGTGATACAGAGCATCCCAAATTTAAAGGATGACAACTGAAAAGTGGGATTTTTCTACAAAATCACAGGCTGGTATTACAGGTTATGTCTCGTACATCTGCTAAAGGTAGTACCTATGGAAGATGGTAAGGACAGGGTAAAGGCACACGTACAATGGTGAGGGGTGATGGTGTCCTAGCACCCCTGCATTTACAGCTTCCTAGATTTGAGGTGGTGCATAAGTTCTTAGCAACCCTGAAGGTGGCTTCTGTTCTGTGAGCATTAGCCAGTCTACCACCAAACTCATTTAGGCTTTCTGTATCAGCAGTACCCTCCAGAAGAGAGTCCTGAAAATACTTATGCAATCCCAGGGAGTCAAGGGGGCACTTGTGAAGACACCTGAAAAACCTTACTGTGAAGTTTAATAAGTTGTAATGAATAAATTAGAAAAGCCTTAACTGGGTAAAAAGTGGGAAGAATTTGCAAAGAAAAGCAAATTACTTATACACAGATATGTCTTTATCTTAAATACTGTGTAGGATATGTATATTACCTTAGTTTCCAGCATCACAAACATTTGAAAAGGTTACTTTCAACTAAAATTGGAATTGAAATAAACCACTGCAAAAGCAGAGATGCTTTCCTCCTAATTATGAGATACCCAGTGAAAAGGAAGTTCTGCAGAAGAAATTCCTTTCTTTTTTTTTTAAAATGCAATTAAGAAGAATTTACTGCAGCTTATCCTTCATCCCGCAGCTGATTACATGGTTTCAGAACAACAACAAAAAGATGATAACCAAAGGCCAAGCCTAAAGCTTATTGAAGCTGGAGGAATACTCCCTTTAATTTCAATAGGCATTAGAAAATACTCAGCAATACTGAGCAACACAGCTCAGAGCATCTATAAATATATATCCCTCTATATATGCAGTTTGGAAGAAAAGCACATTTTCAGTTTGCCCAGATCCCATTCAGCAAATTATTTTGATGAGTGAACATAGTACTGATCAAGATTCTAATGTTTATGCACTATGTTCCATTTCTTTTGGGAGTTACAATTTACAGACATCAAGTCCAACAAGAACAACACCATTTCCATCTGTAAGGCCTCACTCTTGTTGGTCAAAAACCTGGACAATTATCATAACACTGACTTGTTATAAGTAAACATACTGTAAAATCTGTCATTATTGACAGAATTAAATTAGAATTTGAATGCAAGTGCCCTAAAGAAGCACTCTAATGTAAATATTAACATTCAATCTTAATAGGAAAATTGTGGCTTTTAAAGCCTCTTCAGATCAGAAAATGCAGTTCAGACTGCATCTATTGAGAAGTTTAAAACAGTGCAGAATATGAGAATACTTCACAGAATCACAGAATCACAGAGTACGCTGAGTTGGAAGAGACCCGACTTTTCGCCCTGCACAGGACCATCACCGAGTGTCACACCATGTGCCCACTAGTATCATCCAAATGCATCTTGAACTCTGTCAGACTTGGTGCTCTGACCAGTTCTCTGGGGAACCTGTTCCAACACTTAACTACCCTCTCAGTGAAGAACCTTTCTCTAATATCCAACCTAACCCTCCCCTGATAACAACTTCAGACCATTCCCTCAAGTTCTGCCAGTGGTTTCTGTGCAGAAGTCTCCTGATACTACCTGGGTGGACTTTGAGACTGTGATGCATAAAACCTAAAATAACTTCATGCTTTACTACTTGGGAGAATGCTTCCTTTTCCATGGCCATACAGCGGGTGAAAATCAGCAAGGCAGCTGGGGTTGATGGAATTCCACCTGAAGTCTGGAAACATGGGGGCCTTGCACTCCAAGCTAAATTTCACGAGTTTGTGGTGGGCTGTTGGGAACTAGGCAAACTACCATCAGACCTTCGAGATGCAGTCATCTTCACCTTGTATAAGAAGAAAGGAGATAAATCAGACTGTTCAAATTACCGTGGTATTACTCTGCTCTCCATTGCTGGCAAAATCCTGGCAAGAATACTCTTGAACAGACTAATACCCACTATAGCAGAAGGAATTCTACCTGAAAGTCAGTGTGGTTTCAGAGCCAACAGGAGTACCACAGACATGGTATTTGTTCTCAGACAACTGCAAGAGAAGTGTAGGGAACAGAACAAAGGTCTCTATGTAACCTTTGTCGACTTCACCAAGGCTTTTGATACTGTGAGCAGATTTTGGAACGTTTAGGTTGTCCCCCCACGTT